>NC_045146.1:16793644-17102166 GCF_008831285.2 Nymphaea colorata | reverse complement strand
TTTGACACGTATTACAACTCCAAATGTGATAAGAACAATACTCTCACCAACCATATGGGGATCGATGTCAACTCCTGCGTCTCCAATGCCTCAACCTTTTGGGACACGAACGTGGAAACCGTGGACACGAACGCAACTGCCCTCGTCCAGTACGACTCGACAACAGGAAATCTCAGCTCGCATATGATGGACCGGAACGGCAGCAGCCAATGGTACACATCTTTCGTTATCAACCTCACCACCGTCCTCCCAGAGACCGTCATTGTGGGCTTCTCTGCATCAACAGGGGCCTGCAGCGAAGGCCACCGGATAGTGAGTTGGAATTTTTCAATTACTACCCCCAATCAGACGCCAGCTCCAGCCCCCGGCCCGATATCAAATATTGCAGTCTCCAGTATGCAAAATAAGACCGTCCTCATCCTGGTGGCGTGTTTGGTTCCTCTTACTATCGTTGTTGTTGTAGTAATAATAATTGTTTTCATGAGGAAGAGGAAAAATGAAAAGGTAGAATTGAAGGAAGAGGAAGAAGAAGAGGAGGCGGCATATGATTTTGCGGACATGACCATGAATTTCGAAACAGGCCCCAGAAAATTCAGATACGGGGAGCTCGCTGCAGCTACTAATGACTTCAGTGAAGGAGGAAAGCTTGGGCAAGGGGGGTTTGGTGGTGTGTACCGTGGTACCTTGGGGGATACGAAGGAAGTGGTGGCGGTGAAGCGGTTTTCTAAAGGGTCGAGCCAGGGCAAGAAAGAATATGCGGCGGAGGTGACTGTGATCAGCCGGTTGCGCCACCGTAACCTCGTGAGGCTGATTGGTTGGTGCCACGAGCGAGGTGAATTCTTGCTTGTCTACGAATATATGGAGGGTGGCAGTTTGGATTCACATCTCTTCAGCTCAAAAGGTTGCCCAGTCTTGCCTTGGGCTCAGCGCAGGAAGGTGGCTCTCGGCCTCGCATCTGCAGTTCTCTACCTACATGATGAGTGGGAGCAATGTGTTGTTCATCGTGATATCAAGTTGAGCAACGTGATGGTCGACTCTGAGTTCAATGCTCGTCTTGGTGACTTTGGGCTGGCTCGACTCACAAATCATGGCTTCGCTGCGAGGACGACCATGGTTGCTGGAACTGTGGGTTACTTGGCACCAGAGTGCGTGATCACTGGCAAGTTCAGCACACAGAGCGACGTGTACAGCTTCGGAGTGGTACTACTTGAAATTGCAACTGGTCGGAGGGCCATTCGCCCAATCGGAGAGAAAGAGGCACGTCTGGTGGAGTGGATTTGGGAGTTGTATGGGATCGGTTCTCTCTTGACTGCAGTCGACGAGAGGTTGGGATCAGATTTCAATCAACAGGAGATGGAAAGGATGATGGTGGTGGGTCTATGGTGCGTGCACCCTGACCCTGAGAGGAGGCCGACCATTAGGGAGGCCATTAAAGCACTGAGCTTGCAAGCCGAGGTACCAAGCCTCCCACAAAAGATGCCGATGCCATTCTACGCACCACCTCCTATGAATGGCTTAAGTTCTTTGTTTACCAGCAGTAGCAGTGGAACGACAACGACAACAACGTCGACATCGACGACAGTCTCATCGACGGTGTCAGCAGAGGTAGCTCTATTGAAGTCACAAGGATAGCTGTCTTAGACCAGTTTATGAGAAAAATGGCACTGCCTCACCATGCGTCTGGTTTAGAGGGGTTGGGGTTGTGTTCTTTTCGTTTCGTTCTTGCCAAATTTTAACACATCGGTGACGCTTGTCACCGATATTGTTTTAATGAATCTTTCCAGTTGATCGGCCGAATATGGCCTATGTATCTTAAATAGCAAAAGCAAAATAAAATCGGATCAATAAGCTTGTTCAACATGCATCTATAAGCTCTTGGATCAGCAATCAGCAAGTATGAAACACCCAAATAAACATTATCCATGATCCAGTCATGACAAAATACTAACAAAATGAAACTCCAAAATTTATATTCATTTGGTTGGATCTTAGTTAAGAAGAAGACGAGTGATGTGAGAGAGAGAGAGAGAGAGAGAGAGGGAGAGAGGAAGTAGACTATTAAATGTTACGCCTACCCGCCACAATCAATGTAACAAGGACTTGACGATTCCAGTGAACAAGATCTAGCGGGACATCATAATAACATTGTGGACATAGTCAAAGAAATCGTTTCACCAAAAAAAAAAAAAAATCTTAAGAAAAAACAAAAAACAACTAACAACTTTTACAGAGACTTTTTTTAAAAACAAGTGTCCACATTTGGTTGGATCTTAGTTAAGAAGAAGACGAGTGATGTGTGTGAGAGAGAGAGGAAGTAGACTATTAAATCTTACACCTACCCGTCACAATCAATGTAACAAGGAGTTGACGATTCCAGTGAACAAGATCCAGCGGGATATCATAATAACATTGTGGACATAGTCAAAGAAATCTTTTAAAAAAAAAAAACATACATATCGGGTAGACGGTTGTTTTTTTAGACAATCATTAAAAAAAACACACAAAACCAAATCGCACTTAAGCTCTTTTCAAATCCTACTCCTAACCCCATATTTTTTTAGATAATCTTTAAAAAAAATACACAAAACCAAATCGCATAAAACCAACTTAAGCTCTTTCCAGATCCTACTCCTAACCCCATATTTTAGAGGCTATTAGTAAAGAGTTAACTCTTTATAAAAAGACAATAGAAACAGTCGAGGTCGAATTTACTAACAGCCTCTAACTTTTTCCTTTTTTTTGCCAATTTAAAAAATAGACTTTTTTTTACCAAATAAAGACATTTTTTAAAAAAAAAAAACTAAGAGAAAACAACTAACAACTTTAACATCAATACAGAGACTTTTGGTGTGATGCAATCCGCCTCCCTTAAAGAACAAGTGTTCATAAGTATGGGTTTTCAATTCCAGTGTTGAACCGTGCTATGGTCTGGTAGATCCCAATTCGCCCTTAACAGTTTCAACCCAAAAAAACTAAGAATTAGAATAATTAACAACTTAACAACCTTTTTTATAAAATTCTTGACACAAACCAAACTTGTAAAGTGTTACAGTTCAGCACAACACAGAATTTGGGTACAAAAATAGGACGGCTTTGATTTGATAGTTTATAGGATCACCTGTCTGCTAAACTAGTTAGTCACAATAAAAGAAAAAAAAAAAAAAAAAAATCTGCGGGTGCCTTTTCTACCCTTAAAGGGGAGTCTTGTAAAAGGTTGATGCTTTTGAAGGCTCATTATCGTTCGTGTCCCCGACGGCTCACAAAGCGTTGGATCAACATCCCCCACCATATATGGTTCACTGAAATGTCAAGCACTCTCTCACAGAGTCAAAACCTTTATGCTTGATTTCTAGCAGACACGAAATTTACTGTAATAAAGACGCTGTCAGAATTTCATCTAATTTTGTTTTTCCTTTTTCATTTTGGCAAGAGAAAATGTTCGACTTTAATTTTCAAAAATAAAACCACCTTGATAAGAATCATTCTACATGTTAAAGTAGCTCCTGAGGCATGGAAGGAGCTTGAGAGGCCATAATGGTCACAACTCTCCTCTAAATGTCATTTTGCTCAAAGAACAACCCAACTTTGGCAAAAAAAAAATTGACTGAGGACATGGTATCTTTATCTCAGCCGGGGTCAAGGCTATCGCTGACACCATCAAAGCTGCCAATAATGTTAATTAATGGGCTGCCTACAAAAGTTTCGTAACTTCTTGCAAGCTCTTTCTTGGTTTTCTTTGTTCTTCCTTTTAGTTTAGTCATTTGCTTGAAGAAGTTGTCTGTTATTTTTCTCCTGTTCGAGAAGTGGTTCAAGATATTCAGTGAACAGGAATTTGGTAATTATCAAATCCTTTCTTTTTTTCACCGGCACCTCAAGGACAAGTATTGAAGTCTCGACCATTTTCAATTCAAATGTTACCTCTCTCAAATCTTCCACCTTAATTACAATCCTTTTCGCATAAATTTAGTCAACATCAAGAGTTAATTCTTCGATGGAGAAACCTTTTTAATAAAACTGGTTCGGGCTGACCTTGAACTAAATTAATTTAATCCTAATTGACTTGGTCGATAATAAAAAAAAAACTGACATCATATATTAGGTAGGAACGACTCTAATTAAGAGTAAACTTGTGCATATGTATTGACGTATATGAGGATCAAGCCCAGTACTGGCTATTGAGCTCAACCAGTTATTTCAAACCCCTTAGGGCTTCTCTATAAACCATTCTTAAGGAAATTGTTGCAAAAAAAAACCTTTTCTTTGTCCAGCATAAGAAATTGAGGACCATACAATTTTCTTCAGAAAATACAGGAAAAATGAAGTATGAAATTGAAGAAAAGTTAGAAAGGTGTTCATCAAATGTTTTTTCCTACAATCAAATGAGAGTTGAGCGTGTTTGTTTAAGAGGGAACGTCAACTGATCAGATTCGGATTGGATACATCCTTAATCATAGCTGTTTTTTCGACATTCACATATTCGAATTTGAATTCGGATTTGAATTCGAATAAAGAAAAGACATCCGAATCCGAAAATCCGATTTTTATATTTATATCTGAATCCAAATTTTGAATTGGATTTTGCCAATTTTCAAAATTTAATAGCATTAGATACAAAATATTTGTCTAAAAATGAATCTAATATGAATCCTTATCCGAATCCGATTGGATGCTATTTATTTAATCCGAATCAGATCTGATCCGATTTCTTAATCAGATTAATTTTTTTCCATATCTGTTTTTTTCAGATCGGTTTGGTTGGATATCCAATTCAAATTCATGTTTACTGAATATATTGAATCACTTCTTGTTAGTTTAGTGTTAAGAATAGTTTTAGCTTAGTCGTTAATGCAGTCGGATCAAGATCCGTTAATCTTGATCTTTCTTACATCAGGCAACGTGCCCACTTTTCCTTCGAAAACAACATGGCTCCCTCTCCAACGTTCCACTTTACCATGTCCTCCACCTTAGTCCTCACTTTCTTTAGGCCCTTGAAGAAGCAGGAAGCACAGCTGCTGCTTCTTTGAAGAGTAAAAAAAAAAAAAAACTATGATTAGCCAAGAATTTTCTCCTTAAAGTTTTTGATATAAAAAATATTTAAAATAATTTCTAAATTCAAAAATATGAAAAATGCGCATACGAGCCATGCTTTTATTTTAATATTTTAAAATCAGTTTTGTCATAAACATGTTTACTATTAAAATATTTAGAAATAAGCATTCAAAAGTAGGCTGTTCCAACGTGTTGGCGGGGGTGGCAAAACCCATTTGGTTAACACTCACTAGATCATTGGCCTCTAGATAATGACAGACATGATTAAATAACAAATTATCATAAAAACTCGTGTCACGAAAATGCAGATTAACAAGTTCCGGTCCATTAAGCAGGCACATTCAAGTCAACTAATTGGTAAATTAAGAAAAAGTGTCTGAATCAGTTGTTGGCCCAACCAGTTGGGCTGGAGTCTATAAGAATTACAAATTTATGATTAATCTTTCAAACAACAGAAAACATTATAGCCTGGACATGAAATCTTGGGAACTACGACCCCAACTACAAGGCCTTTTTTTAATTCATGACAATGCCATGATCACCAAAGTTTGATATTAACAACATCAAATAATGAAGAACTAATGTCAAAACAAACAAGAAGAAATCCTATTTCTTTGTAGTCAACTATGCAGACACAATCTCTTGCCAGTGCATTGACAGGCCAGAAGACTTTCAAGTTGTCTACAAATTGATTGAAGGATGATGTCTTTAATGTGTGAACACCTTAACAATGACTATAAACAACATGCTTCTATTGTTTTTTTTTTCTTGTAGTACCAGCACATAGACTTTGTTTACATTTGGGAGAAAGTCAATAAGTAGAAGGTCAATAAGTAAGATCGGCCCTCTAATTGAGTTGTACGAGTCTGTTAGACCCATAAGGAATTGCATAACACATTCTCTTTAGATTTGGTTAGAGTATGCCTTCATAGTGACGCAGGAGCAAACATGAACAAGAGAGTAGGAACTAAGCTCATCCCAAATAACTTTTATTTTCGTTTAGTATGATGCAACAAACATAGTATCTTGCTGTAGGTGGCATATGACACGGTAAATCCGAGGATCGAGACTTTGTGTGAAACTTTCTTCCAAATCTTGCTAGACTTCTATAGCATTAGTTACGTATATGATGCTGGCTAAAATATCCCTAGTGACTTAATTCATGATACAAGACAGTACAAGATTGTTTCATCTAACCCACATAATCCATGAGAGATGATTTGTAAAATAGCTCCATTGAGTACCTCATCGGTTATACATATGGTGGTTAAGGTCACTCTTATTCAGTTCTACAACTGAACCATCAATCAAACTGATCTTATTTTTTGCTGAGAGAACCGTCATCATGGTTCTACTCCACATCCTATAATTTTCTCCACTAAAAGTTTGAGACACCAAAGCATTTTCAGGAATGTGGGAATGATGAATGTAAAAAAGATAAGACAGCACCACCTGGGATGTATTGGCACCATTGATGTTGAGATCAGCATCATCACTAGATTGGCATCCATTGTTGATCTCCTTAGGTCCAAGCTCTTCCATTGAACTCATTGCTATGATACTATGTGGAATTTAAATGCACAAAAGCAAAGAGAGGCTAATAAAAAATCGCAAGTAAAACTTACTTCTTTCATTATGCACTGTAATATATATACAAAGAGGCCGTCTATTTACAATGAACAAGAAAAGTTTCTTTTTACTAAATTAAAACTCTTTAAGTAGAGACCCCTTAACTAAGAAAGAAAAGTAGTGATGGACTTTGAACGTTGCAAAAATTAGTCGTTGAAGTATATGCGACTTAGTGTAGCATTGAGAAACTAATTCTAACATATGTTGTCAAAGATTCCAAACCTTGGTGTTTGAGTTTGAGCAAAGACTAAATTTACTGCAATAAACACAGTGTTGGAATTTCATCTAAATTTGTTTTTCTTTTCTTTTCTTTTTAAGTAAATCCCTTTTTTTCGAGCCATCCTTTGATAGATAAATAGATGATCATAGCAAACCACCAAAATCCGTGAGGCCCACGGTTTTCATCCTACTCAGGGGCCAGGGCCGGATAGCGTTGATCAATACGTCGCAATACGGTTGTGAAATCCCGCTGCATCCCTCTGGCTTCTATCACCAAAACTTGTTAGAATGAATGGTTCTCATTGTTCTTCATCATACCCAATTTCTTCACACATACATGATCACAATGATCAATTTCACTGCCCTCATTTTCCTTGTTTCCTTACGCAGCCAGAAAAGCCGTTGGTTTTTTCCTTGGCTATACTAAATTCATGACAATTTGGAGGGACTATACAGATCTCCCAAAGTAAAGTGTCCGAGTGAAGAATACGCAATGGGGAGAAATGAAATGCCGATTAAACAGTAGAGGAAAGGGAAATAGACCAACTAGGTTTTTAGTCTCACACCTGTTTCTAAAAATGCAAGAAATCTCTACTTTTCACCAGTGTTGTAAAGTGCATGTGCTTCGAGCCATGAAGCGCACGCCTCAAGAGGCACATGCTTACATGTGCATCACAGCGGCAGTGAGGCGCAAGCGTAAGCACAGTGCTGTTTTTTTTTTTCCTTTTTTAAAACAAACAGTAAATGCTATTTTTTTTTCTAAATTTCACGTTAAGTTAAACGAAAAAACTTTGCCCTCGTGTTGAATATTGTTGTTTCTCCCGGCTTCCCCTGTTTGTTGTCCACATTTTGAGCCGTTTCACCGCTTGGATGGAGAGAATATTTGAATGCAGGACATTGTTAATTTTGTGCTTCTAATTACAGTATGAAGAAGACAAGACCCAAATGCAATAATGGGTAGGTTGTTTCAGGTGGTTGGATGGAAACTTCTCAAAGTTATACTCACGTCCTAGTTTGCTTTTCCCTTCAGTCCACTGGTTTGTGAACTCTGAATTGGACGTGTTGAATGGGTTACACCTTTCCTTCCACGAATTTTCAAAGGTTTTCTTTGTTCTAGAATTAGTGTCATCAATATGTTGGAGACTAACTGGTTAATTTGGATGTTATTGTCGAAGCAACGACTAATTGCAGCAAGAGGAAAGTTAATAGACTTTCCTCTTGTGCAGAAGCTTTTTTCATTATTGTTTCCTTTCCTTTGTTGTTCTCAACGGTTCCTCCCATTATATGTCTGTAAGGTTAACCACCAAAAATATGTGAAGAAAGAATGAAAAAAAGAAAGAGAGGTCTTTGTTCATGGCTGAATGTAGGCAGCAATTGTCTAACCACGTTAACTCTGGTGTTTATGTGTGATTGTCGTCTTTCTTCAATTCTTGATATGGTATCAAAGCAACACCATGATATTCAGGTATTCATTCTTGTATTCAGTCTTGTACACCCGCCTAATCGGTGAGGCATAGCCTCTTGCCTTTGTGAATATCCCTCTGTTCCTGTTCAACAGATTGGGCAAGAACTAGAGCTGTGGCGTTCTCGTACCTCTACCTTTTTTTTTCCTGACTACAAGGAAAGAAAAATAATAAAAAGGGAGAAGAACTTCCAGAATCTGTTTTCCAGAATCGCGTTCTCCACTTTCGCTTTCTCCTGCAGACAGAATCGGTTAAGGGACTTGCCCTGGCTACGGTTGTCTTGGTGCCAGCGATCCCTCCTTTTTTCCCTCTCTTCACCCTTTCGCCTGCTAACATGGGAGGACACCACTGCTGGTTGTTATAGCCGGTCGCCTCCTGCACACGAGCGAGGAGCTGGCTGAGGAGATTACGCAACAAGAAGTTTGCTGCTATCGAGAGAAACACCTTCTGTATATTGCTGAGGAGGACTCGGCGTTCCACGGGCAGGTTGAAGACGTGGGCTCCAGACGTCTGCCTCATAATTTCTCATCGTCGCCGATCAAACGCCTGCTCACCGCCTGGGCATCCCGTCTTTATTTCTGCCCAGTCAATGGTGGATCTAGTAGTTCCAAGAGTATGGACTCAAGAGAATCATCACAACAACTCTTTTTTCCCGCACAGACTATATCAGTTGGTCAACGCAGCAAAACTCTTTGTAAGTGGTAAAGGAAAAGTAGACTATATTACAGGTGTGATACCTAAACTTAAACCTATTGATCCTAGGTATGTAGAATGGGAGTCTGAAAATGACATGGTTATGTTTTGTTTGTACAATTCCATGGAACTCAAATAAGTAAGGGGCTTATGTTTATGAAGACAGCCAAAGAAATGTGGGATGTCATTAAAGAAGTCTATGACTAGCAAAACAACACTACCCGTACTTATGAATTGAAAAATGAAATTACTACGTGTATCTGGGTACTCTTTGAAGGATGTTTGATGAAATGCTTATACATCGACCACCCACTATTGATCTCAAGATCCAACGACAACATCTTGAAGAAGACAAAATTTTTAAACATCTTGATGGGACTAGTCATGATTACGAGCATCTTCGCAGCCAAGTTCTTATGACGACCCTGCTTCCATCATTCAATTCTGTTTGTGCTATGATCTAACATGAAGAAACTTGCACAAAATTGATGAGCCTTATTATATCCGATGTCCAACCTACTGGGCGTCTAGGTGGCGTATCTTTCTAAGGGGCAAAATCCATCAAGAAACAAATCGTTGTCTGAGTCTACATCTCATGATCAGTTGTCTGGGTCTACATCTCATCTCATGATCGACTTATCCACGAAGGATTTGGGAAAGGATATCTCCAAAAATCTCTTTTCAGGATTATTGCAATGTCCTCATCTCTTTACAAGAATGTCGTTACTGATTAACGTGATCTCCTCTTCTTCTCTATAGGATGATCCAACAGAAGCTATATGTAGTTTATTATTAGTTAATATCGTCTGATGTTTCTGTCACTGTGATGAAGGATCATAAAAGCCTGTGGATGTTGGAAGAGCAAATCTTAGCCATGCAGCCAGATATCTTCATGAGTTTGCTTGAAGCAGAACTGGGCAATTTTATTCAAGCATAGAAAAAGAAAAAGGCGCCTAAATTTTTAATTGTCAACAACAATGTGTTCTGAAAATCAACACTGTCAAGTACATAAAGGACGAGCTACCTTTTTTAACGAAAGCCTGTAGGAATTGGAAACCAGTAAAACAGAGGTAAGCTCGTGAATCATGTGTAAATGATACAGCGAGGGCAATTATTTTCCAGGTGAAGAAATAATCTAAACACCAGTTCTGTGCTAAAAATATCTTTTCTTCATGTGATATTATCGTGTTCATGTGATATTATCGTGTAAAGACCAGAACCAAGCAACTACTTTCTACAAAAGATGGTAGGCCGCCACTCAAAAGCAGAACATTGATATGCAACCAGCAGACACATGCAGTGGTGGAGCCAGCGTGGGGCTGGCATGGGTGCCTGCCCTCGCCAGCCCATCGTTCCCCTCCCAACACTTTGCTCCCACTACCTCCAAAGCAAACCAGAAAAGAGAAATTAATTCCTCTGTTTCCCTCTCAAATTTCCAACGAATATGCGTGAAAGGCTGCAACAAAGGGGAAAAGGACTAAGAATTTTCTTCCCATCGTTCCCCTCCCAACACCTTACTCCCACTACCTCCAAAAGCAAACCGGGAAACAGAAGCTAATTCCTTTGTTTCCCTCTCAAATTCTCAACGAAATCTGCATGAAAGGCTGCAACAAAGGGGAAAAGAACTTAGAAATTTCCTTACAGAAAGAGAGGAGGAGAAGGGGAAAAAGAAAAAAGAGTCAATGTGTAGCTTTTTCACCAGAGACCTCGGTAGGAGGAAGAGAACAACACAGAGACTGTGGAAGAAACCAACCTTTCATAGGCTCCTCCCTTTCCTCGTCCTGCTTTCCTTCTCCTCTTTCTCCTTTTGCTCCCCTTCTTCTTTTCTTGGTTTATTTTCTTGCTTCCTGGTTCCCTTCGGCCTGCTGCATCTTCATGTTACTAAGCCAAATTTTTTTTCTGAAACAATGTACTAGTGTCTCGTAATAAAAAATTTCTGGCTCTGCCACTGAACACATAGTGCAGAATTTCATATGTGCTTAACCCATGTAGTGGCTGGGTCAATACACACTCTATGTAGGTTAGGGGATCAGGAAAAGACACTCACTATTTCTAATTCAAGCGCATCAAACCTCTACGAATGAAGCAAAGCTAATCTAAATCCTTCTCGTTCAGTCAACTGGACTTTAAATTAGTTGAGAGGGTATTGATATCCCTAGCATCACCACTTTCCTCTTGCCCAGTGCCGGTGAAGTAATGGCTAAAACACGACTGACGATGAAAATGAAGGAATGCCCTTGCCATTTACGGATACTGATAAAAGCTACAAAAACCACAAAGAAAAACATATACACTAGAAACTCCCCACTTCACAACAGCACTCTGTGGATCAGAGAAAGGCCACTTAGGAGTCTGAAGCGGATGCATCTTACAGATTGGAAAGTCTAAACTAGACAGAAACCAAGTGGTGCTTTAGACAGAAAGCAACCGTAGATGTAGCAGGCCTTGGGAAGGAGGGCCAATGAAGAACGTCTTACTGAGATTTAGATGGTCTCATCCATGTCAAGATCCACTCGTCATTAAGACATAATGCTGCTCGGATGGACGCCGCCTCTGGCCTTCATTGAATTTGACTTAATCAGATATGATGTAATAATCGGTCAGAATTTTTGGTTTGGATTCAGACCTCGTTTTCAGCACTAACTAAATTCGGGTCCTACAAGCATAAGATCCAAAACCCATATAAAATGTAGTTGGATCCTCATCAGACCCAACCAGATACTGGACTCGTATTATGAAGCTGCCTAACAAATTCCAATCCGATTACATTGGATCCAAGTTGCATTTTTTTTCAGATCCAAATATTTGAATTCGAAATCAGATTGGTCAATCAACATGTCCGATCCATTTGTTCCTGCCCTTTTGATCTGTAGTAATATTTTTCATAGTACTATAGAAAATTTTGACAAGAAGATGATACAGCTTATAAAATTCCATCGGCTGTTTTAAAATTTCAATATGCCACCCTTGTACAAAGGCAACTTGGGCCCTAACATTGGATCTTTTGGGCCTCGCGTGACTAGGGGGTGGCCTTTTATGTCCATCTTTCTTATCAACTTCTATATACTATAACATGAGAGCATTGGGAGGAGAGTAAATTGTTTCGACTAGGGTGGTGCTCAGCAACACACACATACATATTTGAGGATGGAATCTAGAGTGGAGTGGTAGCATAGCTGGTCCGGCAGCTGGTCATTGAAAAGGTGCATTGTCGATTTTATTTTATAGTTGTTGCTTTGTTGGACTGTAAATAGTGGGATTGTGACATTCTAGTACTTGACGGGTGTACGAAAGGAAAAGCAAAACTACAATTGTATATCATACAAAAAATTGTCATTGTATGTCATCATCCATCAACAAAATTATATGCCATTTTCCATATCACAAATGGAATTGTATGCCATTATCTACCAACAAAATGGAATGACATTCTTCAGATCACTCTCATAATGGTTGATGGATTTAAGCAAAGGAGATTATTGAAAAGAAATTATGGAAAGGAAAAGCAAAAGAACAATTGTATATCCATACAAAAAATTGTCATTATATGCCCACCTATGTCCCAATGCAGCTTGAAGTGGGAGACGAGAGTGGGAAAGCCCTTCGAGCCTCTTTTTTGAGCGGTGGGTTGTTAACCTCCTACGGTGAGTTGTTAACCTCCTACTCATGTAATTAAATGACTCGTAACAAAGTGCTTTCTTCAAAGTTAAAGTCGAGGAAGTTTTCCAGTTGAAATGGTATTGCATAAAGCCTATCCTTTGATTTTTGCTGGGGACAGACTGATCATACAATAATTGGAAATTACGGAAGCTCTTATTCTAAGCCCACAGTAAGTATTTAAACATTGTTAAAAAAAGAAAAAGAAAAGCTTTCGTTGACTAATTTTTTTCATGGTTCCAGGTATAATTCAGAAGAATCTCGTTGAAGTGTTTCTTGATTTTAGTTGAGGGAAAACAAAGTCCTAAAAGGTAGGAATACCGGGAACGTGTTATGAAAGGGGGTTCGTTCTTCAATTTAGGCTTGCAGACGTATTTCCGCATTGGTTAATTTTTTTTTGACGCGTACATGGTTGTTTTTCAAAGAGATGCAAAATCAATTACCAACAAAAACTTATAATAGAAAATCAATCTTTTTCAACAATCAATTTCTATTTAATGAATAAACGTTGGCACAAGTGGGTGTTTAAACTTGGGATCTGCAACACGAATTATGTTTTTTGTGAAAGTGGGGTCTGATCAAAAAGTATATTTAACTCAAAAAATTAAGCCTAATCAATGAACGCTGAAAATGCAAAGAATAATTAAAGACTAATTAAAAAAATATTTCTCCAGCTACATAAAATAAGTCTAAAATTATGGTTGATTATAAAATCAAAATATTATGGCGAAGATTAGGTAAAAAATATTACATAATACTAAATCCAGGAAGCAAGACAAGATCAGAGTTGAGAACTTCCCATGGGGGAATAAAGAAAACCCCAACCAAAACCCACTAACATGAGAGATAACATGCTTAAACAAGGAAAGCCTCCTGTATATGAAAACAAAATTCTCTTGAAATAAAGGAAGCCATAAATATTTGATGGGCAGAGTTTCAATCTCACAACAAATTCTTGCAGCAAATCCTTCAGCGTCCAAAACTTCAAGTTAAATGACACAACAAAATATATTCTAGTTCAGCTTGAGACTCAGTAGATAAAAGTAAATGTAAAATGACGTTGCATATCTAACAAAAATTACGAGAAATTGTCTCCTCGGTGCTAATAACAACAAATCGATTAAGTCCAAATTTTCACAACCTCATTACCATAAAACTCCACACTAGTATTTCTAGTTTCTTCTAATCTCAGCAATCAACACAAAGAAACGTGCTCTCTGTAGGTCGATTGTTTGTTTCTTTCGTACCCTTTTTTTTTATTCAATACTTTTCTCTAAAATGGCTCGTTGATTATCAAGAAAAGCCAACTGTCTGTATAAGCATATCTGTCATTATTTTAAAACTCACCAAACATTGTTATATTTGTCCACATGGGTGATGGCCAGTTATTATATTTGTCCACATTGTTATATTTTGAAATAATCTTGGTTCAAAACTTTTGTCTTGGGATGAACATAACAACTGACACTCAAGTAAACCGTGTGGGGTTCATAGAGCTTATCACCCACTCAACCAAGGAAGCCAAAACATTCAAAGCAATTTACTTGGAAGACGTCTACAGTACTGCCCGACCCACTTTAATTATGAACAAGAAAACCTAACTTGCGGCTTACCGGAGGAAAGTTTCATCATGCATAAAGAAACTTTGCGATCCTCGTTCAATTCCCTGCTTGCTTCCTGCTACATTCTCAAGCTTTTCTTCTCGAGGTAGGTCGCAGGGGTGGAGATCCCATAGATGGCATCTTCGACCTATTGCTCTCGATCTTCCCATCGGCTTACTACTAGGATGAGAAGATACAACTACCTGTTTAATGATACTGCTCCGTTCCGAACCCCACTTGCATCAAGGGCAGAACGGAGACTCCCAACCCTATGTTTTGTGAGTGCTTTGTGGGTTCCTCTACGTTGTGACTACGTTCTTCCTAGCTTGAGTTTTGGTAACCGGTGAGTTGCAGCGATGGTAGAAAGTAAGGCAAGAGCGGCCTAGTTTGTTGCCGAGCAAGAGCAGACGGATTTTCACAGTAGCTGCACTTCACCTGTCTACAGCACCGAGTAACTTATGGTCTGCTGCGGGCAGGCTGCACCTTGGTTGGTGTGGACGGGCTTCCGTCGTTTGCATTGTCATGGCGCTACTCCCGTGGCGATAACTTTTTACAATGAACATCAAACCTCATGACAAGTTTTATACTTAAACCTGCCGTGGTATTGAAGGTGAAGAACTTTGAAGGCGTCTAAGACAACCCCTAAAGAAATGTCAGTCGTATCATTGGAGCAAGCATTAGAAAGGGCATCATATTGACTTGACCATAAGCGCTTTCCTGACATTGAGAGGTTAAGCTCGCAAAAAAAAAAAGAGCGATGACTTGACGACGACGAACAGTGTTAAATAGCGCGTAAAATCTTTTTCTTCAGTACCGCATGTGTCTAATGGAAATTCGTTTGAGGCGCCATATTGACATAAAATGACAAACCCGGACTTCTCCCGGTAATTCATTGCAAAGCACTTAATACACTTGCCCAAAGAAAAAAAAGCCTCTTGGGACGCTATAGATTTCTTTTGAGATCTTTTGGGAGGGGTCCGTGGCTAAGGAATCGTAGAGCCTTTCTCGGCTGGGGAATCTGCTTTTATAGGGAGAATAACATCTTGGTATTGGATTCTTCTTCCTTCTCCTATGCACACGTTATTAAACTTTCTTTTCGCTAAAAAAAACTTTTGTAAATCATATTTATCAAATTACATTAGCTTCTCCGAGGGAATCAACATATCTTTTTTCTTCCAAAGAACCAACATGTCTTTTCTCAACTTGCAGACCTTATTAATGTTGAAAGATTAAACAGTCAGAACTACTCTCTGAATTGAGAAATGTTATCTATACATTTTTTATTGTCATGACTAGGGCGACAAGTAGACTTCGTCCATGTCAATTATGAGCCTCCCCCATCGCCTTTAAATATCAAACATACCTCTCTCTCTCTCTCTCTCTTTCCCATCTTTTCTCTCCCCCCTGTGCTCTACCATGTCTCAGCTACCCATCCTCTTTGCCTTCCTCCTCCTGGCCTTCATTCCTTGCTCCACCTCCCTTACAAGCACCTTCAATTTCTCTTCCTTCACTAAAGCCCAAAACGTAACGTATTCTGGCGATGCCTTCGTCAACTCGGAGGGCAACCTAGACCTCACTTCCACGGCTATTAACAAGAACTCAACAAGCAGCGCCGGTTGGGCCGTCTATGACAACACAATCATCCTTTATGATGCCGGCGCTGGATTTTCGGCGGACTTCCAAAGCAATTTCAGCTTCGAAATCTTCCCCTTGGGCGCCAACTGCAAAGGCGACGGCCTCGCCTTCTTCATGGCGCCTGAAAACTGGACTCACAATGCGGAAAACAATGGTTACGGTCTTGGGATCTTCAACAAAAGCTCCGTCGCAAACAACAGCCAAATGATCGCTGTAGAATTTGACACGTACGCGAACTATTTTGATCCCAGTGGGAATCATATGGGGATCGATATCGGCTCCTTCAACTCCAGCACCACTGTCAATTGGGAGCCCAGCATGGAAAATTCTTTGAACGCAACTGCCCTCATCCAGTACAACTCGATAACAGGGAACCTCAGCACGCATTTGATGGACCGAGATCGCAGCCTCCAATGGAGCACATCCTTGGACGTCAACCTCAGGACCGTCCTCCCAGGGAAAGTCGTCATGGGCTTCTCTGCATCAACAGGGCTATGCAGCGAAGGCCATCGGGTAAAGAGTTGGAGTTTCTCAGTGACTGTCCCCGACCGGACGCCATCTCCAGCCCCCAACTGGCATCCAGCCCCCAACTGGCAGCCAAGCTTGACGGGTTCGCAAAATAAGACCGTCATCATCCTGGTGGCGTGTTTGGTTCCTCTTGTTATAGTTGTTGTAGTGATAATCATTCTTTTCATGAGAAGGAGGAAAAATGAAAAGGTAGAATTGAAGGAAGAGGAAGAAGAGCAGATGATTTCGCGGACATGACCATGAATTTCGAGACAGGGCCCAGAAAATTCAGATATGGGGAGCTCGCTGCAGCTACTAACGACTTCAATGAAAGAGAAAAGCTTGGGCAAGGGGGATTTGGTGGTGTGTACCGTGGTACCTTGGGGGACACAAAGGAGGTGGTGGCGGTGAAGCGGTTTTCTAAAGGGTCGAGCCAGGGCAAGAAAGAGTATGTGGCGGAGGTAACTGTGATCAGCAGGTTGCGCCACCGTAACCTCGTGAGGCTGATTGGCTGGTGCCACAAGCGAGGCGAGTTCTTGCTTGTCTACTAATATATGGAGGGTGGCAGTTTGGATTTACATCTCTTCAGCTCAAAAGCTAGCCCAGTCTTGCCTTGGGCTCAGCGCAAGAAGGTGGCACTCGGCCTGGCATCCGCAGTTCTTTACCTACATGAAGAGTGGGAGGAATGTGTTGTTCACCGTGATATCAAGTTGAGCAACGTGATGGTCGACTCTGAGTTCAATGCTCGTCTTGGTGACTTTGGGCTGGCTCGACTCACAAATCATGGGTTTGCTGCGAGGACGACAATGGTTGCTGGAACTGTGGGTTACTTGGCACCAGAGTGCGTGATCACAGGCAAATTCAGCACACAGAGCGACGTGTACAGCTTTCGGAGTGGTACTACTTGAAATCGCAACTGGTCGGAGGGCCATTCGCCCAATCGGAGTGAAAGAGGCACGTCTGGTGGAGTGGATTTGGGAGTTGTATGGGGTCGGTTCTCTCTTCACTGCAGTCGACGAGAGGTTGGGATCAGAATTCAATCAACAGGAGATGGAAAGGATGATGGTGGTGGGTCTGTGGTGTGTTCACCCTGACCCTGAGAGGAGACCGACGATTAGGGAGGCGATTAAAGCGTTGAGCTTGCAAGCCGATGTACCAAGCCTCCCACAAAAGATGCCGATGCCATTCTACGCGGCACCTCCCATCAATGGGTTAAGTTCTTTGTTTACGAGCAGTAGCAGTGGAACGACAGCGACAACAACGTCGACGTCGACAACAGTCTCATCGACGGAGTCAGCAGAGATAGCTCTATTGAAGTCACAAGGGTAGCTGTTTTGGACGAGTTTCTGAGAAAAATGGCACTGCCTCACCATGCATGTGGTTTACAGGTGTTGTGTTCTTGATATTTATTGTGTTCTTTTTGTTTTCTTCTTCCCAAATTTTACCACATCGGTGACGCTTCTTACCGGATATTGTTTTAATGCATCTTTCCAGTTGATCGGCCAAATCTGATCTATGTATTTTAATAGCAAAAGCAAAATCAAATCAGGATCACTAAGCTTGTTAAACATGCATCTATAAGCTCCTGGATCAACAATCAGCAAGTATGAAACACGCAGATAAACATCATCCATGACCCAGTTATGAGAAAATACTTACAAAAGAAAACTCTAAAATTTTTATTCATTTGTTGGATGTTAGGTAAGAAGAAGACGAGTGACGAGAGAGAGAGAGAGAGGGAGAGAGAGGAAATAGATTATTAAATCTCACACCTGCTACCCGCCACGATACAAGGACTTAATGATTCCGGTGAACAAGAGACCTAGCGGGATATCATAATAACATTATGAACATGGTCAGGGAAATTGTTTGAGCAAAACAAAGTTAGGAAACATGACAACTAACAACTTAACATCAATACTGAAACTTGTGTTACGAGGTACCTTTTTTAAAGGACACTTGTTCTTGTGGGATTCCATAGACTCGGGCCTCTTGTCTGGTACTAAGAATTAGAACAATTAACAACTTTTTTTTATAAATTCTTGAAGATTTCTCACAAATTTTAATACGCAACTAAACATGAGGTGTCACAGTTCAGCACAGAATTTGGGTATAAAAATCTGACGACTTTCATTTGGTGGTTTACACGATCATCTATCTGCCAGACTAGTTAGTCAAAACAAAAGAAAAGAAAAGAAAAAAAGAAAGTGAATCGGTGGGTGCCGTTTTCACTTCTGAAAGGGGATGGCTAATGCTTGTAAAAGGTTAAGTTTGGGAACATTGAGAAACTAAGCCAACTTTTGAGTCGAACGGTTGATGCTCTTAAAGGCTCATTATGCCCCACCATAGGTTCACTGAAATTTCAAGCATTCTCTCACAGAGTCAAAACCTTTATGTTTGAGCTCGAGCAAAGACCAAATTTACTGCAATAAACACGCAGTCAGAATTTCATCTAATTTTGTTTTTTCTTTTTTCATTTTTGCAAGCAAATACTTTTTCTCAACCGGGTGAAGACTATCGCAGACACCCTCCGAGTTGCATATAATGCTGTACCAAACTCCGATTTTGTTCAAATTACGTTAATTAATGGGCTGCCCTCATGAATACAAAAGTTTCGTAACTTCTTGCGCCTCGAATTACTAAGAAATCGATGTGCAATAATAAGTGGACATCGAGATTTTGAAGAGCTCCTTAAAAAAATCATGTCTACTGTGTTCTAAGTGCTATTATCTTTAGATTTGTGCACCCGTTTTTCATTTTGTTTTCCTAACATGAAGTATTACTGCCCCGTTTTGAAGTGAAAAAGGACACCGTCCAATTAACCGAACTGTTTGGTGACTAGTCCAGGGATTATCAGCATGGTTGAATCCATTCTGATTTGCCCATTCTTTGGGAGATAGATTATCATAGCAAACCACAGATAGATCCAAATCCACCTTATTTTGGAATATAATGAGATTTAATAGTTCGTTTTGAGTTCCTTTTTATGTTTTGGATTTTGTTTGGTTATAAGGACCTTAATGCTGATCTGGAATGTAAATATCTATAAACTAGATCCATATTTGTGTAACTACACATGGATCTAGTTAATTTTTAATACTTGTAAATAGATCGAGATCCACAATCCATCCCTTCATCTATATAAAAGAAGTTGGTTCATTTTGTCGGGGGAGTTGAATGTTGAAGGAAATGAAATGCAAGCTCTTTCTTGGTTTTCTTGGTTCTTCCCATTTGCATGAAGAAGTTACTTGCTCTTTTTCTCTGGCGTTCTTCCTTTTAGTAAGTTTTAATTAGTGTTAAGCATAGTTTTAGCTTAGTCGTGAATGCAGTCGGATTAAGATCCACTAATCATGATCTTTCTTGCATCAGGCAATGTACCCACTTTTCCTTCCAAAACAACAAGGCTTCCTTTCCAACGTTCCATTTAACTTGTCCTCCACCTTAGCCCTCACTTTCTTTAGGCTCTTAAAGAACCGGGAAGCACAGCTGCTGCTTCTTTGAAGAGTAAAAAAACTATGATTAGCCAAGTATTTTCTCCTAAATGTCTGATGGGGAAAGTTTTAATCTGACAACCAATTGTTGCAGCAAATTATTCTACCAGCTCACTACTGCTTTGAAAAACCATCAAAGAAGAATTGGCAGCATGAATGGCTAAACCTGATGAGCCACCCAACCGACCAAGAGCGTCCAACAGTTCCGAACTGAATCATTCCCTGTTCCACCCCCTCCAAAATAAATTGTTGTCTGCAAAGGAGAGAAATCCTGGACATTCCCGACCCAAGGGATCCAATGAACTTTAAATAGGCCTCTCTCGATGTTAACCTTGGGAGCTCGAGCCAAAACCTCCGTCGCCACCGAAAACAGATACGGAGACGCTGGATCCCCTTGCCAACGCATCTCCTGAGATCCGTATAGCTCCAACCTGACCATTAAAAGGATACAGGCGCAGAACAATGGTGAACATCTGATCTCATGGTCAAAACAACCATAGATTAATCTGCCTGGAATCCACATCTGTGGATGGCTGCGGATTTTGCAAAAAATTAAAGCTCCTGCCCTTTTAGATTGGATATATATGGATTTCAACCGAGAAGAGGAGTCAATTTGTCTCAACAACTAAATGGAATTGGCGATCTCATTAATGAAGCATGCATCTAGCTAGCGTCTGAATTGGAGCTTGGAGAAGGTCATCATCAGTTCAATCATCAAAGAATTGTGGAATGAATCGGGAACGAAATAAAATGGCAAGAAGAGATAAAAAGTGCATGGGTTGTCTTTTGGATGATAATGCCTTTTTTTCCAACCCATGTGCGCCGGTCTCTTTCAAATTTTACTGTTCTATTTTTAGATTCAACTTAAGTTGCGTCGAGGAATACTAACGTTATTTGACCCTTAACTCTCACTCTCACTCTCACTCTCTCTCTATCTCTTTTATTGTCTAAACTTTTACTGTTTTATTTACTTTTTTTTTTTTAAATGCTTTGACGTAGAAAATATTTAAAATAATTTCTAAATTCAAATGGAGAGTTGGAACAGGCATTATCATCGTAAAGCTCTTCCATTGGAATATGAGCTAACAGCTAACGGCCGGCGGTTGCGTCTTATTTTAAGAATGGAGAGCAAGTAGTCTCATTGGAAGAGGAGAATATTATCTTAAGGCATGTCCTTTCAACTTTGCCTCACTATTGGAGTCTAGTTTTTAAAATTCCTGAACAGATTGTTAAAAGAATACCGAATTTATGACTCGAAAAAGCCACATTTGATCAGCTGAAGCAACATATGCTTTCCAAAGAAACAGGGGAGAGTTGGTCTTCGCAGATTAGTTGGTAGTTGGTACTGGTAAGGCTGCTCTCATTTTATGTTGTGTATAGAGATCTTACTAGGCACTCTAACTAGGCTACTTTTATTCGTCATAAATATCTTAAAAGAAATAGCATGTGGATTGAATAACATTTGAAAGAGCTCAGTTGTGTGGAGATGATGGCAATTTTGCTAACTTCTGGGAGGACTGCAGTCACCAAGTTCTAAAATGTAGAATTCCTGAATCCCTTTACTCTCTGTTCCAAGGAACTTTTTTTCACATCTATTCAAAAAATGTGTTGCAGGACAATGGGGAGGGTGTTTTCTCTATTCAGAATGTTGGAGTTAACTGTCAAGTACCCAGATTAGACATTACGAAGGTAGACTGGCTAATTTGGGACCAATATCTGTTGGGAGAGACTAATAAAGAAGCATTTGGGAGGTAGACGTCGTGTGAATAGTGAATGATGGAGAATTCATGTATGTGATAGGATAAAGATGCAAGAGCCTGCTGGACAGTGTATGTAGGTTGTGAAGGTAGATTGCAGACGTGCTTGAATCAAACATCTAGGTTTTAGTTTGGCATCCCAATGTCCCCTTTGTAAGGCGGCAGGGAAAGATGAAATGCATCTCTCTTCTTCCAATGCCCTGTTTCACAAAGATTGTGGAAGAGAATGGGAGAATATTTTGAGCAAAAATGGAAAGCAAGCAGCAGCAGCAGCATCAAGCAGGGTTTGCTCTGGTAGTGTGGAAGAAAGATTCCGAACAAAATTCTATACAATTGCTGGAAAAAATTGTTATCAGATAGGCGTTGGGTATATTTGGTGGTTGGGAAATCGCTTCAGGCACGAATGACTTAAATATGCTCATTTTGCTGCAAGGTATATCTGAACCACTGCAAGGAAACATTCAATGCTCTCAATTTCTGGGAAGAAGGGTATGAGAGTATAGGAGGATGACTGTTCACAAGATGCATTTGGGGGGACTGGTCATGCGATAATCGGCATGGAGTTAATGTACATGCATTTCAGCGAGGTTGTAAATGGAAGTCAAGACACTACAGGGTGATTAAGCTTTGAGATGGCACTTATCCTCCAGCTATAGTCAGGTGGGATGAGAATTAATTGCAGGTATAGCAGGGAAGACTGAATGCTTTAGCAGGTGTGTTTAAGGCGATTCAGGAAGACATTAATGAAAAGATATGGTCAGTTGGTATATTAATAGAAGCTAATGACAAAAGTGGGTGCAAAAGATTGACAAGATACGTGGAAAGAGTCATAATAACCAAATATTCCAACCTTATACGAAAGTTTTTTTGTCGAATTCAGGTCAGCAGGAGGAGACCCGTGTGTGGATGGAGAGTAGCAATGTAGAATGGAGCCCATTCCTAGTCATTCGTAGTAATGCTTAGGCCATCAGCCACCCATTTTGTATTTTGTTTATGTAAATATGATTTGGAGGGGGCTTATCCCCCAGCAGCTTTTTCTGTTGTCAATAACCACAAATCTGCAGGTTGCCAATTCGATTCCTGTTGGTATTAATCTAAAGAGCCTTTTGTAGTGAAGTACCGCGCCAAATTAAAGGTGCACTATTTCCATGCTCAACTCTCCATGCATCCTAAAGCAGAACGAAAGGGGGATATTTCCACCGGTTGGGTATCGCCTCCCACAAGGGAGTGGATGAATAACTTCTTAATATTGAACGTGCCAACAATCAAAGTCACTATGATAAAAAATATTTGTTTTCGAACTTGTACTCAAACTAGCTACGCATTGTCTGGATTAGCTGACCAACTCCTATGGACCTGGCTTTGAACTTAAATCCAACAAATCTTCAAAACTTGATAGACCAAGAGCAAGAGTGAGATAAATGATCTCTTGACTCCTTTTCTCTGAGGCATTAACTGAACCTATTAGTGATAAATATTCCTTTCCTCTTCAATTTGTCTTGCGTTCCATGGCTGACATGTATAGGACCGCTGGCTCTGTTAGAAAAACAGAGGTTATTGAGAGAGAGAGACTATTTTTACGTGCTCCGGTGAGAAGGCACATACGTCCACGAGGGTTTCTTCACCACACACGGTGGGAAGGTTCCTTTCAGAATTTATATAGTACACCTCAAGTCTCTCCTCTATTTTAGGAGAGGTTACATTCTTACCATGATTAATTCTATAGCTGACGTTTTTGATTTGTGTTTGTCATTATCCTCCTTTGTAACAGTAATTTGATTGCTCTTATCATCTTTGGACGCAATCTGCAGCCTGGCCGGTTCGTCATCTGATTTCTTGTTAAATTGGTTACTTTCTTGATTATTGCCTTTAGCTGTAACTGTAGCTGGATTCCTTGGAACGTCTTCCTTGACTGTAGCTGATGCAATCGTCCTCTGAGTGATTGTTGGTAAGTCTTGTTGGTGAGCTGTTACAGTTTCAGGCTCCTCCTTGGATGGGCTTTGTTCCACAACCCCACACGTCCGAAACCACCACCTCCCTGACGTCCTTCCCTTCAAGTCGAGCAAAAGTCTGTCTGCACTTAGAAATCTGAGGTCTGTCAATTACCTCCTGGCCATGTAGCTTACCTGGAAGCAAGACAAGATCAGAGTTGAAAACTTCCTGCAATAATGCAAAGATTGAAGCTTGACGAAAACACAATCATTTCCTCCACTGACGGCAAATAAATTACAGGGGCAATGTGCCGCCTTTCCTTTCGTAACAACATTGTTCCCCTTTCCAATGCTCAATTTAACTTTGTCCTCAATTTCTTTGGGCCCTCAAAGAACCAGGAAGCGGAGCTGCTCCTATGAAAAGCCAAAAAAACTATGAGTCGCCAAGTATTTTTCTCCCAACATGTGGGCTGTCCTAACTGCATGCTTTAAGAGCAACTTTGCTTCTCATAGCAGCAACCAGTAATGATAAATTCGTCAGACCTACACCACCCTTAAGAGTATGCAAGTAGACGTTTTGCCATGCAATCCAGTGTGCACTTTTCTCTCCAAATTCTCATAGAATTCAGTCTATTAATTGCTCGCTTTGGGAGCATAAAAAGAACCCAAACAAGGCCCAATTACACGAGAGGTAACATGCTTAAGCAGCCAAAGCCTCCTGCATATGAAAGCAAAGGCATTTTCTAACACGCAATCTCTTTCCACCTTAGGAATAACTTACTCCAATCCTGTTTAAGATCTCTTGAAATAAGGGTGGGCAAAGTTTCAATCTGACAACCAATTCTTGCAGCAAATGGGTGGAAGGGAGGAAAATTCACCTCATCCTAAGATGAGAGGTACGCGTTTGATGAACTAAAGAAAGAGTTGAGAAAATTTTCTGTCTGATGGCCAAGAGAAGGGGAGAAAAGCGGTTTGAAATAACCAACCGTCACACATTTTTATATTCTTCAGTAATCACATGATTGTCTTTTATTTGCTTTTTTCAAATGCTTTGACATAAAAAATATTTTGAATGTATTTCTAAATTCAAAAAACTGAAAAATACGCATACGGGGCCATGATTTTATTTTAAGATATATTTGAAATTTCCTTCATTATAAACATGTTTATTTTTTAAAAATTGAAAATTATTTCTATTTCAGCGCGCGTGTCAGCGTGTGGGCGGGGGTGGCAAACCCATCGAGTATATCAATGACGCACATGATTAATCAAAACTTATCATAAAATCTTGTGTCGCGACAACGCAGATTAACAAAGCGACACAATAACAAATTTTAACAAAGATTGCATGATACTCAATAAAATGTTCAATCATTCTCAGTTCTGGCCCTTTAGGCAGACATGCTCAACTCAACTAATCGCTAAATTGAGAAATAGTGCCTGAATGTTCGTTCCATCCAATAACGCAAGTACTATTGCATGAAAAACGATAATAATACTTGTTTTTTTTATTTTTTCTTTTTCTTTTTTAAAAAAACGTGTTTAGTCCTTTTTTCAGCTGATTTGTTTTTAACATTTTTTTTAGGTTTTTACCCAATAAAAAAGATTTTTTCTGACAATGATATAAAGATATTAAAAGTGATTCAGTATACAAGAGTGTAAAGGTTCATCTTTAGATTTGAATCAGTTGTTTGGGCCAACTAGTTGGGCTGTTCCCCTGGAGTCTATAAGAAGTAAAAATTTATGATTAATCTTTCAAAAAACAAAAAAAAAATTATAGCGTGGATATGAAATCTAGAGAATGAAGACCCCAACATCTCGTGTCGCCCTTCATCTTAGACCTGAGGCAATCAATAGAATGAACTTTAGTTTAGGCATCGTGTAAAAGGCTCTTCAAACAGAAATTACAAGGACATCGGGTCACCAAAGCTTGATCTTAACGACGTCAAATTTATGAAGAAGTAATATCAAAACAAACAAGAAGAAATCATTTTTTTTTGTGGGCAATGAAGCAGACAACCCACAGAAGAAGCCTAGGACTTTGTTGGCCATAGTGGCCGGCCGATAAAGGGGAACAAACGCAACCTGCGTCCAAACGAGAGACAGAGAGAGAAACAAAGCTTTCATACAAGGTTTTATATATATATATATATATATATATATATATATATATATATATATATATATATATAATTCACTTTTGCTCAGATTGCCATGAGCTGATGACAATCTCTAGCGATTGCAGTGGCAGGCCATAAAACTTTATAAGTTGTTGACAAATTAATCGAAGGATGATGGCTTTTCCAAATCAGTGCCATGGGAGTTCTTGGGGAAATAATCAAGCCCAGTATATAGCTTATTTGGTAGTAGCTGAAGAAATGAGATGTGTCGAAAGCCCTAGCATTAGGAAATAAGATGATAGATTTAATCACCCCTCGGAAGATGAATCGTAGGCGCTTGATAAGAAAAACATTGTATTCTCACTATACATGTTATAAAAATAAATTCTCCGTAAGCATTATATCATTACTTCAGAATGCGTGGTTGTAATCATGAATGCTATTTTAGATTCAACAATAATTAAATATGGCACTAAAAAGAACGTGGATTCACCAACACATGGAAAAATAGCAGTCCATGAAAGTTCATTTTTACCAATAGAAGTCTAAGAAGTGATATCGGTGAAGATTGACTTTAGCTGATGTTCAGAGGTAAACATCGATGAACATTGGCCGTCACCAACGTGAGGGATACATGTCGCTGAAAATATGTTTTTACAGTGGACATCGGTAAAAATAACCTTTTCACTGGCATTAATTTTACCAACGATCATGTCAATTATGAGTCACCACCATAGTCTTTCTCCAGACCTCTCTCTTTTTTTCTCTCCTCGTGTTTCTACCATGTCTCAGCTGCCCGTCTTTTTTGTTCTTGTCCTCCCCTTCATTCATTGGTCCACCTCCCTTACAAGCACCTTCAATTTCCCTTTCTTCTCTAATGCCCAAAACGTAACGCATTTTGACGATGCCTGATCAACACGGACGGCAACCTACAACTCACTTCCACGGGGAGGAGCAAGAACATCCACAACAACATCGGTTGGGCCATATAATGCGGATAAACACGAATTTACTAAAAAAGATTCAACAACGAAGTATAGCCCAAACCGATCATGCAAGAAGCGACAAAACAACGACCAAGCAATCACAAATGCACGAGAAGATTTTTACGTGGAAAACCCCTCTTAGCAATGAGGGTAAAAACCACGGGGTACTACGACCCAAAACTCAATCCACTATAATCAATGATATAAGTTTTCCCACGAGGGGCTACATAAAGCCAACCCTCAAACAATAATATCTCATCAAAACTATATGAGAAAACCAAGGAAAATATCACTGATTGAATGCCCAAAACGTGGATTGGGAGGAGATGCGTTTCGCCTGCTCGTTGGAATCGAATCTTGCTCTAGCCAAATGCTCGCAACCTTCTCTTCCTTTTCTCCTTCTCTCCTTTCCTCTTCTCCTTCTCTCCTCTCTTCTTATTCTTCTCTCCTCTTGCTATGCAGCCACCAAGAGAGAGCACGAGAGACTACACCTCTCCTTTTTATTTTCCCAAAAAACAGAACCCTAGAGAGAGAGAGAGAGAGAGAGACGTCCGAAAAAATTGAGAGAGAGGGGGCACATCGCGTGCCCCCCTTTTTGTTTTCTCCGCCCGTCACTTAAGTGATGGGTTGGATCGGGTCCCATTGAGGCTGGACCCGACCCAACAAACTCCCCCTCCAGCCTCAAGTGAGGGAATATTCCTGCAAAAATGAATAAAATTAATATACTGCCTTAAAGGCAGTCATCCCAACTAAGTCTCTACACATATCATGTTTCTCTTTAGATAGAGACTTCGTCATCATATCTGCAGGATTATCATTTGTATGGATCTTATCAAGAACAAGCTGCTTCGACTCTAGAACATCACGTATCCAATGATACCTTACGTCTATATGCTTTGACCTTGCATGAAAAGTAGAATTCTTTCCAAGGTGAATAACACTCTGACTGTCACAGTAAAGCACATACTTGTCTTTACTGAACTGAAGTTCCTGCATGAACCTCTTCATCCATAGGAGCTCCTTGCTCGCCTCTGTAGCTGCAATAAACTCTGCTTCAGTAGTTGATAATGCTACACATTTCTGAAGTCTGGATTGCCAAGAAACTGCACCACCTGCATATGTCAATAAAAAACCAGATATAGATCTTCTCCTGTCAATGTCTCCTGCCATGTCTAAATCTGTATAACCAACAAGAATAGATTTTTCTGCCCCAAAACAAAGTGAGAAACTGGTAGTCCCACGAAGGTATCTCAAAATCCATTTAACTGCTTCACAGTGTTTCTTTCCTAGATTTGAGACAAACCGACTAACAACACCAACTGAATGAGCAATATCAGGTCTAGTACATACCATAGCATACATCAGACTACCTGTGACTGAGGCATACGGAATCTTCTCCATATCTTCCTTTTCTGAATCTGTCATTGGACTCTGCTTGGTGCTCAACTTGAAATGCGCTGCAAGAGGAGTGCTAACAGGCTTTGCCTTGTCCATGTGAAATATTTGAAGTACCTTCTCAATGTACTTCTCTTGAGATAGCCAAAGCTTCTTCGACTTCCTATCTCGTGTGATCTTCATACCCAAAATCTGACTAGCAGGTCCCAAGTCTTTTATAACAAAAGACTTGCTCAACTCCTTTTTCAAGTTTGAAATTCTCGAGATATTATTACCAACAATAAGCATGTCATCAACATAAATCAACAAAATGACAAAATCATCACCTAGAATTTCTTTACAAAGACGCAGTGATCTGAAATAGTCTTGGTGTAGCCATACTCCCCCATAAATGACTCGAACTTCTTGTACCATTGCCTAGGTGTCTGCTTCAGACCATACAAGCTTTTCTTTAATCTGCAAACATGGTTTTCTTTACCTTTCACAAGAAAACCTTCGGCCTGCATCATGTAAATTTCCTCATCAAGATCACCATGAAGAAAAACTGTCTTCACATCCATCTACTTGATCTCCAAATCAAGACTGGCTGCCAAACTAAGAACAACTCTGATAGATGACATCTTGACCACCAGTGAGAATATCTCGTCAAAGTCAACTCCTTTCCTCTGATTGAACCCCTTCACAACCAACCTAGCTTTGTATCTTGGGTTTAGAGAGTTTTCATCATGCTTCACTCTAAAAACCCATTTGTTTCTCAATGCCCTCTTGCCTTGGGGCAACTCCACAAGCTCAGAGGTGTGGTTGTCGTAAAGTGACTGCATCTCATCTTTCATGGCTTCCATCCACTTTTCCTTGTGCACATCATGCATAGCTTCTTCATAGCATTCAGGCTCACCACTATCGGTCAACAAAATATAGTCATGTGCGGGATATCTAGTTGAGGGACGCCGCTCCCTCGTGGATCTTCGCTGCCGATCTACATCTGAGGAAGAACCCTCCAAGTTATGATCGTCACATTCGTCATCTGAATTAGGAATATATGGCATGTCTACTTGTACTTCTCTATCATGTATCTGCCCAACAGCATCATCTGGCACTGCTCTTGAAGTATTCTGCAAGGGAATAGGATCTACATCAACTGGTAAATAGCTGCTATGAGAAGAATTCTTTACTGCTTTCTGAATATCCTCAATATTCTGATCTTCAGCAAATACAACATCCCTGCTTCTGACAAGCTTCTTTTCAACTGGATCATAAAATCTATAACCAAATTCATCATGGCCATAACCCAAAAACACGCACTGCCTGCTTTTTTATTCCAACTTCGATCTCTCATCCTTTGGTATATGCACAAATGCCCTGCATCCAAATACACGTAAGTGCTCATAGGATACATCTTTCCCATACCAAACTCTGTTAGGAACATCACCATCCAAAGGAACATGTGGAGACAAGTTAATCACATAAGCAGCAGTACGTAAAGCTTCACACAAAAAAGAATCAGATAACTTAGCTTCAGATAGGAGACATCTAACTCTCTCCATGAGTGTCCTGTTCATCCTTTCTGCTATGCCATTCAATGGAGGAGTCTTAGGTGGAGTCTTCTGATGCCTGATGCCATGAGATCTGCAATACTAATCAAATGGACCAATATACTCTCCCCCATTATCGTTGCCAACACACTTCAGCTTCTTTTTTCAGACTGCCTTTCAACCAGTGCATGAAAGTCCTTGAAAACACCAAGGACTTGGTCTTTCCTATTCAAAGAATAGACCCAAACTTTCCTGAAAAAATCATCAATAAACGTGACAAAATAAAGTGCACCACCATGTGAACTTACTTTCATAGGACCGCATACATCTGTATGAACCAGCTCAAGTGCTTCTGACTTTCTAGAAGGTGGATGACTCTTGAAAGAGACCCGTGTCTGCTTCCCTGCAAAACAATGACTGCATTTATCAAGTTTATCCTTCTTTACATCTGACAGAAGATTCTTCTTGATCAAGAATTGCAGTCCCTTGTCACTCATATGTCCCAGCCTCCTGTGCCACAATTCTATAGATTTCTCATCCTGTGTCACATGTACCATGTCTCTGGAAATCGATGCCTGCATAGTATAAAGATTATTGTTGCATGCCTCGAACAATAATCAAGGAACCTCTGGTAAGCTTCCACTGGCCGTCGCCAAACGTGTTGTGATACCCTTCTTCATCGAGCCTTCCTGCAGAGATAAGGTTCAGATGCATGTCAGGTGCATGCCTCACATCTGTCAGCTTCAATAGAGCTCCATTCGCATTCTTCAGAATGACGTCGCCTTTGCCTACAATGTGAGACAAAGAACTATTACCATTCTCAAAGTACGAAAATCACCAGAAATATATGAAGAGAAAAAATCCTTATGGGAAGTAACATGAAGAGCTCAACCACTATCAACAAGCCAACAAGTATCGTCTCTAGCAACATTAACCATGTTAGCATCACAAACAACAAATATTTCATGTTGTGCAGCTGCTGCGACATTGTCATCTCAGTCATTTTTCTTCTCCTGTTTCTCCCCAATTTTATTCTCCTTCTTCAGCTGGAAGCAGTACTTCTTTATGTGTCCTTTCTTTCCACAGTGATGACATTCCAAATTCTTATATCTCGATTTGGACTTGCTTCTGCTTTTATCTCTGCCCCTGTCACTCTTGAATTTACTCCTCCCCTGTTCTCTGTAAAAAGAACCTCTGTCTGAGAAGAGCAAGCCTGAGATTTTCTTCTCATCTACTCATTGAGAATACCTCACTTAACAGTCTCTAAAGAAACAACCCCATTAGCTGCAGAGTTAGTAAGCGAGACTCTAAATGTCTCCTACGAATCAGGCAAAGTAGCAAGCAATAATAATCCCAAAATCTCATCTTCAAATTTAACGCCCATACTGGATAACTAACTAATGACCCCCTGAAAATTATTTAGAAAATCTGACACTGAACTGCCCTCCCTGAATCTCAAATTCATCAATCTTTTCAGAAGAAATAATTTACTACTTCCTGTCTTGGAGGCATAAAGATTTTCTAATTTTGTCCACAAACTACATGCATGATTTTCATCTTGAATATGGTTATAAACATTTTCATCCACAAATTGTCGAATGAAACCACAAACTTGTTCGTGTTCAAATTCCCATTCTTCGTCAGACTTAGAATCGGGCTTTTCTTTGGCAAAAACTGGGAGGTGCATAGCCTTCACATATAAGAGATCTTTCATCTTATTTTTCCATAGACTATAATTAGTCCCATTTAGACTAATCATACGGCTAGTACCAAAATCAATTTTATTATCCACCATGTTGGCTCTAATACTACTTTGTTGGGATAGAATGCGGATAAACACGAATCTACTAAAAAAGATTCAACAACGAAGTATAGCCCAAACCGATCATGCAAGAAGCAACAAAACAACGACTAAGCAATCACAAATGCACGAGAAGATTTTTACGTGGAAAACCCCTCTTAACAATGAGGGTAAAAACCACGGAGTACTACGACCCAAAACTCAATCCACTATAATCAATGATATAAGTTTTCCCACGAGGGGCTACATAAAGCCAACCCTCAAACAATAATATCTCATCAAAACTATATGAGAAAAACAAGGAAAATATCACCGATTGAATGCCCAAAACGTGGATTGGGAGGAGATGCGTTTCGCCTCCTCGTTGGAATCGAATCTTGCTCTAGCTAAATGCTCGCAACCTTCTCTTCTTTTTCTCCTTCTCTCCTTTCCTCTTCTCCTTCTCTCTTCTCTTATTCTTTTTCTCTCCTCTTGCTATGCAGCCACCAAGAGAGAGCACGAGAGACCACACCTCTCCTTTTTCTTTTCCCAAAAAACGGAACCCTAGAGAGAGAGAGAAACGTCTGAAAAAAATTGAGAGAGAGGGGGCACATCGCGTGCCCTCCTTTTTGTTTTCTCCGCCCATCACTTAAGTGACTTCGGGTCCCTTTGAGGCTGGACCCGACCCACAATGCCAACCCAACCACCTCTACACCAGAAGTTCAAAGCCGGCGGATGAACTTACTAACAACTTGATTGGAGAGTTCCATCATATCATAAAATATTGAGCAAACTAACAACTTGATTGGAGAGTTACATCATATCATAAAATATTGAGCAAGTGGCAATGTACGAATATTACACCCCACTTATAGGGATTGAGGTTGCCTATTTTATCTCTCCCACTCATTGATGTATTTTCTAAGAAACCTCCAAGAGCAACTGCGATTTAGCGTCAGAGCTGCTGTTAATTTAACGCCACTACTACCCCATTTTGTCGTAGTTAGGAGATCCTTTACTTGCCGCCAGATAATCTCAGCTATCTCAGTAGTTCTAGCTGGTTCAAGCTCACAACCGCAGACACGCTTAGACCCGACTGTCTTCTTAATACCGCAAGGCCATCTTTGCCTGCATACATTGTGCTGTTCGCAGCTGTACAGAACATCAATAGATCATCTGCAAACGCTAGAGATCTGTGGCATACGTTAGTGAGTTCAATGGACTTTTGGCGAAGCTTGATTCTTCGTAGAAATATGGTCAGTCGGTATTTTTTACAAATCACCTGAGCTTTTTGAGGTCTTTTTCAAATGAGGCATCTCTATTAACAAGGGATACTCTAAAGAGGCAGAAGTTCCTCTTCCTTTTCTCCCCTGTTTCCACAGTAAGAGCTGTTTCAAGACCTAAGTAGGGAGCAAGGCATGGTCGTCTAATATCACGCACCGTTTTCAGTTTTATGAAGTAGCGCCCATAGTAAGCGCCCATAGTTAGTAATCGTACTAGCAGCTGGACCACTCAGCTATGCTACATTACCCTTGGGAAGTGGAAAATTTAAGAAAATTTTAAAGCTCCTTGGGTGGTTGGGGAAGTAAGAAAAATTGAATGCTTTTGTCCTTTTAGATAGTAAATGGATTTATTTCAACCAAGAACAGGTCAATTTGGCCCTACAAATAAATGCGAGCTGGTGATCTCAATCAAGACTGCGTCTAGCGAACATCTGATCTGGAGCTTAAACCATGTACCTATCGCCTGTTTGTGTGCGAGCTGAAAAAGGCATAAAATGTCCTTGGTTGGCGCACTTGCCTTCACAAAATTAACTTTATGATCTGCACTTGCCTTCACAAAATGATGCCACTTCATAGAAAATAGAGTAGAATCACACAGCGTGTATGGGTTTCAACCGGCCTTATTTTTATTGGGTCTAATATAGTAGAGTTATTTTTCTTTAGAAAATCTTGACAATTTTTAAAACAATTACGTAAAGATATTACATAAAAGTTAAATGCAAAAATAAAAGATCCTATGTGCCAGTGTACAGTCTTTCTTTTATTTAGTGTCTATTGCTACATGTCTTTTCACTTGTAAGGGAGTATCTTTCCTCTGGGTTAAGTATCATGCTTGGGGTTCCTTTGTTTTAGGTCGTTTGGCACGACAACTCTTGTGTGATCCTTGAAGCACTCTTGTAAGGAAAGACAAGCTAATCTCCTTGCTTACCTTCTCTTGTGTGATGTACTGTATTTCAAAGTGAATGAAACAATTAATTGCAAGTTCTTGTATCCTCTTTGTATACTTTGCTTTCTTTATGCATATTCTGCTATCGCACTTGGATGCCGCTTTAGGCTTGAGGCAGATTGGTGGATCCTCGTGCCACACGGACCCAGGAACGGTTGGCCGGTGACACTCCAAATGCTACCTTATATTTTTTCCCTTGTGAACTTTTCTGTTTTTTTTTTAAGTGACAATAAGCAGTAGTTTAAATAGCACCTAAAAAAAATGACGACTGATTTTCACAATTAGGCAGGTATGAACTCGTAATACAGGACACCACACAAGATTTCCAACTGTTCTTCGCGAGATCCTCATAAGATATCATTTTACCCTCTTCTTGGCCCTCCTCCTTGCCTTCATTCCCTGCTTCACCGCCCTTACAAGCTTCTTCAATTCCACTTCCTTTTCTTGTACTGGCCAAAGCTTGCAATGTTCCGGCGATGCTGCAGTCAACAGGTTAGGCGCCCTCGACCTCACTTCCAGGGACAGGACCAGCAGCAGCAATAGACGGGCACCTATGACAATCCAACCAGGCTTTATGATTATGGCACGGGGTTTGCGGCGGACTTCGAAAGCCTTTTCAGCTCTGAAATCATTCCCGTCAACAACTCCTCCACAGGCGACGTTCAAAAGCTTTTACCATGATCAATAAGCTCTTCAAGGCTCATTATTGTTCATGTCCCCGACAGCTCACAGACTCACAGTGCGTTGATCAACATGCCCCACCAAAAATGTGCTTGTTCCTTTTTCAGCTGACTTGCTGTCGAATAAAAAAAACATTTTCTCCAACAATGATATAAAAAATTATCAGTACAAAAGAGTGTACAGATTCAACTTCAGATTTGAATCAGTTGTTGGCCCAACCAGTTGGGCAGGAGTCGATAACAAATTTATGATTAATCTTTCAAACAACGTAAAACATTATAGCCTGGACATGCATTATATATATATAATGCATTTATTTTGTTTTCCATCTTCCAGTTTGCTCGATTTCTGAAATTCCACTTTGACAAAATTCACTTTGGGTCAGATCATGAGCTGATTACAATCTCTAGCAAGTGCATTGGAGGCCAGAAAACTTTCAAGTTGTCTACAAATTGATTGAAGGATGATGTCTTTTCCAAATGAGGACCACTGGACGTTTTTCATTTTTTTATACTTGATAACTTTTTTCTTCCTACAGTTAAGGCGAGGCGTTAGGAAAACCTTTGGCCCTTCGTTCTGAAGTATGTTTCTTCTCTTGGTTTTAACTTACTTTCATCCTACATAACTTAATCTTTTGTATTTCAATGAACATTTTTATTGATCCTTATTCCTTACAGCTGATCTCAAGTAAACCGTGTGGAAGCACGTAGAGCTTGTCACGTACGAAACCAAGGAAGCCAAGATATTCAAAGACGTCTATAGTGAACCCAAAACGTACCTTGCAAGCTTATACAGCTTTTGTAAATCACATTTATAAAATTACTTTCGTTTTTCCGAGGGAATCAACATATCTTTTCTCAACATACCGACCTCTTAACTCTTTGAATCGTGCAATGTTATCTATACATAGGAAGACATCCTTTATTATTTTCATGACTAGAGATTTCAATGGATCCAAATCAAATCAGATGTACTCTTAACTATATCCAATTTTCAGATGTTCACGTATTCAAATTGAAATATGAATGAAGAGTATGTTCCATATCTAAGTACAAAACCAAATTCGCAATCCAAATATACTCGGAATATGATTTTTAAATTCACTACTGAATTGAATCTGATTTTTAAACTCGGTTCCAATCTCATTGTGATATGTTAAGAACTGACTTCCAAAATATGTGGGCATTGAGCTTAAGATATTTTTTAAAATAAATCTGAATTTGAACTTGGATCCAATTGGATATGCATTTAAGTCTGAATCCAAATAAATGTTTTAAGTCTGAACCCGATTGGATTTTTTAATCGGATGTTAAATTATTTTCATTTTTTTTAAATACAATTATTCTCATCACATGCATTAGAAGAACACAAAAACGATAAAAAGGAGTTCAAAAAATACTGGTCCAAATTGCCGTTCAAAGAGGACAAGTGACTAGGAGACTTCATCCAACTCAATTATGATTTATGTGTCCCCTCCGTCATCTTTAAATCTCAAAACCTCTCTCTCTCTCTCCCCCTTCCCTCTATGTTCAACCATGTCTCTGCTGCCCATCTTCTTCGCCTTCATCCTCCTCGCCTTCATTCATTGCTCCACCTCCCTTACAAGAACCTTCACTTTCCCTCCCTTCTCTGATGGCCAAAATTTAACGCGTTATGGCGATGCCTTCGTCACAGCGGAGGGCTACCTAGACCTCACTTCGACAGATAGGAATAAGGAGGTCACAAGCAGCACCGGTTGGGCCATCTATGCCAAGCCAATCACCCTTTATGAAGCCCGCACCGGATTTGCAGCGGACTTCCAAAGCAATTTCAGCTTCGAAATCTCCCCCTTCAACGCCACCACCTGCACCGGCGACGGCCTCGCCTTCTTCATGGCACCCGCCAACTGGACTCACAAAAAGGAATACGATGGCTACGGTCTTGGGATCTTCAACAGAAGTGCCGGCGCAAACAACAGCCAAATGATCGCCGCAGAGTTTGACACGTATTACAATTACGAATGTGATCCTGTAGACTTTATTTATTTAAAAAAAGCAGGCCTCAAGCATATGGGGATCGATATCAACTCCCTCGTCTCCAACGCCACAGCCATTTGGAAAACCATCGGCACGAATTCTACGAATGCAGCTGCCCTCGTCCAGTACGACTCGATAACAGGGAACCTCAGCTTAAGTATGAAGGATCGGACTGACATCAGCCAACGGTACACATCTTTTATTATCAACCTCACCACCGTCCTCCCAGAGACCGTCATCGTGGGCTTCTCTGCATCAACAGGGGGCTGTAGCGAAGGTCACCGGATAGTGAGTTGGAATTTCTCAATTACTGTCCCCAACTGGCAGCATAGCTCCACGGGTTTGCAAAATATGACCGTCATCGTCCTGGTGGCGTGTTTCGTTCCTCTGCTTATCTTTCTTGTGGTAATAATCATTAGTTTCATAAGGAGGAAAAATGAAACGGTAGAGTTGAAGGAGGAGGAAGAAGAAGAGACAGATGATTTTGCAGGAATGACCATGAATTTAGAGACGGGCCCCAAGAAATTCAGATACACGGAACTCACTGCAGCTACTAATGACTTCGGTGAAGAAGGGAAGCTTGGGCAAGGTGGGTTTGGTGGTGTCTACCGTGGTATCTTGAGGGACACCAATGAAGTGGTGGCGGTAAAGCGGTATTCTAAAGGGTCGAGCCAGGGCAAAAAAGAGTATGTGGCGGAGGTGACTGTGATCAGCCGATTGCGCCACCGCAACCTTGTAAGGTTGATTGGTTGGTGCCATGAGCGAGGTGAGTTCTTGCTGGTATACGAATATATGGAGGGCGGCAGTCTGGATTCACATCTCTTTAACTCAAAAACCTGCCCAGTCTTGCCCTGGGCTCAACGAATGAAGGTGGTGCTCGGCCTTGGATCCGCAGTTCTTTACCTGCACGAAGAGTGGGAGAAGTGTGTTGTGCACCGTGATATCAAGTTGAGCAACGTGATGGTTGACTCTGACTTCAACGCTCGTCTTGGTGACTTCGGGCTGGCTCGACTCGCAAATCATGGGTTCGCTGCGAGAACGACGATGATTGCTGGAACCATGGGTTACTTGGCACCAGAATGCGCATTCACAGGCAAGTTCAGCACACGAAGCGATGTGTACAGCTTCGGAGTGGTACTACTTGAAATCGCAACTGGTCGAAAGGCCACTAGCCTAATCGGAGAGGAAGAGGCGTGTCTGGTGGAGTGGACATGGGAGTTCTACGGGCTCGGTTCTCTCATGGAGGCCGTCGATGAGAGGTTGAAATCCGAATTCGACGAACAGGAGATGGAAAGGACGATGGTGGTGGGTCTATGGTGCGTGCACCCTGACCCTGAGAGGAGGCCGACGATTAGGGAGGCGATTAAAGCGCTGAGCTTGCAAGCAAACGTACCAAGCCTCCCGCAAAAGATGCCGATGCCATTCTACACGCCACTTCCAACAAGCGAGTTTGGTTTTTTGTTTACTAGCAGCAGCAGTGGAACGACGAGGATGTCGACAACAGCCTAAATCGATGCAGTCAGGAAGCAGCTCTGTTGCGGTCAGAAGGATAGCTTTCTTGGGCCAGTTGCTGAGAGAACTGGGGTGCCCCACCATTGAGGTGTTCTACTCTTCTCATGAACTGTAATAGGAAACGATGCCTTTGTAATAGAACTTCTTGGGAATTGGCGTTGGGTAGTCTATGTCCATTCGTTTGTTTTGGGGAATTGTAGTTACCAAAATTTTCCTCAATTTGCCACGATTTAGTTAAACTTGAAAATTTTCCTCAATTTGCCACGATTTAGTTAAACTTGAAAAACTATGTCAATTATCTACTCTTGGACGTATTCTGTTATTTTTTATTTTCTTCTTGCCGAATTTAAAAAATTCGATGATGCTTGTCACCAGATATTGTTTTAATGCATGTTTCCATTTGATCGGCCAGCTCTGAGTAATGTAGCTTAATAGCGAAAACAAAATCAAATCTTGATCGATAAGAATGTTAAACAAGCACCTATAAACTCAGCAAAACAGACATGAAACTCCAAAATAGACATTATGCTTCATCCAGTCATGAAAAAATCCTTACAAAAGAAAACTAAAAAATTTTCATTCAAAAGTTAATTGGCCGGTGCCGTTTTCACTTCTGAAAGGGGACGATGGCTGGGCTCTAAAACTTGTAAAAGGTGAAATTTAGGAACGTTGAGGGACTGAAATCAGTCATAGCTTAATGTTGTCTGATGACAAAATATTTAAACACCATCACTTAAAACACTCGACAACGATTTATGGTATACTCATAGTTTTTGGTTTTTTAACTACAATTATAGTGTATTTAGTAACAACTTTCAAATATTTAGTCACCTAGCAACATCAGTCATATATCCATCAGTCATATACCTAGAAAAGATGGCAATACTTTGAATGTCATGATCCCTCTCCGAAAATTATGGGTAATGATGTCTCCATGATGGGTCTCTAAACCATGATTTTGCTCCACAAGAGTGTCGATTGGTTTTGCTTCCAAAAATCTTGTTTCATGAATAATGTCAGTTGCATATTTTTATTGAGAAATATATATTCTTTTGGTAGAACTAGTAATTTTAATTCCTAAAAAATATTTGGATTTGCCTAAATCATCATGTGAAATTTTTTGCATAAAAAAGCTTTGAAGTTGGCGATAGCTTATTTTATATTACTAGTAATTACTAAATCATCAACTTATATTAGGATAACAATAAAAATTTTACCACGTCTAAAAGAGAACTCTTGATCTCCTTTGAATTGTGTGAACCCATAATTTCTAAGAGCAGTTGAAAGCTTGTAAAACCAATTTATTAGGAATCATTTTAGATTGTAAAGAGATTTGTGTAATTTACATACTTGTTTCTTCCCATGTTTTTGCATACCCTTGTGATACTTGGATGCAATCTTCTTCAAACAAGTCTCCATGTAATAATGCATTATTAATGTCCATCTAACACATGATGCAATCTTAATTAGCTGCAATCGTGAGAAGGGTATGCATCGTTACCATCATTGTGACTGGCGCAAAGGTTTCATTATAGTCCAACCATTCTTGTTGAGAAAATCCTTTGTTTATCAAACAAGCAATATATCGTTAATGGACCCATTCGATTTCAGTTTGATCTTGTAGACCATTTGCACCCGATTGGTTTCACTCCATCTCCTTCTTTCTTGAAGCACATGAATTTCGTAATCATCTCGTCATTCCTTGTGCTAGACAGCTCCTTCATAATTTGGGGCTTAATTTTGGACATAAGAGAAGTAAGAAATGCAAAATGTTTCTTAGTGAAGCGACAAAACAGAATAAATTTGTTTCATGAATATCTTGTTCTTTGTTTGCAGCTTGACATTGAAGTGTCGCCGGTTGAAGGTGAGGCGAGGAGAGTACAATAGTAGTCCTTCAACCATGTTGTGGGCTTTTGGATGCATGTTGGTCTCCTAATGGGTTTCAAAGTCTGATTTGAGTCTAATTCAAAGAGAGAGGTTTAGATCGTTGGTACTATAGAGTCTTCTTGGTGTTCAATAAAGTTCAAAGGGGGATCCGGTATCTAAATATTGCTTTCCTCTTTCATCTTAGTTGTAGAGAATGAGTAAAACAACCTCATTTTCATCATCATTTTTATTTTGAAAAGAGAAACTATGTTCATAAAATATGACATCACCGCTACAAAACAACATGTGGTTTCCAAGCCATACAACTTGAATGTCTTTTGTCCATCAAGATACCCAATACGTGCATTTGGATGCTCTAGATCCAAATTTTTTTTTTTTTATGATTTGAGTTAGTGGCATAGCACATTGGACAAAAAAAATTTAAGTGTTTAATATTGGGTTGTTTCTTAAATAATCTTTCAAATGGAATTTTTCCATCGAGTTTTGAATAAGTAATACAATTTGTCAAATAAGTGGTAGTTAAAAAGCACTCCCCTCAAAAAAAAAAATAGTGAAGATTTGATTCAAAACGAAGTGCCCTAACAACCTCGAGAAGATGTCTATGCGTTCAACTACACCGTTTTGTTGTAGTGTAGCAACACAACAACTGTGTTGATGAGTAGTCCTTTGTTTTTGTAAAAAAACTTTTATTTTGAGTGAGAAGAACTCAATCCCATTATCCAATCGTAATGACTTAATTTGACAATTAAATTGGGTTTTGATCAAGGCAAAAAGAAAATTGATAACATGGAGCAGTTCATACTTATGCCGCATTAAAAAATCCACATTGCACGTGAAAAATCATCTACAATACTAAGAAAGTAATGGGCACAAAAATAGTAAATTCAGTGTAAGGGCCCAAAATATCATAATGAATCAAGTCAAAATAACAAATAGTAGAGATATCACTCAAATCAAACTTAAGTTGCCCAATGGCACACATCACACACGATCATTATTCAAATCAATACGTAAACCTAAATTTTTGTTCAATAATTTCAAACGGGGAGATGAAAGATGACCTAATCTCGTGGCCCAAGGTTCATGCAAAGAAGCTGTAAGATAGGTGTGGGGAAGCATTGGTCCTTGTTGAAGAACATACATGTCGCCTTTCACCTCACCTAGACCAATTGTCATCTTCGTTGCCAGGTCTTGGATAACACAATGATTAGGAAAAAAAATTATAGAACACTTTGAAATTTTAGTAAGTTTACTAATAAAGAGCAAGTTAACCTTGAACAATGGTATTACATAAGACGTCATCTATGTCAAATAAAGACAGAGATATTTTACCCATTTAATATATTAAGAGAGTCTCCCATTTGGCAATGTCACGGGCACATTGCATGGTTTTACTTTTTGAAGTGCATGTGCATAAGCACAAATATGTCAACGGGCTCCTGAATCAATAATTCAAGTAAGAGAATGTAAATTAGTTGAACCGTTGTTACATGCATGGACTATATTGCTTGCAAAGTTGATGTTGGCTGGCTGGTCCTTCATCAAGGATAAAAGTTAGTGATATCATTCAAGAACGAAGGCTGGAAAGATGCTTTTGGTATCATGTCCTCCACTTCCTTGACCATAGGAGTCATTAGTAAAAATGGATTTCAGATATGGGGTGAATTATTTTTTACTCACATTGGCTGCAGTAGGCTTTTTATAGTTGGGATCACAGAATCGGTGTCCTGGTAGGTACCCAGTTAGTTTGAAACACTTTTATTTAATTTGTGAACACCTTAACAATGACTATAAATAAGGTGCTTCTTATTGTTTTTTTTTCTTGTAGTACCAGCACATTGACTTTGTTTGCATTTGGGACAGGGTCAATAAGTAGGATCAACCATTTGATTGAGTTTGTAAGAGCCTTTTAGACCCATAAAAAATAGCATGACACATTCTCTTTGGATTTGGTTAGATTATGCCTTCATTGCACCACACGAGCAAACATGAACGAGGAGTAGGAACTAAGCTAATCACAAAGAACTTTTTATTTTGGTTTAGTATTATGACCGACATGGTATCTTGTTGTAGGCGGCATATGACACCATAAATACGAAGATCAAGACTTTGTGTGAAACATTCTTCCAAATCTTGCCAGACTTATGTAGCATTAGTTAAGTATACGATGATGGCTAAAACATCCTTAGTGACTGAATTCATGATCCATGACAGTAAAGGATTGTTGCATGTAACTCACATTCGGTGGTTAGGGTCACTCTTATTTGGTTCTACAACTGAACCATCAATCAAACTAATCTTACTTTTTGCCGAGAGAACCATTTATCATGGCTCTACTCTGCATCCCATAATTTTCTCCATTAAAATTTTGAGACAACAAAGCATTTGTTAGGATTGTTGGAATGATTAATATAAAAAAGATAAGACAGCACCTGGGATGTATTGGAACCATTGATGTTGAGATCAGCATCATCACTAGATTGGCATCCATTGTTGATCTCCTTAGGTTCAAGCTCTTCCATTGAACTCATTGCTCTGATACCATGTGGAATTTTTTTTTCATGGAAAATGCACAAAAGCCAAGAGAGGCTAACCAAAAATGGCCAGTAAAACTTAGTTCTTTCATTTATGCATTGTAATACATATACAAAGAGGCAGCACATTATTTTACAACGTCTATTTACAACGGACAAGAAAACCTTCCTTTTATTAAACTAAAACTTTTTTTAAGTAGAGACCCCTTAACTAGGAAGGAGAAGTGGCCATGGACTTTGAACGTTGCAAAAATTAGTCATTCTAACATATGTTGTCAAAGATTCTAAAACCTTGGTGTTTGAGTTTGAGCAAAGACGAAATTTAGTGCATTAAACACAATGTTAGAATTTCAACTAGTTTTGTTTTTCTTTTTTCATTTTTGAAGTAAATCCATTTTTTCCTGGCCATCTTTTGATAGATAGATGGTCATAGCAAACCTTCAAAATCAGTGAGGCTCACAGTTTTCATCCTACTCAGGGCACGTTGGCAATACAGTTATGAAATTCCACTGGATTCCTCTGGCTTCTATCACCAAAACTTGTTAGAATGAATGGTTCTCATTGTTCTTCATCATACCCAATTTCTTCACACATACATGATCACAATTATTAATTTCACTGCCGTCGTTTTCCATGTTTCCTTATGCAGCTAGAAAAGCCGTTGGTTTTTTCCTTGGCTATACTAAATTCATGAAAATTTGGAGGGACTGCATAGATCTGCCAAAGTAAAGAGTCCGAGTGAAGAATAAGAAGTGGGAAAAAATGAACTGCCAATTAAACAGTAGAGGAAATGAAATAGACCCAAAATGCCAACTAGATTTTTAGTCGCACAACTATTTCTAAAATTGCAAGAATCTCTACTTTTCACCAGTGTTGTAAAGTGCATGTGCGTCGAGCCGTGAAGCGCACGCCTCAAGAGGTGCATGCTTACCCGATGCATGTGCATCATAGTGGCAGTGAGGCACATGCATAAGCGTGGTGCAGTCTTTTTCTTTTCCATTTTTAAAACGAACAGCAAATGCTGTCTTTTTTTTTTTTGTTTTTAATTTCACGTTAAGTTAAACGAAAAAACCTTGCCCTCGTGTTGAATATTGTTGTTTCTCCTGGCTTCCCCTATTGTTGGCCACATTTTGTGTCGTATCTCCGTTTGGATGGACAGAATATTTGAATGCAGGGCATTTTGATTTTCTGCTTCTAATGACAGTATAAAGATGACGAGACCCAAATGCAGTGTTGGGTAGGTTGGTTATGGTGGTTGGATGGAAACTTCTCAAAGTTATACTCACATCGTAGTTTGCTTTTTTCTTTTGTCCATTGGTTTGTGAACTCCGAATTGGACATGTTGAATCGGTTACACCCTCCTTCGACGAATTTTTAAAGGTTTTCTTTGATCCAGAATTAGTGTCAAAAACATGTTGGCGACTAACTGGTTAATTTGGATGTTATTTAGAGACAAAATCATTTATGAAACAAGACATAAACTAAGAAGACTGTGTCATCTTAGCATGCTTGGCCTTTTAACTTTAATTTTTGCTTGACCGCTAGCTCGTTAGCTTCAAGATGTGCAAGATTGCCAGGATGAAATGGCTGGTGCAGGCCTTTGTTAAGAAGTATATAATGGAAAAACAGAGACTGCGTGTGGGATAAAAAACAGGGAAGACAACAATTACATGGTTCGACTTGAAGCCTACATCCATGGGAGAAAGGGAGAATTCCTCTTCATACTATCACTCACAGCTTTACAGCATGGATACATCCCATTATATAGGTTACACTCATCAGATTTAGATGGAAACAAATTTTGAGGGATTTATGAGAATCTCTAATTGCTGCCGTTATTGATGCTCTTTGATTTCGACGATTTTGGTGAGGACTATTTGATAAGGATAACGCACCAGATCAGCGTCCAATCTCCTGCCACCTCCCAAAAATAGCAGATCTTCTAATCTCTTTTTATGGAAGATAAGAAATTGCCGCCTCATCTCATTGTAACGAACAGTCTCCCCTCAAGTTGGCATGCAGATGTCGATCTGCCCCAACTTGTGCATAATGAATGTATGACGGTCTCTTCCAAGAGATTTTGTAAGGATGTCAACAAGTTGAAATTCACTTCTAACGTGTGGTGTTATAACGGTTCCGTCCTGTATTTTTTCTCTAATGAAATGACAATTGACTTCGATGTGCTTAGTACGTTCATGAAAAACTGGATTTGCTCAAATATAGATTGCTGCCATGTTGTCACACATTAACTTCATGGACTTCTTATTATCAATCTTCATATCTTTCCATAATGCTTTTATCCATATTAATTCACAAGTACATGAAGCCATGGCTTTGTACTCTGCCTCTGCACTTGATCGAATCACAACTGATTGTTTTTTACTTTTTCAAGTCACCAAGTTTCCTCCGACAAAAGTACAGTTTCCTGATGTAGATTTTTGATTGTTTGGATCCCCCACCTAATCAGCATCACAATAATCAATTACATCCTTTTTCTGATCTCGTTTTATCAAGATACCTTGTCCTGGAGTTCCTTTTAAGTATCTCAAGATTATGTGAGCAGCTTCAACGTGTCTTGACTTCGGGTTGTGCATAAATTGACTTACCATACTGACAACATAAGTGATATCCGATCAAGTGATGATCAGGTATATGAACTTCCCAACTAATTTTTAAAAACTTTGAACGTTTTCAATTCCTTCTCCTTCATCTTTCTTTAATTTGCAATTTATCTCAAGAGGTGTGTCTGCAGCCTTCGCTTCCAGGCATTCGGTTTCCTTTATGAGGTCTAGAGTATATTTTTTTGGCATATGAAGATTCCATTTTTTGAGTGCGCCACCTCTATACCCACGAAGTACCGTAGGGTTCCAAGGTCTTTTATTTCAAATTGCTGATTGAGATAAGTTTTAACGTGTACCATAAACTATTTATCATCACCCGCCAATATGATGTCATCTACGTAAACAAATAGAATAGTTATTTTTGAAGATCGAATAGCAACAAACATTGTATAATCAGTGCTGCTACATTTAAAACCAATCTTAGTCAGTGCTTCACTTAGGCGTGGAAACCATGCTCGGGGGACTGCTTAAGGCCATAAAGAGCCTTTTTTATTTTGCACACATGCCCTTTCTCATGTTGTATGCCTTTTGGAAATTCCATGTGAACTTCTTCATTGAGTTCTTCATGGATGAAAGCATTCTTGACATCAAGTTGTGCTAGTTTCCACCATTTGATTAAAGCCATTGATAGAAGAGTCCTTACTTTTCTCATCTTAGCGACTGGAGCGAAGGTTTCATTGAAGTCTACTCCTTCAGTTTGAGTGAAACCTTTAGCATCAAGGTGAGCTTTGTATCGTACGATGGTTCCATCACTGTGATGTTTTATCTTGTATATCCACTTACATCCGACGACTTTCTTCCCTTTAGGCAGTGACACTAGCTCCCAAGTTTGGTTTTTGTTCAACGTGGACAACTCTTCTTGCATAGCTTTCTGCCAGCTTGTGTTTGTACTAGTTTCCTCATAGTTTTTTGGCTCATGATGAGAGTAGATATTGAGTACATAGGACTTGTATGACTTTCATAAGGTATTAAAGTTGATATAGTTTTCTATGGAGTGGTTGTGTCGGGTCGATAGATAGGTATAAAAGTCATTTAGTTTTGATGGTGGTCTAGAGGGATGAGTTGATCTTCTAAGGATTGGTTCGATGCCTTGATTTTGGTTAGACAACAGTGGCTGGGAATCTTAGTTTGGGTTACTATCTTGGTTTTGGTTTTCTAAGATGGTAGGTTCACTAGATTGCTGGTTTTGGTATGAGTTTGAAAGACATCAACGAGAGGAAGGGAGAGAGGAGCTAGAGCGAGAGGAGCAGTAGCAAAGCTAGTGCCTTGATCTTGAGTCTCCCCTTGACTTGGTGCCTCATAAAAGGATTCATTCTAAAAAAATTTCACATTCCGAGTCACAAAAAACTTTCTTGATTTTGGGTCAAAACATTTGTAGCCACTTTTATTGCTTGAGTACCCAAGGAAGATACATTTCAAAGCTCGTTTTTCAAGTTTGTTTCAATCTCTCTTGTATATGCACAAAACATTTGCACCTAAAAATTCTTAAATGTCTAATAGAGATCGTTTTGTGCATTAAAACTTCAAGAGGAACTTGATTTTCAATACTAGAATTAGGGATTCTATTAGCAAGATAGTAGGCGGTACCAACTGCTTCTTACCAAAAAACTTGAGGCACGTTCATATGAATCATAAGGGCACAGACAATATTAAGAAGCTATCTATTTTTTTCTTTCTGACACCCCATTTTATTGGGGAGTCCCTGAACTCGTAAGTTGAGGTTGTATCCCTTTTTTGTTCATGAATTCCTCAAATTGTTGGTTCACATATTCCCTCTCGATTAGAGCTTATTAATTTTTGCACCATAATGAATGTATACCAAATTATAATAATCTTGGAAAACCTTAAAAACTTCACTTTTATTTGTAAGAAAAAATATCCATGACATGCGAGATTTATCTTCAATGAAAGACACATAATACATGTATCCCGTATAGGATTCTACAAGGGTTGGTCCCCACACGTCTGAATGTACCAAATCAAAAAAATCCATAAATCGTTCAGTGGATGTTTGAAACGGCAGCCTAGTCGACTTCGAATATTCACAAGCATCACAAGAGTGTTCGTTAATGGTGACATTAGGAACACACATTTTCAACCTTCTGTATGAAATATGCCCAAGCCTTGCATGCCACATCTGGTATTCTTGCCTCTTCTTTTCATTATCGGTCTGTGCTAATAAACTTGTCCCTAGAGTTTCCACCACATAAAGCCTATTTTGTTCCCGTCCTCTACCAATCTCCCTTTTCGTTTCTAGATCCTAAAATATCACATTCTTGGGAGAGAAAACAGCCTTACAATTGTAAGTCTTTGTCAACTTACTAACTGACATCAAACTAGTGGAGAGATTTGGTACATAAAGAACTGAGGATGATTTGTTTTCAAAAAAAGAAAATTTCCCAGTTCCATCAACTGCAATATCTGATCCGTTGGTTGAGAAGACGGGTTTTTTGTTCATATGATCAATAGTGGTCAGTCTTGTCAGATCATTGGTCATATGATCAGTACCACCAGTATCCATACCCCACATAGATTTACTTGAATGAATGAAGAGAGAAAAATTGTTACCTTCAATAGAGTTGCCGACCGGTTGAGAAGAGAGGAGACGAGATTTGTTTTTGAGAACACTAAGTCCTCTCTTGTAACAAAATGAGCAAGATCAGTTTGAGAAGAGGTTGTCGCCTTGTTTCTTGCAGGTTTGCCGATGAGTTCCCAACATCTTTCTCGAACGTGACCCATTTTTTTGCAATGAGAATGTTTTAGTTTGCTGTGGTTTCGTTGAAAATTTCCGCCACCACTTTGATTTTTTGAGTCGCCTTTTCATGTCTTGCGTTTCCATGTCTTTGATTCAGATCGAGCTAGAAATGCCATCTTCTCTGGATTTTCATCATATATCTCGGTTTTAGATGTAGGATTCATAACTTTTCTTCTGGTGTCTTCTGTTTGAAATGCTTGGCAAACTTGATTATAGTTTGGCAAGGGAGTGGTGATGAGAATTTGGCTGTGAAGATTCTCATAATCAGGTCTAAGACCAGCAAACACTTTAAATATTTTGTCTTCCTTGAATCGCTTTTGATAGACGTTGGCATCGGCAGTGGCTGGTATGTATTGGGCGAGTTCATCATACAGGCTGCGAAGTTTGTTTAAGTAGAGACTGGTTTGCTTGCAGCCTTTGGTGAGATTGGCAATATCAAGTTGTAGTGGATAGACGCGGGCAAGATTGTTTTGCTTGCTGTACATATCTCTCAAAGTATCCCATATTTCGTTCATTGTTTCCTTGTATAGAAATAAACTAGAGATGTGAGGTTCCATAGAATTCATAAGTCAAGCCATTACCATATCATTTTCAGATTCCCAATCTTCGTAGTTGGGATCGTTCCTTGCTGGAGGTGTGATTCGTCCACTGATATATCATACTTTAGATCGCCCGCTTAAGAAGAGACAGGCAACTTTAGCCCAGCTGAGATAATTGGTGTCGTTGAGGAGAATATAAGTGATCTTGAGCGTCCCATGGCTCTGATCTGTCCTCCTTTCATACTGCTAGAGTTGTCGCTGGATTGGTTGCTAGGCGTATCTGCCATGGTAGAAACAGAGCAAGGGAAGCAAACAACCGGCGATCACTTTCAGCAGCAGCTCCTGTTACAGCGCCTGGAAGTGTGCAATCGCAGCTTGTGCAGCGGATTGCAAGATTAACACCAACTATAGGGTTTGGGGAAACGGGATAATCGGTTGCCAACTGTTGCAGGCAACTTCCTGATGACAGGTGATATTTAAAAAAAAAATCGACTGCTCTTTTCCGGATTCGCAAAAAATCCAAGATTGTGCAGGAATGATCTTCAGACACCTGGGAAGCTATTATCCTTTGCTCGACAGCTGAACATGTCAAATCTAACAGCGCCACAAGATTGGAACACTGTAAGTTTGTCGGTTTTCTCCCACCGATAACAGTCGCATGAATTGAGACGAAAAACAGAATTTCACATATCAAACAACGACTAATTCTTGAATAAAGTCATGCTAATTCACCAAATAATCATTAAAATGAATCACCAAAGGAGATTGGAATCCAATTTCAATCAGAAATTGGATCTCAGTTGCCAGACTGAGTAGAAACTCCACTGTTGGTCCTCTGTTTTCCAGTGGGCGACTGCCTCTGTCCGATTGCTGGAATACTTAGAGTCGATAGAATTCCTTTGCAGTAGATGTCAGAGACGAACCGATTGCAGGTCCTCACAAATCATCTCCAAGTGCTCTAATACCATGTTAAGAAGTATATAATGGAAAAACAGAGACTGCGAGTGGGATAAAAAACAGGGACGACAACAATTATGTGGTTCGGCTTGAAGCCTACATCCACGAGAGAAAGGGGGAATTCCTCTTCTTCATACTATCACTCACACCTTTACAACATGAATACATCCCATTATATAGGTTACACTCATCAGATTTAGATGGAAAAAAATTTTGAGGGATTTATGAGAATCTTCAGTTGCTGCCGTTAGTGATGCTCTTTGATTCCGACGATCTTGGCGAGGACGATTTGTTAAGGATAACACACCAAATCAGCATCCAATCTCCTGCCTCCTCCCAAAAATAACAGATCTTCTAATCTCTTTTTATGGAAGATAAGAAATTGTCGCCTCATCTCATTGTAACGAACAGCCTTCTCTGCAATTATATTGCTCATCTAAATTGAAGCATTATGTCCTTCAGATTGTCTGGCTCCCGAATATGCTCTGAGTCATGAACTGGATGCAGCTTGTCTCAAGGATCCTCCTTAAGCAAATTATGATTATAGAAACTTGTTCCCTTGTCCAGTCCGTTTCTTTGATTGTGTATTTGGGTTAAGATTGGATTATATGAGTTTGGAAATATTGCCGTGTGTATCTGTTGTGGTTCTTGTTTTTACGCTAGTGTTTGCGACCTTCAGTATTGTTTGGTTTCTTTTAATTTTGTTGAAGGAATTCTTGAAGATTTTCAATTCAAAGTAGGCATTGGTTCTCAATCAGTTGTGAGTGCCTTGTTTCTTATCTTCTTTATTGACAGCATTAGACAACCTTGGATTGATTCATTTAGTCTGTTTTGACGAATGCGTTGATATGAAGCGAGATTTTCCCCGAGTTTGCCTTTCCTTTTTCTCTGTCTAGTCATTTTTTTAGGCTCATTCTTTAGGCAAATCCCCTTTTCTTGTTCTTCGTCCTAATAATATCACAAAATTAAAATGTCCATTCTCTAGGCAAATCCCCTTTTTTTCTGGCTCTCCATCCTTATACTTTAATGAGAAATAAAGTATTGTCATGTCACCAGAGTTTCAATTACGAGTCAATATGGAGAACTCCACTTGATGTCCAAATAAGTCGCTAAATGTACAGAATAGCAGCGAAGGGAGAAAACAGAGCTCATATGCAACCTAATAGAGCAGAACAGGCTTCAAACAGCAGGAAGAAATGTGGTTTTCTCGCTTATGCGGTTCTGTGCTTCTGGAAGAATTATTGAGGAGAATAAAAAGCAAATCAAAGGGAATCAGTCACCAGTCCTTCCTAGCGCAGCTTATGGAAGGACAGGAACCAAAAAAAAGGTCGCACAATTACCGGATTAGGTATGAGAAGGCATTTCCTTAATTAGGTTCCAAATTCGTAACACAAAAGGGGCATAATAAAAAAAACCCTAATTGTTTGCATGCCCAAAGAGATACATGGGGAGAGACGCTAGGGACAGCAAGATAAAGGAAAAGAGACGAGAAGAAACTCTCAAGACCTCACTGGGAGTAAGAGATGAGGACTTCCCCTCATCCGATTTTTGCCCGGTTAAGAATAGAAAGCAACCTGTTCTTCTTGCAAACCTGTCGAAGCAAGTGCATTATTTAACTTATTTGGTAGATAGCCGATCAAAAAATGGATCTATCCAAGTACAAACGGATTCACCAAAAATAGAAAGACATGTCTCGAAAATGGCTTATAAGGTGGAAGCAATTCAATCCTAAGAACATTGTGTACTTGAAATGTAAGTTGGTAAAACAAATGCTTCAAAACAAAAGAATGCTTTCATTGCAAAAAAACATGTGTGATTAAGACAATATTTATAATAAAGGAAATTTCAAATATATCTTAAAATAAAAGCATGACCCCGTATGCGTATTCTTCAGTTTTTTGAATTTAGAAATACTTTTAAAATATTTTTTATATCAAAGCACCGAAAATTTTCCCAACTCTTTCTTTAGTTCATCAAACGCATACGTCTCATTTTAGGATGGGGTAAATTTTCCTCAGTTCCACCCATTTGCTGCAAGAACTGGTTATCAGATTGAAACTTTGCCCACCTTTATTTCAAGAGATCTTAAACAGGATTGGAGTAAGCCCCTTATTCCTAAGGTGGAAAGAGATTGTCAGGTTAGAAAATGCCTTTGCTTTCATATGCAGGAGGCTTTCGCTGCTTAAGCATGTTATCTCTCATGTTATATTGGGTCTTGGTTGAGGGTTCTTTTTATGCTCCCAAAGAGAGCAATCAATATAGATTGAATTCTATGACGGTGAGCTTGCTGTGGGGAGAAGGAATTTGGAGAGAAAAGTGCACACACTGGATTGCATGGCAAAACGTCTACTTGCATACCCTGAAGGGTGGATTGCTCAAATATTTGCATGCCCAATTTGAACAAATTAACCTTGTTATTCCGCCAAGAATAAGCAATTTTAGATTTGATTAGTGATCAAATTCGTGTTTGATGCACGTAAGATTTTGTAGCCGGGGTATCCGATCTCAGTGCATGCCCAAACCGGCCATTATTATGTGCATGGAGGCGCAAAATCGTGTATTCAATTTTGCGTTGCATCTAAGAAGTCTGGTTAGCAACCAGTATAGCAAATAGCTCACTTACCGTCTTAACATATCGATTTTATAATCAACATAATTTTACACTAATATTTTGTATATTTTTTTTAATTAAATCATTGCCACAATATTTCGATTTTATAATCAACAAAATTTTTAACTTATTTTATGTAGCTAATGTAATATTTTTTTTATTAATGTCTGCATTTTTCAGCATTCATTGATTGGGCCTAATTTTGAGTATAATATACCTTTTTTGTCAGGCACCACTTTCACAAAAAAACGTATTTCGTGTTGCAAGTCACCCACTTGTGCTTCAACCCTTATTCATTAAATAGAAATTGATTGTTCAAAAGGATTGATTTTCTATTATAAGTTTTTGTAGGCAGTTGATTTTGCCTCTCTTTGAAAAACGACCATGTCTGTGTCAAAAATATTTTAACAAAAATGGTACGATTATACTCACCATAAAAGAAAGCAGGGAACTTGTTGAATCTGTTGCCCTGCAAGCAAATTTCGATTGACTAAACCGATCTTCTGAACTAATTAAGTACAGGAAGTGTATAACTGCTGCAGCTGAAATGGGAATAAATTAATAGCTTTGTGTCGGCCTTTTGCTTTGGCTTGTCTTAATTGGTCTCCGGTTCGGTGATATTATTTAGAAAAATTTCTTTCAAAAGGCAAGCAATTGCCGTTGCGGTTTGAAGAAACCAAAAAATGAAAGAATTATATATACACCTTTCTCTTTTTAGGTACATGGTAAGCTGGTTATATGCATTGGAGAGTGTAATGGCTAAAATTCCCCTGGTTAGTAAAAAAAATGAGGGTAGAACTGAAAAAGTAGTGAAATAGTTAAAAATCCAAAAAAGTTATTTTTCTCATTAAAAAAAATCCCAAAATATCTCAACCCTCCCATTCTCTTTTGGGATACATATATGTTGATGTGCTGGTACCACCCTAGTGACAGTCCATCGATTTAATCTCCCTTCTGTACGTTGGTGTGCTTTCAGCACCGACCGCATCATTGGTCTCTATATCAATGACACACATGATTAATCACAAATTATCATAAAAACTTGTGCCACGACAACGCAGATGAACAAAGCGTCACAATAACAAATTTTCACAAAGATTGCATGATACTCAATAAAATACTCAATCACTCTCAGTTCTGGCCCTTTAGGCAGACATACTCAACTCAACCAATTGCTAACTTAAAAAATAGTGCCTGACTGTTCGTTCCATCCAATAATGCAAGTACTATTGCATGAAAAACGCGAATAATACTTGTTTTTAACATTTTTTTTCAGGGTTTTACCGAACTGGCAATGATATAAAGATATTAAAAGTGATTCAGTATTCAAGAGTGTAAAGGTTCATCTTTAGATTTGAATCAGTTGTTTGGGCCAACTAGTTGGGCTGTTCCCCTGGAGTCCATAAGACGTACAAATTTATGATTAACCTTTCAAACAAAAAAAAAGAAAATTATAGCCTGGATATGAAATCTTGAGAACGAAGGCCCCAACATCTCGTGTCGCCCTTCATCTTAGACATGAGGCAATCAATAGAATGAATTTGCTGTACCCGTACGTCAAATTACAAGGGCTTGATCTTAACGACGTCAAATTTATGAAGAAGTAATATCAAAACATACAAGAAGAATTCTTTTTGTGTGTGTGTGTGTGTGTGTACAATGATGCAGACACAACGCACAGAAGCCTAGGACCCTATTGCCGTGTTCAAGGGGGGGAAATTGGGGCCATTTGAGGTGAGGCGGTAGGAAACCATTTGTCTTTGGATGAAGATTTTTATCGATCCATGCTCTCTAACAACTGATCTCAAGTGAACCCAAAACATTCAAAGCAATTTAATTGGAAAGACGTCTACCCGGCCCACTTTGAGTATGAACACAAAACCTAACTTGCAGCTTATTGGAGACAAGTTTCCTCGTGAATAAAGAAAATTTGCACTCCTCTTTTATTGAAGAACTTTCTGCGCTTCTCTTTCAATTTCTCTCTTCCTCCTGCAATATTCTCAAGCTTTTCTTCGATTCTTCTCGAACAAGGTCGCAAGGAGGAAGAACATATATATAGATTGCATGTTCCCGTTTTGATTCTTGTAGTTGTTACTTTCACTTTCATGATCTGCAAAAGGCGAGATAACTTTTTACAACAAACTTCATAACAAGTTTTTTTTACTTAACTTGCCGTAGTATTGAAGGTGAAAATCCTTGGAGAGTAAAAGACAAACCCTAAAGAAATGTCATCCGTGATGCAATACTTGGAAAGGGCATCACATTTAGTTGATGATTATGAACAATTTATTGAGATTGAGCCCACAAAATAAGAATGCATGGGGACAAAAAGTCCTCTAAATATAAGAACCAATAGCTTATTGAGATTGAGAGCAAGGTCTCTATCGACCACTTGTCTGTATCAACAACTTGATTACGAACAGTGTTAAATGGCACCTAAAATCTTTTCTCCAATACTACGCGAGCCTTCTGGAAATTCGTTTGAGGTGCCATGTCAACAACAAATGACAAAACCAGACTTTTCCTGGTAAGCCATTGCGAAGCCCTTGATACACTTGGCCCAAAAAACAGGTATATTTGGATTAGATTGCCCTTTACTGCGATCTTTGCAGACAATCGTAAAAGTTTTACCAATGTACTTTTTTTTTTCTTTTTTTACCAAGGTCTTCTTGCCGTCGATGAATCCACGTTTGTTTTTCTGGTGCCCTCCATACACTATGGTTGGTAAAAAAAAAGAAAAGAAAGACGCTGTTGAAACATGTCTTGAAAATACAATCATTCTCGTCAAATGCAACAGAAGAAAATGAAAATATTAAAAGGAAGTAAAAAAGGAATTGCTGGTCTAAATTGCCAGGTCAAGGAAGACAAGTGAGCCCGAAGACTTCATCCATCTCAATTATGAGTCACCACCATCGTCTTTAGGTCATATCACTTGTGAGTCACCACCATAAAGACCTCTCTCTCTTTTTTCCTCTCCTCCTCATGTTTTTTACCATGTCTCAGCTGCCCGTCTTTGTTGTTCTTGTCCTCCTCTCCTTCATTCATTGGTCCACCTCCCTTACAATCACCTTCAATTTCCGTTTCTTCTCTAATGCTCAAAACGTAACGCATTTGGGTGATGCCTTGGTCAACACGGACGGCAACCTACAACTCACTTCCACGGAGAGGAGCAAGAACATCGACAACAGCACCGGTTGGGCCATGTTTGCCAACCCAATCACCCCTACACCAGAAGTTCAAAACAGCTGACAGATGAACTTACTAAGGACTTGACTCGAGAGTTACATCATATCGTAAAACATTGAGCAAGTGAGTACGAATATCTACACTTCAAGTGTTGAAGATTGAGGTTGCCTATTTTATCTTTCACCTTTCGATTTATTGACGTTGGATGTGGTTCTTCTATGAAGGCTTACAAGTTGCCCTAAAGACTTTCCTTGATGGTGTGTATCCGTGCGTTCCTCAATGCGAGTGCAACCTTTTATTATGTGTAACTTATGTGCATAGCACTAATATAAAAATTACAGGAGGTGTGGAGTTGTTTCTCATGAATGTAGGTCTGACTGAACCACGTTGTCTTCTCCTATTCTTTGATATGTTTTCTACACAAACCTCCCAAAGCAACTGCGATTTAGCGCTAGAGCTGCTGTTAATTTAGCGCCAATACCAACCAATTTTGTTGTAGTGAGGAAAGACAAGCTAATCTCCTTGCTTACCTTTTCTCGTGTTGTTGTACTGTGCTTGGGGTTCCTTTGTTTTAGGTGTTTGGCATGAGAACCCTTGGGTGACTCTTGAAATACTCTTGTATGGAAAGACAAGCTAATATACTTGCTTACATTCTCTTGTGATGTATTGTATTTTAGTACAAAAACGTTTTCTCTAACAATGACATAAAGATATAAAAAAATGATTCAGTACACAAGAGTATACAAATTCAACTTTGGATTTGAACCCATTGTTGGCCCAACCAGTTGGGCTGGAGTCTAAAAAGAATTACAAATTTATGATTAATCTTTCAAACAACAAAAAACATTATAGCCTGGACATGAAATCTTGTGAACTATGACCCCAACATCTCGTATCGCCCTTCATCCTTGGACATGATGCAATCAATAAAATGAATTTTAGCTTAGGCATCGCTCGGAACAGAAACTACAAGGCCATTCTTAACTCATGACAATGCCAGGATCACCAAAGCTTGAAATTAGCGACGTCAAATTTTGAATAACTAATGTCAAAACAAACAACAAGAAATCCTATTTCTTTGTAGACAATGATGCAGACACAACCCACAGAAGTCAAGGAATATGTTGCCGTGTTCAATGAGAGCATAGACAAATATTAAATATTTCAGGGTGCTGCGATGGTGGCCGAAAAAGGGGAGCAAAGGCAACCTGCTTACAAACGACTATATATATATATATATAAAATGCATTTATTTTGTTTTCCATCTTCCACTTTGACCGACTTCTGGATTTTCACTTTGGGTGAGAGTGTCATGAGCTGATCTCAATCTCTTGTCATGAGCTGATCTCAATCTCTAGCCAGTGCATTGGCAGGCCAGAATACTTTTAACTTGTCTACAAATTGCTTGAAGGATGATGTCTTTTCTAAATGAGGGCTACCGGACTTTTTTCAGTTTTTTATACATGACAACTTTTTTCCTCCTGCAGTTAAGGCGAGGAATTAAGGAAACCTCTCGTCCTTCGTTCTGACATAAGTTTCTTCTCTTGGTTTTAACTTATTTTCATCCTACACGATTTAATCTTTTGTCTTTGGATGAACATTTTTGTTGATCCTTATTCTGTAACAGCTTATCTCAAGTAAACCGTGTGGGGACACGTAGAGCTTGTCACGTACGCAGCCAAGGAAGCCAAGATATTCAAAGACATCTAAGTGAACCCAAAACGTACCTTGCAAGCTTATTGGAGGAAAGTTTCTCAATAAAGAAACTTTGTGTGCTCATCCTTCAATTTCTCCTCCTTCAATAAATAAATTTGAAAGCTATATATGCAACTGGTAGTTCCATATGGAAGTTGAGATAAAATGTTATGTTTCAAAAATTATGTATTCATATTTTGGAGAGAGAGAGAGAAAGAGAGAGCATGGATAGGGTGTTCGCAGCTGTACAGAACATCAGTAGATCATCTACAAACGCTAGAATCTGTGGCATATGTTAGTTAGTTCAATGGACGCCAACATATGTCAATATGAAGAGAGAAGGTTCACGTACACCAACATACAATAAAGAACAAAGAGAGACTAAATCGATAGGATGGGACAATTTCAAAGTCAGGAAACGTGTGCACCCAAAGTTGAGAACTTCAAAGTCCAGTACTTTTGGCGAAGCTTGATTATTTGTCGAAATATGGTTAGTCTGTATTTTTCACAGATCATCTCAGCTTTTTGAGGTTTTTTTTCAAATGAAGCATCTCCAGTAGTTGGGGATTGGGGATACTCTAAAGAGGCCGAAGTCCCTCTTCCTTTTCTCCTGTCTACACAAGCAAGAGCTGTAGGTAGGAAGCAAGACATGGTCGTCTAAGTATCACACACCATTTGCAGTTTCAAGAAGTAGCGCCGGTAGTAATGGTACTAGCAGCTGGGCCACCAGTCAGATCAGCTAAGCTACATTACCCTTGAGTAGTGGAAAATTTAAGAAAATTTTAAAGCTCCTTGGGTGGTTGGGGATGTAAGAAAAATGTAAACCCTTTGTCCTTTTAGATAGTAAATGGATTTCAACCAAGATCGAGTCAATTTTGGCCCTACAAATAAATGGGAGCTGGTAGTCTCAACTGGAGCTTGAACAATGTTATCATCAGTTCATTCATAAAAAAAAAAATGTAGAAACCTGTCTTTAAATACTCTTTCATTTTCGGGCTTCCTGCAATTCCTGAACTATACCTAGGGCCACGCTCAAGAAGGCATCATTTGAGCGGATGTTTGATGTTTTTACATTGGTTGACCTTCTTTGGAAGAAGAAGAAAAAAATACTAGTGCGAACCGACCGAATTTTTGTTGTCCATGTTTCTAAAATCTACGGAATTTGGGTATGAAAATCCGACGGCATTCATTTGGTGGTTTATACGATCACCTCTCTGCTACACTAGTTACCCAAAAGAAAAGAAAAGAAAAAAGGGGGTTAATCGGCGGGTAACGTTTTCACTTATGAAAGGGGATGGCTAATTCTTGTAAAAGGTGAAATTTGGGAACATTGAAAAATTGAGCCAACTTTTGAGTCCAACGGTTGATGCTCTTTGAAGGGTTATTATTGTTCCTGTCCTCACAAACCGTTGGATCAACATGCCCCACCACACGTTCACTGAAATTTCAAGCATTCTCTCACAGAGTCGAAACCACCAAATTATTTCCTGCAAAAAACAACCTGTCAGAATTTCATCTAATTTTGTTTTTCTTTTTTTTTTTTCATTTTTGCAAGCGAACCCTATGTCACCAAAGTGCAGGGTGCGGGTGCAGGTGCAAGCAAAGCACATCTCAAAAAATTTAAGTGTGGTAGTGTGACGAAAGTATTTTATTGTTATTATTATTTTTAATTTATTATAATAAATTAATAATAATGAAGCAAAACAACAAAGAGAAAATCAAAAAATCATCAAAAATAAATAATAGAATATAAATTAAAACACTAGAGAAAAACATGGAATTTTATTTTTACCACTGCAGCAACAACAAAACTTAAAAAAATTTCACAAGAATCACAACTAAAACTAAAAACAGAACAGCAGGAAAATAAAAACCTAAGAATAATTGAATAGCGTTATAGTACAAAGCCACTCAGCCACCGAATAAGTATTAATACGAAGTCTCTCTAACTCTCTCGACCGACCACATAAACAAACCATTAGGTTGCATCACTATTGTTTTAAACAGCACACTACAACAAAAAACAACACACTAGAACAGATAAAAATAAAAAGAAGTGAAAAGAAAAATACGCTGCAAAGACGGTGATTTCGGAATCAAACAATAAAAAAAAAACAAGAGTTTACCCAAATAGAGAACTGACCATACAGCCGATGAGGAAGACATAACAGAGAAGCACGTAGCACCTAAAAGGAAACCGCCCGGTGGAAGTGGAGGGAATCAGATTCAAGAAAGGGTGGAGCCGGAATCCGACCCAAAAGTGACCAAGAGCCAGTAAAACGCTAAAACCTCCACCACAACAATTTTCAAGCCTAGAGGAAACCGGGAATCCAAAACTAGACGAAGGTAACCAAACGCCCACTTGGAAACACAATCCCGGAAAGTTCCCACCAAAGCCAAATTCGCATAACCTACCTATAAACAGCAGCAGCAATTAATGGCGCCCCCAAAAGAGGAGGAAGAGAAAGAAAGAGAGAGAGAGAGAGAGAGAGAGAGATTGAGAGCAGGGAGGAAGCGGGACAGGGGGTCACTGAAACCGCCTACATTTGGAGTGGAGCCTACTCACTGTGGCAGCGTCGCAGCGGAAAGAGAGAGAGTCGCAGCGCAGCGCGGAAAGAGAGAGAGTCGCAGCGCAGAGGGAGAGAAGATCGTGCATACCCTATTTGTTAAAAATAAAACAAAACGGATGGAAAAGGGCTGGGTGATGTAAGGCATACTTGCACCAGCATCTGGTTGATATAAGTGCCACGCCAAAAATGGTACAGAAATAAAATGTTCGATTTAAATTAAAACCACCTTGATAAGAGTCTGTCCTTGGATAGATTCAAATGGAAAACGGTTTTCTCCTAAATGTTTGATGGGAAGAGTTTCAAGTTTTAGTTTTCTATTTTCAGAGTCAACTTACTTACTAACATTATTTCACCCATATTTTTTGTCTCTCTTTCCCCCAACTTAGTTGTTTCTTAAGGTCATGGTTGAAGTTTGTGGCTCATTTAAACTTGGTGGCGCATTTGGAAGGAGTGCAACAATAGGGTCTTCAGAGGCACCTTCTCTTCGCCGGAGTTTGTAGCTCGTCTTGTGCAAAGAGATGTTCATTTTGCCATTCAGTTGTGGCGTCGTCCTTTTTCTACGGTTGGGTGATGTTGTCGTTCTGTCTTTTCACCCTTCTTGTTTTGTTTTTTTATATACGTTGTTTTGTATATTTTTTCTTTTGTTTTTGTCTTGCGGTTTGTTACTGTATCTAGAGGACCTCTTATCCTTAATTATTGTACGTAGGGGATTTCTTGTCCCCAAATTTTGATAAACATTCACATCTCTCTTTTATTGTTTAAACTTTTACTGTTTTATTTATTTTTTTAATTCTTTAATATATTTAAAATAATTTCTAAATTAAAAAAATGACGGGCCATGCTTTTATTTTAATATTTAAAATAAGTTTTGTCATAAACATGTTTACTATTAAAATATTTAGAAATAAACATTCAAAAGTACGGCTGTTTCAACGTGTTTTATTCATTTTGGCTTTTTTTTTTCAAAAAAAAAGTGCTTGTTCCTTTTTCAGCTGATTTGGTTTTCAACATTTTTGTCGAAACCACCGTCTATGTCGCAATCAAAAAACTTAAATAGAAGAAAACGAACTCTAGGCCGAGTTGTAATTTGTGGGTCGTGCAAAGCTTGGTCAGGTCCACGTAGCCTAAAACCAGCCCGGGTTAGCTGACTGAGCTCGACCCCGCAGGTCCTAGTCAATCACGTGACGTACTTCACATGTTTCCAACATCAACTTTCACCAGCATTTCACAAATGAAAATGATTGATTGGATGTAAGTTTCTTCTCTTCGTTTTATTGATCCTTATTCTCTAACAGCTTATCTCAAGCAGACCGTGTGGAGCACGTCGAGCTTGTCACGTACGCAGCAGCCAAGGAAGCCAAGATATTCAAAGACGTGTATAGTGAACCCAAAAACTACCTTGCAAGCTTATTGGAGGAAAGTTTCCTCTCAAAAAAGAAACTTTGTGCTCCTCCTTCAATTTCGGCTTCCTGCAACATCTGTGTACTTTTCGCTTATTCAAGGGAATCAACGTGTCTTTTCTCAACATACAGACCTCTTAACTCTTTGAATTGTGCAATGTTATCTTTACATAGGAAGACATCCTTTATTATTTTCATGACTAGAGATTTCAATGGATCTAAATCAAATCAGATGTACTCTTAACTATATCCAATTTTCAGATGTTCACGTGTTCCAATTCAAATATGAACGAAGAGTATCTTCCATATCTAAATACAAAACCAAATTCACAATCCAAATCTACTCAAAATATTTTTAAATTCACTAATGAATTGAATCTGATTTTTAAACTCAGTTCTAATCTCATTGTGATATGTTACGGACTGACTTCCAAAATATGTGGACATTGGGCCTAAGATATTTTTTCAAATAAATCTGAGTTTGAACTTGGATCCAATTGGGTATGCATTTATGTCTGAATCAAAATAAATGTTTTAAGTCCGAACCTGATTCTATTAAATTATTTTCATGTTTTTTTTTTAAATACAATTATTCTCATCAAATGCATTAGAAGAAAACAAAAACGATAAAAGCGAGTAAAAGAAAGAAAAAACTGGTCCAAATTGCCCGTCAAGGAAGACAAGTGACCAGGAGACTTCGTCCATGTCAATTATGGTTTATGAGTCTCCACCATCGTTTTTAAATCTCAAAACCTCTCTCTCTCTCTCTCCCCACCCCCAGTGTTCAACCATGTCTCTGCTGCCCATCTTCTTCGCCTTCATCCTCCTCGCCTTCATTCATTCCTCCACCTCCCTTACAAGCACCTTCAATTTCCCTTCCTTCACTAATGCCCAAAACGTAAAGCAATTTGGCGATGCCTTCGTCAACGCGGAGGGCTACCTAGATCTCACTTCCACGGATAAGAACAAGAGCATCACAAACAGCACCGGTTGGGCCATCTATGCCAACCCAATCACCCTCTATGATGCCCGCACTGGATTTGCGGCGGACTTCCAAAGCAATTTCAGCTTCGATATCTCCCCCTTCAACGCCACCTGCACCGGTGACGGCCTCACCTTCTTCATGGCGCCTGTCAACTGGACTTACAATGTGGGCAACGGTGGTTACGGTCTTGGGATCTCCACAGTTAACGTAAGTCTCGATTTCCAGGACCTCGTCTTCGACGCCACAACCTTTATGACCCTCGTCCAGTACGACTCGACAACAGGGAACCTCACCTCGACTAGTATGGCGGACCCGACCTACAGCTTCCAGTATACATCTTCCAAAATTTCCAATACCAACCTCACCACCGTCCTCCCAGAGACCGTCATCGTAGGCTTCTTTGCATCTACAGGGCTATGCAGCGAAGACCAACGGGTAAAGAGTTGGAGTTTCTCAGTTACTGTCCCCAACCAGACGCCATCTCCAGCCCCCAGCCTGAGGAGTTTCTCAGTTACTATCCCCAACCAGACGCCATCTCCAGCCCCCAGCCTGGGGAGTTTCCCAGTTACTGTCCCCAACCCGACGCCATCTCCAGCCCCCAGCCCGATCTCAGATAATGTAACCCCCAACTGGCAGCAAAGCTCGACGGGTTTGCAAAGTAAGACCGTCATCGTCCTGGTGGCTTGTTTGGCTACTCTGCTTATCTTAGTTTTGGTAATAGTCATTCGCTTCATAAGGAGGAGGAAAAATGAAAAGGTAGAGTTGAAGGAGGAGGAAGAAGAGAAGGAGGGGACGGATGATTTTGCAGGAATGACCATGAATTTTGAGACGGGACCCAAGAAATTCAGATACGGGGAGCTGGCTGCAGCTACTAATGACTTCAGTGAAGAGGGGAAGCTTGGGCAAGGTGGGTTTGGCGGTGTCTACCGTGGTATCGTGAGGGACACCTATGAAGTGGTGGCAGTCAAGCGGTTTTCTAAAGGGTCGAGCCAGGGCAAAAAAGAGTATGTGGCGGAAGTGACTGTGATCAGCCGATTGCGCCACCGCAACCTCGTAAGGTTGATTGGGTGGTGCCATGAGCGAGGTGAGTTCTTGCTGGTCTACGAATATATGGAGGGGGCAGTCTGGATTCGCATCTCTTTAGCTCAAAAACCTACCCAGTCTTGCCGTGGGCTCAACGAATGAAGGTGGTGCTCGGCCTTGCATCCGCAGTGTTGTACCTGCACGAGGAGTGGGAGCAGTGCGTTGTTCACCGTGATATCAAGTTGAGCAACGTGATGGTCGACTCTGAGTTCAACGCTCGTCTTGGTGACTTTGGGCTGGCTCGACTCACAAATCATGGCTTCACCGCTAGGACAACTATGCTTGCGGGGACTATGGGTTACTTGGCACCAGAATGCGTGATCACAGGCAAGTTCAGCACGAGGAGCGACGTGTACAGCTTCGGAGTGGTACTACTTGAAATCGCAACTGGTCGGAGGGCCATTCACCCAATTGGAGAGAAAGAGGCACGTCTGGTGGAGTGGACTTGGGAGTTCTACGGGCTCGGTTCTCTCATGGCGGCCGTCGATGAGAGGCTGGAATGCGAATTCGATCAATTGGAAATGGAAAGGATGATGGTGGTGGGTCTCTGGTGCGTGCACCCTGACCCTGAGAAGAGGCCGACAATTAGGGAGGCGATTAGAGCACTGAGCTTTCAGGCCAAGGTTCCAACCCTCCCACAAAAGATGCCAATGCCATTTTACGCGCCACTTCCAACAAGCGAGTTTGGTTCTTTGTTTACTGGCAGCAGCAGTGGAACAACGGGGACGTCGACAACAGCCTCATCGATGCAGTCAGCAAAAGTAGCTCAACTGTAATAGGAAACAATGCCTTTGCAATAAAACTTCTTGGGAATTGGTGTTAGGTAATCTATGTCGATTCGCTTGTTTTGGGGAATTGCAGTTACCAAAAATTTTCATCAATTTTTCACGATTTAGATAAACTTGAAATCTCTGTCTGTTATCTACTCTTGGACGTATTGTGTTTTTTTTTTATTTTCTTCTTACCGAATTTAAAAAATTTGGTGATGCTTGTCACCGGATATTGTTTTAATGCATCTTTCCATTTGATCGGCCAGCTCTGAGCAATGTAGCTTAATAGCGAAAGCAAAATCAAATCGAGATGGATAAGCATGTTAAACATGCACCTATAAGCTCAGCAAAGTAGACGTGAAACTCTAAAATAGACATTATGCTTCATCCAGTCATGAAAAAAATCCTTATTAAAGAAAACTCCAAAATTTTCATTTAAAAGTTAATTGGCAGGTGCCGTTTTCACTTCTGAAAGGGGAAGGTTGTTGGGCTCTAAAACTTGTAAAAGCTTAAATTTAGGAACATTGAGAGACTGAAATCAGTCATCGCTTAATGTTGTCTGATGACAAAATATTTAAACACCGTCATTTAAAACACTGGGCAACGATTTATGGTATGCTCATAGTTTTTGGCTTTCTAACTACAGTTTGTAGTGTATTTGGTCACGACTTTTAAATATTTAGTCACCTGACAACATCAGTCATATACCTAAAAAAGATGGCAATACTTTGAATGTCATGATCCCTCACTGAAAATTATGGATAATAATGTCTCCATGATCGATATCTAAACCATGCTTTTGCTCCACAAGGGGGTCAATTGGTTTCGCTTCGAAAGTCTTTTTCTCATGAATAACATCAGTTGCATATTTTTATTGAGAAATATATATTCCTTTGGTAGAATGAGTAATTTCAATTCCTAAAAAATATTTGGATTTGCCTAAATCTTCATGTGAAATTTTTTGCATAAAAAAGCTTTCAATATGACAATAGCTTATTTTATATTACTAGCAATTATTAAACCATCAACTTAAATTAGAATAGCAATATAAATTTTACCATGTCTAAAAGAGAACTCTTGATCAACTTTGAATTGTTTTGGCCCATACTTTTTAAGAGCAGTTGAAAGCTTGTAAAACCAATTTATTAGAGATCGTTTTAAATTATAAAAAGATTTGTGTAATTTACACACTTGGTTCTTCCCCTGTTTTTTGCATACCTTTGTGATACTTGGATGCATACTTCTTCAAACAAGTCTCCATGTGAGAATGAATTATTAATATCCATTTAATACGTGATCCAATCTTGATTAGCTGCAGTAGTGAGAAGGGTACGTATTGTTACGATCTTTACGACTGGCGCAAAGATTTCATTATAGTCCAGCCATTCTTGTTGAGAATATCCTTTGTTTATCAAACAAGCATTATATCATTAATAGACCCATCTGATTGCAATTTGATCTTGTAGACCCATTGGCACCCGATTGGTTTCAGTCCATCTGGAAGCATCGTAATGGTCCAGGTTCTATTTCCTTGAAGTACATGTATTCCGTAATCCACGGCATCTCGCCATTCCTTGTGTCGGACAGCTTCTTCATAATTTGGGGCTTAGTTTTAGATATAAAAGAAGTAAGAAATGCAAAATGCTTCTTAGAGAAGCGATGAAATAGAATAAATTTGTTTAATGGATACCTTGTTCTTTGTTTGCAGCTTGACATTTTTATTGTCGTCGGTTGGAGGTGAGGCAAGGAGAGTACAATAGTAGTCCTTCAACCAAGTTGTGGGCTTTCGAACCCGTGTGGATCTCCTAATGGGTTCTAGAGTCTGATTTGAGTCTATTTCAAGAGAGTGGTTTAGCTTGATGGTGTCCATAGGTACTATAGGGTCTTCTTGGCGTTCAGTATCAAGTTCAATGGGGGATTAGGTCTCTAAGTATGTTGCTTCTAGATCTAGTGGTCTGCTTCTATTGCTTTTCTCTTCCATCTTGGTTGTAGAGAATGAATAAAACAACCTCATTTTCATCATCCTTATTATTTTGAAAAGAGAAAATATGCTAAAAACATATGACATCACCGCTAGAAAACACCTTATGGTTTCTGAGCCATACAACTTCTATGTCTTTTGTCCCTCAAGATGCCCAATAAATATGCATTTGGATGCTCTAGACTCAAATTTATTTTTGTTATGATTTAAGTTAGTGGTATAGCACACTGGACAAAAAAAATTTAAGTGTTTAATATTGCGTTTTTTCTTAAATAATCTTTCAAAGGGAGTTTTTCCATCGAGTTTTCAACAAGGAATACAATTTATCAAATAAGTGGCAGTTAAAAGCACTCCCTTAAAAAAAAATGTAGTGAAGATTTGATTCAAAATGAAGTGCCATAACAATCTTGAGAAGATGTCTATCCTTTCATTCAATTATACCATTTTGTTGTGGTGTAGCAACACAACTATGTTGATGAGTAGTCCCTTGTTTTTGTAAAAAATCTTTCATTTTGAATAAGAAAAACTTATTCCCATTATCCAATCGTAATGACTTAATTTGGCAATTAAATTGGATTTTGATCAAGGCAAAAAAAAATTGATAACGTGGAGCACTTCATTAAAAAAATCTACATTGCACGTGAAAAATCATCTACAATACTAAGAAAATAATGAGCACCAAAAATAGTAAATTCAGTGTAAGAGTCCAAAATATCACAATGAATCAAGTCAAAATAACAAATAGTAGAGATATCACTCAAATCAAAATTAAGTCATGTTTGTTTTGCACTATGGCACACATCACACACATGATCATTATTCAAATTAAGACGTAAACCAAAATTTTTGTTCAGTAATTTCAAACAGGGAGATGAAAGATGACATAATCTCTTGTGCCAAGGTTCATGCAAAGAAGCAGTAAAATAGATGTGGGGAAACATTGGTCCTTGTTGAAGAACATACAAGCCGTCTTTCACCTCACGGTGACCAATTGTCATCTTAGATGTTAGTTCTTGGATAACACAATGATTAGGAAAAAAAATTATAGAACACTTTGAACTTTTAGTAAGTTTATTAACAGAGATCAAGTTAACCTTGAACGATGGTATTACATAAGACGTCCTCTATATCAAATAAATACATAGATATTTTACCCATATGATATATTAAGAGAGTTCTCCCATTTGGCAATGTCACAAGCACATTGCATGGTTTTACCTTTTGAAGTGCATGTGCATCGGCACAAATATGCCAACTTGCTCCTCAATCGATAATCCAAGTAAGAGAATGTAAATTAGTTGAACAATTATTACATCTGTAAACTATATTACATGCAAAGTTGATGTTGGCCAGCTGGTCGTCCTTCACCAGGGACAGAAGTCTACGATATTGTTCAAGAGCGAAGGCTGGAGCGATGCTTTTGGTATCATGTCCTCCATTGCCTTGACCATTGGTGTCATTAGTAAAAGTGGATTTCAGATTTGGGGTGATTTATTTTGACTGCATTGGCTACAATAGGATTTTTAAAGTTGGGATCATAGAATGAGTGCCCTGGTAGGTACCCAATTAGTTTGAAGCACTTTTTTTTAATGTGTCGAATACCTTAACAATGACTATAAACAACATGCCTCTTATTGTTTTTTGTTTTTTTTCTTGTGACTTTGTTTACATTTGGGAGAGGGTCAATAAGTAGGATCTGCCCTCTAATTGAGTTGTAAGATTTCTTTTTGACTCATAAGGAATTGCATGACACATTCTGTTTGGATTTGGTCAGAGTATGCCTTCATAGCACCGCAAGTGCAAACATGAACGAGAGAGTAGGAACTAAGCTCATCCCAAAGAATTTTATTTTTGTTTAGTATGATGCAACAGACATAGCATCGTGTTGTAGGTGGCATATGACACGATAAATCCGAGGATCAAGACTTTGTGTGAAACATTCTTTCAAATCTTACTAGACTTTTGTAGCATTAGTTAAGTATACGATGCTGGCTAAAATATCCTTAGTAACTGAATTCTAGATACAAGACAATACAAGATTGTTGCATCTAACACACATAATCCATGAGAGATGATTTGTAAAATAGCTCCATCGAGTCCCACATCAGTTATACATACGGTGGTTAGGGTCACTCTTATTTGGTTCTAGAACCATCAATTAAACTAATCTTATTTTTTGCCGAGAGAACCATCATCATGGCTCTACTCCAAATCCCATAATTTTCCCCATTAAAATTTGGAGACACCAAAGCATTTTCAGGATTGTCGGAATGATGAATATAAAAAAGATAAGACATCACTTGAAATGTATTGGCACCATTGATGTTGACATCAGCATCATCACCAAATTGCATCCATTGTTGATCTCCTTAGGTCCAAGCTCTTCCACTGAACTCATTGCTCTAATACTATGTGGAATTTCTTCTTCATGGAAAATGTGCAAAAGCAAGGAGAGGCTAACCAAAAATGGCGAGTAAAACTTTCTTCTTTCATTATGCACTGTAATATATATACAAAGAGGTCACATGTTATTTTACAGTGTCTATTTACAACGGACAAGAAAAGTTTCTTTTTACAAAACTAAAAGCTTTTTAAGTAGAGACCCCTTACCGAGGAAGGAGAAGTAGTGATGGACTTTGAATGTTGCAAAAATTAGTCGCATGACCTAGTGCAGCGTTGAGAAACCAATTCTAACATATGTTGTCAAAGATTCTAAACTTTGATGTTTGAGTTTGAGCAAAGACTAAGTTTACTGCAATAAACACAATGTTAGGATTTCATCTCATTTTGTTTTTCTTTTTTCATTTTTGAAGAAAATCCCTTTTTTCCTGGCCATCCTTTGATAGATAGATAAATGATCATAGCAAACCGCCAAAATCCGTGAGGCCCTCTGTTTTCGTCCTACTCAGGGCACGTCGACAATACAGTTATGAAATCCTGTTGGATCCCTCTGGCTTCTATCACCAAAACTTGTTAGAATGAATGGTTCTCATTGTTCTTCATCATATCCAATTTCTTCACACATACATTATCACAATTATTAATTTCACTGCCTTCCTTTTCCATGTATCCTTATGCAGCCAAACTGCAGAGATCTCCCAAAGTAAAGTGTCTAGTGAAGAATACACAGTGGGGAGAAATGAAATGCCAATTAAACAAAACAGTAGAGGAAAGGGAAATGGACCCAAAATGCCAACTAGATTTTTAGTCGCACAGTTGTTTCTAAAAATGCAAGAATCTCTACTTTTCACCACTGTTGTAAAGTGCATGTGCTTCAAGCTGTGAAGTGCACACTTCAAGGGTCGCACGTTTACCCGATGCGTGTCCATCACAGCGGCAGTGAGGTGCATGCATAAGCATGGTGCTGTCTCTTTTTTCCATTTTTAAAATGAACAGCAAATGCTGTCTTTTTTTCTTTTTGTTTTTAATTTTATGTTAAGTTAAATGAAAAAACCTTGCCCTTGTATTGAATATTGTTGTTTCTCCAGGCTTTGCTAGTTCCTCTTGTAACGCCCTAGAAGTTTAGTCTTGTATCGAAGATTGTGAGGGATCTTGAAGGGCTTATAAAGGGAGACTATTAATGAGATGATCGTTCTAGTTTCTAGCCTTTTTATGTTTAGAGCCGAAATTGTTAAGAGGCAGGTTGAGATCTGCCGAATTAAGGGCCCGAGTCCGAGAGTGGGTCAGGTCATTACAGTGGTATCAGAGCCGGTTCAATACTTGGACTTGGGTCCCACACGCATGGACGTGTGTGCCTTAAAGGGGGTGGATTGTAACACCTCAGAAGTTTAGTCTTGTATAAAAAATTATGAGGGATCTTGAAGGGTTTATAAAGGGAGACTATTAATGAAATGATTGTCCTGCTTTCTAGCCTTTTTAGGTTTAGAGTTGAAACTGATAGGGGGCGGCTTGGGATCTGCCGAACTAAGGGCCCGAGCCCAAGAGTGGGTCGGGTCGTTACACCCCTGTTGCTGTCCACATTTTGTGTCGTTTCTCCGCTTTGATGGAGAGAATATTTGAATGCATGACATTGTTGATTCTGTGCTTCTAATGACAGTATGAAGAAGACAAGACCCAAACGCAGTGTTGGGTAAGTTGGTTCTGGTGGTTGGATGGAAACTTCTCAAAGTTATACTCACGTCATAGTTTGCTTTTATCTTTTGTGCACTGGTTTGTGAACTACGAATTGGACGTGTTGAATGGGTTACACCCTCCTTCGACGAATTTTCAAGGGTTTACTTTGATACAGAATTAGTGTCATCAATATGTTGGAGACTAATTGGTTAATTTGGATGTTATTTAGAGACAAAATCATTTATGAAACAAGACAGAAACTAAGAAAGCAGTGTCGTCTTAGCATGCTTGGTCTTTTTAACTTTAATTTTTGCTTCACCACCAGCTCGATAGCTTCACTATGTGCAAGCTTGCCAGGATGAAATGGCTGGTGCAGGCGTTCTCTGCAGTTTTATAGCTCGTTCAAATTGAAGAATTATGTCCTTCAGATTGTTTGGCTCCCAAATATGCTCCGAGTCATGAACTGCATGCAGCTTGTCTCAAGGATGCTCCTGAAGGAAATGATGACTATAGAAACTTGTTCCCTTGTCCAGTCTGTTTGTTTGACTGCGTTTTTGGGTTAAGATTGGATTATATGAGTTTGGAATATTTTGCTGTGTGTATTCTGTTGCAGTTCTTGTTTTTGTGCTAGTGTTTGCGACCTTCAGTATTGTTTGGTTTCTTTGAATTTTGTTGAAGGAATTCCTGAAGATTTTCAATTCAAAGTAGGCACTGGTTCTCAATTAGTTGTGAGTGCCTTGTTTCTTATCTTCTTTATTGACAACATTAGACAAGCTTGGATTGATTCATTTAGTCTATTTTGATGCATGCCTTGATATGAAGCGAGATTTTCCCCGAAGTTTGCCTTTCATTTTTCTCTGTCTTTGTCATTTTTTTAGGCTCAATCTTTAGGCAAATCCCCTTTTTTCTGGTTTTCCATCCTAATATCACAAAATTAAAATCCTTTATATTTTTTCCTTTCAAATCTTGTTTTTTTTTTTTTCATGAAATATGGGCTAAAGAAACAGAACTCAAGTGTGTGATATTTGAAGAGGGAAAAGAAGGGCGACGAGCATAAGTGCAATGGACCACCTGTGTCGAAGCCTCTGCCTCAAGCGTCGGTCGGTGGCTTTCACAGATGATCACGAAAAATGCGTTGTGGCATTATTGACTTGTCACCCATCTAATCATAGTCGAGTACCTCTTCCCTAATTGCCAAGTTGCCTTATGCATGGTCTAACCGAACAATTAAAGACTTCTTAAGGCAACAATTTGGGAGTTGGCTAACGGTTTTTTTATCAACAGTAAGAGAGTGTTTTTTCGTACATTTTGGTTGAAATGCATGGTTCAACATATTTTTGTAGAAAATACTATGTAGATGTAAAATTTAGTTGACCAGTAATTAAAGGCTGGGCATCGGGCCATGACAGGCTGACCCAGGCTCGACAAACTAGGCCTCGGGCTGGGCCGAAGCTCTTGTTGACTGCCTAAAGCATAGGCCGTTTAGTTATCGGGTAGAACCCGACCGTCAACTTTATATTCATTGGGTACTTGGTTTAGATGGCTACCTTTATTGGAATCGGTTGACGTTACATTTTTTAATATATTGAAAACCATCAAAGTTGTATCAAGAGTTTTTAAGAAAGTCATAACCAACAAACATGAGTTTTTATAAGGAAGCTAATACACAAAGAGTTTTAAGGAGCATTTGGCAATGGGCAAAAGTTTATATTATATTATATATATATATATATATAAAGAAAGTGTGAGAGAGAGAAAATAATAATAATGAAAAAATGTGAAAAGATGAATTTTAAATACATAGGTCGGACTGACTCAGCTCCTAATACCCGACTCAGGCTAACCTGGCCGGACGTGTTCTTTTATCTATTGACCCAAATGTCAAATAGTCATCCCAACCCAGTCCACCACCGGCTGCATTTTCAACTATTCATCGGGTACCCAACCGGTTGCCCACCTTTACTAGCGATACGATACTTGCTCTTATTTTTCCCCCTTTTTGCTGTATCAAATCTATGATTTGAACCCAAAATCCTATACAAAATTAGCATATTTAAATTTCTAACCATTATTACAAGAGTTTTCTTGCCAAACCGAGCAATAACTTGCTAGGTTCAGAAATGCAGGTTACGAGCCCTAGCGTAGCTATACGGAGAAAATATATTATTTTAATGTCCATGAATTTTCAAAAGCTAGAAACATCTTATACTTTAATGAGAAATAAAGTAGTGTGATGTCACCAGAGTTTCAATTACGAGTCAACATGGAGAACTCCACTTGATGTTCAAATAAGTCGCTAAATGTAAAGAATAGCAGCGAAGGGTGAACACGGAGCTCATCTGCAACCTCATAAAGCAAAAATAGGTTTCAAACAGCAAAAAGGGGGGAAAATTACCGGGTTTAGGTATGCGAAGGCCTTACCTGTAGTTCCAAATTCGTAACACAAAAGGGGCACAATCAAAAAACCCTAATTGATTGCTTGCCCAAAGAGAGACATGGAGAGAGACTCTAGGGACGGCACGATAAAGGAAAAGAGCTGAGAAGAAACTCTAAAGACCTCACTGGGAGTAAGAGATCAGGATTTGCCCTCATCTGATTTTTGCCTGATCGTTGGAGTTTGAGAGGTGAGTTTGATTGTTCTGTTTTTCCGATGGGGTCGACTCTTTGATGCGTGCAATTGGTGAAACCTCATGAAATTTGTCTTATGATTTTTAGTCAACGATTTTAATCGAGGCATGTTATTGTTGTTTTCTTTTCAGTTCTTACAGGGAGGTATTCTAGTGTCTTCTCTGGTGAAAGGAGGAGGTTAAAGCTTTCTCTGTACTTGAAACATAATTTCTTGCTGTTCTAAATGGTTGTGTTCAGAATATCTAAGTAATATTGGAAAATTTTGGCTCTAAACTACTGCCTACTCGTAGACTACTGCCAGTGCATACCATCTTAGTCGTATAAACTGCTTGATGTCAAAACTACTTGGGGTGCGAATGTCAAAATTCGTATAGGAGTTCAACAATATTGGAAAATTTTGACATTCGCACCCCCAAATTAACAGCTTTTGGCTCCGCCTCTGATTACATTTACATGATATTCATGTTCTTCTTGTCCGCGAATGCCAATCAAACGAGCTCTCAGTCTGAGAGCATATCAACTTTAGCTATTTGTCTTTAGATTTCCGTCGTTGGGGAAGACGTTCGAAGCAGTCGGGAACACTTTGGATTGTGAAATCTAATCTGTACATAGAATGACTTGGTTTTCTGGTAACAAAATAGAAGGTTAGTTAATATATATGAAAAAACTCGGACCCAGGAACTAATCATTGTTCACAGAAGTCTGGCTAAGAATAAAAAGGAACCCGTTCTTCTTGCAAACCTACCGAAAAGTGCATTATTTAATTTATTTGGTAGATAGCCGATCAAAGAATGGATGTGTCCAAGTCCAAACGGATTGAGGGATATTGATAGGTTTCACCAAAAAAAGAAAGACATGTCCCGAAAATGGCTTATCAGGTGGAAGCAATTCAATCATAAGAACATTGTGTGCTTGAAATGTAAGTTGGTAAAACAAATGCTTCAAAACAAAAGAATGTTTTTATTGCAAAAAAACATGTGTGATTAAGACTGCTATTTTAGATTCAACAGTTAAACATTGGAAGGATCACTCCATGTTTAACAGAAGTAGAACAAAGTACTGTTAATATAGAACACGATGTTCATTCTAAGAACACGATATTCATTCAAGTGAAACTAAAAATACGAGGCATTCATGTGAAAAGAGTAAGAAGGAACTGGTTGAGCTACTCCCCTTTTTAGGAGATCCTTTAATCTCAGCGATCTCCTGGTTCAAGCTGCAAGCCCACAACCGCAGACTGTCTTCTCAATACCGCAAGACCATCTTTACCTGCACAAATGCTGCTGTTCCCAGCCATAGACAAGATCAATACATCATCTGCAGTCAATGCTAGAAGGCTGTGGCATATGTTAATTATTAGTTCAAAGGACGCCAACATAGAACAATATGGAGAGGGAAGGTTCCCGGACACCACCATACAAAAGAGAGCCTAAATCGATGGGATTGGACAATTTCAAAGTCAGGAAGCGCGTGCACCCAAGTTGAGAACTTCAAAGTCCCGTACTTTCGAAGAAGCTTGGTTCGTAGAAATATGTGTAGTCGGTAATTTCCAAAGGCAAGACCAAGCATCTGAGTTTTTTTTTTTCAAACTTTTTGGCGTGCACGATCACTTGGCAATCTTAAATCATCTGGTTTCCTAGCTAGGATTCAAACTAATTTAATTAATCACCCAGTTGGTTATGTTTTCGTGCCCATGTAGAAAATGGCCCTTAACTTTTTTGGAGAAAGACAAAAAAGAAAGACTTCGTAGGAGCGCAGGTATGAACTCGCAAGTCGCAATACAGGACGAGGGCACCTATTTCTTTTGAGTACTTGAGGTAGCCAACAAAGACATTTTTTCCTCTCTCTCTCTAGTATTATAAGAGACTTGTAGAGGTTGAAAGAGTAAGACAGTCCATCTGGGTAAGGCCAAACTAAATTTAAATCTACAAAATACATAGAGTGATTAAAAAGTAATGTTTTTTTTTCAATGTAAAAGTTTTTTTTTCATTTTGCCAGGGTGGGGCCATGGCCTAGGCGCCCCCCCCCTCCCTCCGCCCCTTGTCACCATTACTTTAAATTATTTGTCAAGAGAGTACGCTGTGGGCGAAGTTGTGAATAGGGAGGAAGTTGTGAATAGGAAGCGACGACTTGACGATGAACCCTGTTTAATGGCGCTTAAAACTTTTTCCCTAGCACTGCAGCCTGATGGAAATTCATTTTTATGCATGCACAAAACAAGCAACTGCATTAACATAGAACGACAAATCTAGTATTCTCAAGGTAATCCATTACAAAAAAAATGATCTTCGGACTTTTTTAGATTTTAAAACTTTAATTCTCTCGATATACAACTGTTGTATATCACAGTTAAAAATACTTTCAGTTTTCAGAGGGAATCAGCATATCTTTTTGGACACCTTAACTTTTTAATTAAACCTCTCCCTCTCTCTCTCAAGAGCAAAATTTGGGGACATCGCATCGGACGATTATAAATGCTGTTTTTTTATTCAACAATCAGACTCACTATATATATATGTAAAAAAAAAAAAAAAGGTATTCTTAAAATATGTATTTTAGAAAAAGATGATCCAAAAGCTCAACTTTCATCTCAACAAGAAAAATCAGAAATGGTGAAAGATGCATATGAATAAGGAAGAAAGGCTGATCTAAAGAAAGGAAGGTCTAAATTGCCCCCAAAAGAAGAAACTCGGGCGTCAATTATTAATCTCCACCAGGATTCCATCATCTTTATATACGGCCAAAATTACGCTGATCGACACGGTCAACAAATTGGCTTCGTCAATGTCAATTATTAATCTCCACCACGATTCCATCAACTTAATACCATTTGGTCCTCTCTCTGTGTCTATCTCTGTTCTGCAATGTCTCAGGAGCTGCCCCTCTTCTTGGCCTTCCTCCTCGCCTTCATTCCCTGCTCCACCGCCCTTACAAGCCTCTTCAATTCCACTTCCTTCTCTTGTACTGGCCAAAGCCTAAACTGCTCAGGTGATTATGCTGTTAACCGGTTAGGCCTCGACCTCACTTCCCTGGACAAGACCACCAGCAGCTCTAAACTGGTCGGTTCGGCCATCTATGACAAGCCAATCACGCTTTATGATAATGGCACCGGATTTGCGGCGGACTTCGAAAGCAATTTCAGCTTTGAAATCGTTCCCGTTAACAACTCCTGCATAGGCGACGGCCTTGCCTTCTTCGTCGCCCATTCCACTTGGACTCCCAACCGAGGAAACTATGGTGGAAGTATCGGCATCTTCAACACAACCTCGGGCGCCGACAACAGCCAAATCGTTGCCATAGAGTTCGACACCTTCAAGAACCCCTGGGATACGAGCGCAAATCATATGGGGATCGATGTCAACTCCTACAGATCCAACGTGACCGCGAATTGGACGGTGGTTGAGTCGATGAATCTGAGTGGAACTGCCCTCATCAGGTACAACTCGACGGCAGCAACTCTCAGCTCGCAGTTGATCTACGGGAACGATAACCCCCCTCTCAATCTATCCTTAGACATTAACCTCAACAAGGTCCTCCCGGAGACCGTCGTCGTTGGCTTCTCAGCGTCGACAGGAGATTGCATCGAAGCCCACCGGATAACGGCCTGGAGCTTCTCAGCTACCGTCCCCAAACCACCTAGCGCCCCCAGCCCGACTCCGGAAACTGCCCCCAAGTTGCCGGAAATCACGACGAAGAAGCAAAATAAGATGCCCCTCATCCTGGTGGCTTGTTTGGTTCCTCTGTTTATCGTTATAGTGGTGGCAATAATTTCGATTGTTATGAGAAAGAGGAAAAAGAAAAAGGCAGAGCTAGAGGAGGGGGAGGAGGAGAAGGAGGCGCAGGAGGAGGAGACGGATGGTTCCCCTGATGTGACAATGAATTTCGAGACCGGGCCCAGGAAATTTAGATACAATGATCTCGCTGCTGCTACCAAAGACTTTAGTGATGAGGAGAAACTTGGGCAAGGTGGGTTCGGTGGCGTTTACCGTGGTACCTTGAAGGATACCAATGAAGTGGTGGCTGTGAAGCGGTTTTCTAAAGGGTCGAGCCAGGGAAAGAAAGAGTATGTGGCAGAGGTGAGCGTGATCAGCCGGTTGCGCCACCGCAACCTCGTGAGGTTGATTGGGTGGTGCCACGAGCGCGGCGAGTTCTTGCTTGTCTATGAATATTTGGAGGGGCGAAGTCTGGATTCACACCTCTTTAGCAAGAAAGATTGCGCAGTCCTGCCCTGGGCTCAACGGAGGAAGGTGGTGTTCGGCCTGGCATCTGCAGTGTTGTACCTGCACGAAGAGTGGGAGCAGTGCGTTGTTCACCGTGATATCAAGTTGAGTAACGTCATGGTCGACTCTGAGTTCAATGCTCGTCTAGGCGACTTCGGGCTGGCAAGACTGACAAATCATGGGTTCGCCACGAAGACGACGATGATTGCTGGAACGATGGGTTACTTGGCACCCGAGTGCGTGATCACAGGCAAGTACAGCACAGAAAGTGATGTGTACAGTTTCGGAGTGGTATTACTTGAAATCACGACCGGTCGAAGGGCCATTCGACCAATCGGAGAGAAAGAAGCACGTCTGGTGCAGTGGATTTGGGAGTTCTACGGGCTCGGTTCAATCATGGCAGCCGTGGATGAGAGGTTGGGATCCGAATTCGATCAACAAGAGATTGAAAGGATGATGGTGGTGGGTATGTGGTGTGTGCACCCTGACCCTGAGAGGAGGCCGTCGATGAGGGAGGCGATTAGAGTACTGACTTTCCAGGCTGAGATGCCAAGGCTCCCACAAAAGATGCCGGTGCCATTCTACGCGCCACCTCCTACGAACGAGTTTGGTTCTTCGTTCACGACCAGCAGCAGCGGAACGACGGCAACGTCGACGACGGTTTCATCGATGGAGTCAGCAGAGGCGGCCCTGTTGGGCTCACAAAGGTAGGCGTCTCAATCCAGTTGCCAAGAAGAACGGATGCATAACACATCTGCTCAACTATCAGCTGCGCAATGTATACTTCTCTTGCCAATTGTAAAAGGGAACAATGCCTTTTTCATTAGAGCTCGTTGGAAATTTGTGTGGACTCTATTTAAGGAGCCCATATCAATTGGTTTATACCGGGATTTTTAGAATCTATTCTCCGGGCTAAGATCCTTAGAGCTCCTAGACTCCTACGTAGATTCTTTGTGGGATTCTGAGTCATTAGTCCTCAGAGGTTTCAGCGGTCTAATTTTGTATATTTGATTTGTATATTTGATCATAGTGACTTTGATTGTTGGGCACCTTCAATATTAACAAGTTATTCATCCACTCCCTTTAGGATGCATCGAGAGTTGGGTATGGGAATACTGCACCTTTAATTTTCCCCGGTACCTCACTACAAAAGGCTCTTTAGAATAATACCAACAGTAATCGAATTGACAACATGCAACTATGTCTTGTAGATATGTGGTTTCTTGTAGATATGTGATTACTGACAACAGAAAAAGCGCTGCTGGGGGATAAGCCCCGTCCAAAAGATATTTACATAAACAAAATACAAAATGGGTGGCTGATCGCCTCAGCATTACTACGAATGACAAGGAATGGTCTCCATTCTACAATGCTATTCTCCATCCACACACGGGTCTCCTCCTGCTGACCTGAATTCGACAAAAAAACTTTCGTATAAGGTTGGAATATTTGGTTAGTGTGACTCTTTTCAAGTATCTTGTCAATCTTTTGCCCCCATTTTTGTCATTAGCTTCTATTAATATACCAGCAGACCATATCGTTTCTTTAGTGCCTTCCTGAATCACCTTAAACACCTGCTAAAGCACAGAGTCTTCCCTGCTATACCTGCAATTAAATTTCACCGTCTTCCCTGCTATACCTTCAATTAAATCTCATCCCACCTGGCTATAGCTGGAGGATAAGTGCCATCTCAAAGCTTAATCACCCTTATAATGTTTTGATTTCCATTTACAACCTCGTTGATATACATGTATATAAACTCCATGCCGATTATCCCATGACCAGTCCCCCCAAATGCATCTTGTGAACAGCCATCCTGTTATAGCCTTATACCCTTCTTCCTTGAAATTGAAAGCATTGAAAGTTTCCTTGTAGTGGTTCCAGATATTCCTTGCAGCAAAATGAGTATCTTTAAGTCGTTCGTGCCTCAGGCGATTTCCCAACAACCAAATAGACCAAACTCCGATCTGATAACAATTTTTCCAGCAATTGTATCGAATTTTGTTTTGAATCGTTCTTCCACACCACCAGAGCAAACCCTGCTTGAAGCTGCTGCTTGCTTTCCATTTTTGCTCAAAATATGCTTCAATTCTTTTCCACAATCTTTGTACAACAGGGCCTTGGAAGAAGAGATGTTTTTCATCTTCCCCTGCCGCCTTACATAGGGGACATTGAAATGCGAAACTAAAACCTAGATGTTTGATTCTAGCACGTCTGCAATCTACCTTCACAACCTACATACACTGTCCAGCAGGCTCTCGCATCTTTATCCTATTACATACATGAGTTCTCCATGATTCACTATTCACACGATGTCTATTCTCCTCCGAAATGCTTCTTTATTAATCTCTCTCAACAGATATTGATCCCAAATTGGCCAGTCTGGCTTCGTAATGTCTAATCTGGGTACTTGACAATTGACTCCAACATTCTGAATGGAGAAAACACCCTCTCCATTGTCCTGCAACACATATTTTGAATAGATGTGAAAAAGAGTTGCTTGGAACAGAGAGTGAATGGATTCAGGAATTCTACATTTTGGAACTTGATGACCCCAGTTCTCCCAGAAGTTAGCTAGACTGCCATCATTAACCCGCAATCTGATCTTGCAGCTAATAGTATACCACGCCTGTGCACACGCCCTCCACACCACTGAGCTCGTTTGAAATGCTATTTCAATCCACATGCTATTTCTTTTAAGATATTTGTGAGGAATAAAAGTAGCCCACTTAGAGTGCCTTGTGAGATCTCTATTCGCAACATAAAATGAGAGCAGCCTTATTAGTACCAACTAATCTGCGAAGACCAACTCTCCCCTGTTTCTTTGGCAAGCATGTTGGTCCAGCTGATGAAATGTGGCTTTTTGAGTCATTGTCACTTCATGGTGGAAAGTTGGCAGATAAATTATGTATTCTTTTATCAATCTCTTTAGGAATTTTAAAAACTAGACTCCAATAGTGAGGCAAAGCTGAAATGACATGTTGTAATGTAAAATTCATACAAAGGTGCTATTCTTTCTATAGAAGTAGATTCCTCGACCGAGAAAGGCTGCTCATCTGTTAATTCCATGGAGTGCTCAATGGATAACGGGGAGCAGTATAAATTTGTCATTTTATCTCAATATAGCGCCTCAAACAAAATCCCATTACGTTCACGCAGTATTAAAGAAAAAAATTTTACACTCCATTTAACACCGTTCCACGTCAAGCCAGGGTGGGTTGGGTTATCCACAGCCCGGATGAGGCTAGAAGGCCTTTTATTCTTCATATTGGTGTATGGAACTTGATCTATACTGGGCACTCTCATATGCAATACCGTGGATCCAACTCCGGGTTTGCCCTAATCCTTATGTTGTGAGGGCATTTATGTCATTTTGTAAAGACATTTATGTCATTTTTTCTTATGTAAGGCCATTTATGTCATTTTATACAAATACGGGTTTGCCCTAATCCTTATGTTGTGAGGGGAGCCGCAGTTTCATCTTTGGTCTTCTCTCTGAGAGTGTCTGTGTTCATCTGAAAGTGAATAGTAAAAGATTTGTGCGACTGTGGACTTAGAAGATTATTGTTCCGAACCATATAAATCTTTGTCTTCTTCCTTGTTGCTTCTATCACCCTCTTGAGAGTGCAAGAGGAGAGTTTTGTGTGTTGTTCCTAACACCTCCTGCCTTCAAAATCATAAATTACATTGAGCTTGGGTGGGCAGCAGGCCACCTTCAACTCGACGGAACGTACCCTAGATTCAATGACACAGAAGAATAACAACTACAGGAATCAAAATGAAAACTGGCACGTCTGCTTTCCAACCAGTCATGCTGGATCTCAAGTCGTCCCTGGCTTTTTGGCCGTAACCGAGTAGAGACGAGCAATTGAAGTTGATTCGACCTTACAACTCTCAATCTCAAGAAACCGCTTATAATCAACTACAGAGAGAAAATATGATGCCCCTTCGAAACATTGCTCCAATTATATGGCTGACATTTCTTTAGGGGTTAATTACGGTGTTTTTTGACGCTTGATTCCAAAGTTTTCACTTTCAATACGACCGGCAAGTTTAAGTATAAAACTTGTTATGAGGTTTGCTGTAAAAAGTTATGAGAATGATTGTTCATGCAGGATAGATAATTAGGACAGTCTCAATGCAAGAGGAAGCGGTATAGACTCCTCAAATAGAATCTGCACGTATTTTCAACGAATACATCAAGTACAAAGGCATGCATGGTTCCTAAATGTTGGTTTCATGAAGTTTTCGTTTTTGTAGATTTAATTTCTTCTTCACCAGGCCTTTTTCACCAGCTGGTTCAGCATATACAGTATGGAAGAATGTTGAGTGCTCGTCAGCGGCTTAATTTAGATTCATAATTCGCATGCACATTGAACTCTTTCCAGTGAAATTGCAAATGTGCATTGATCATTTATCGGGAAGCATGATGCCTTTCTAATGTTGTTCTATTCACATACGTGCTGCCAGTTTTACATTTTACGTGAACTGGTGCCCTGCGATCCCTGTTGAGTAGGGATGTCAATAAATTTGATTTAAATCCAATGTATGGCAGAATTATCTTCAAAATTTTGGATATTGAAAAAAAATTAACAATATCATTAAAAAATCAAATTGAATTCAGGTTTAAGAAATGGTATCTGATGGGATTTGGATTCATATTTTAGAAAAATATCGAATCGAATCGGATTCAGATTTGGATGAAATTTAATTTTAAGTAAATGTCCTATATCCAATGTTCATACATTTCGAAAAGTGGTTTATATATAATATATTGTGATAAAATTCAGATTTGATTTAAAAGTCAGATTTTGATCTGAATGTTAATTTGAAAATCAGATTTGCATCTGATTCCGATGAAACTTTTGGATTTCTGTATGGTATTAAACTTTTGTTTTTCCTATTCAAACCTAAATTCAAATATCAACATCTGAAAAATCCGGCCCCTCGGTTGACATACATCCTTACGGTTGTAAAGTGTAGCCAAATAATTGGTTTAGTGGGATTACTTGAAGCAGGACAGAGTTGACCACGTCTTCAGTAATATTATGATATCCAGCTCGATCCCTCATGATTTTTGCCAGAACCATCGTCTCCCTGTTAGACTCAATGATTGTGATTGTTTGTGACAGCTATTAGATTTAATGTATTCCAGTGCATGCTTATTTCTCTCTATATATAATTGTGATTATTAACTTCACAGCTTTGTCTTCCATTTTTTTTTTTTTTTACAGTCGAAAGAGCCATGTCATTTTCAATCTTCCATCAGTCGTTTTCTTTGTGGTTAGCTGACATTCAACCAAATGAATGAAAATTAAATTTGTAATTCTCTTTTGTTAGTCTTTCCTTGTGACAGATGAAACGAAAACGTTTTTTAATGTTTTTTTTGGGTATTGTTACAAACTTGCTGATTTAGGAATGCATGCTTAACATGCTTGTCCATATCTTATTTTGCATTTTCTGTTAAGCTCTCTCCTGTGTGGGATAATCAGAGCTCCTAAACGTGGAAAGTAACTGCTTCAATTGTCCTTTATTTTATATGCAGATGACGTACGTTCTCTTATTCTCTGATCAGCCAGCAAGTAGGAGCTCTAATGGCTGCTATTAGGCACTTCGAAGAGAGAGCTGGCATGCTAGTAAGCAAGGAGAAAATCTGTCCCACTGGAATATGAGCTAACGGCTAGCGGCCGGCGGTCGCCTCTTATTTTAAGAATGGAGAGCAAGTAGTCTCATTCGAAGAGGAGGATATTATCTTATGACATGCCCATTCAGCTTTGCCTCACTATTGGAGTCTTAATTTTTAAATTCCTGGACAGATTGTAAAAAGAATACAGAATTTACGTGCCAACTTTCTACCGGGAAGTGACAATGACTCCAAAAAGCCACATTTGATCAGCTGGAGCAACGTGCTGGCCAAAGAAACAGGGGAGAGTTGATCTTCGCAGATTAGTTGATACTAACAAGGCTGCTCTCGTTTTCTGTTGTGTATAGAGATCTCACTACGCACTCTAACTGGACTACTTTTATTCGTCATAAATATCTAAAGAGAAGTAGCATGTGGATTATTTTAAAATAACATTTCAAAAGAGCTCGGTGGTGTGGAAGGCGTGGTATATTATTAGCTGCAAGATCAAATGGCGGGTTAATGATGGCAGTCTAGCTAACTTCTGGGAGGATAACTGGGGTCACCAAGTTCTAAATGTAAAATTTCTGAATCCCTTTATTCTCTGTTCCAAGGAACTCTTTTTCACATCAATTAAAAATATGTGTTGCAGGATAATGAAGAGAGTGTTTTCTCCATTTATAATGCTCGAGTTAACTGTGAAGTTCCCAGATTAGACATTACGAAGACAGACAGCCAGTCTGAAGAGAGAGATTAATCATGGAGATTGGACCAATGTCTGAAGAGAGATTAAAAAAGAAGCATTTGGGAGGAGATTAGACATCGTATGAGTATTGAATCATGGAGAAGTCATGTGTGGGACAAGATAAAGATGGGAAGAGACTGCTGGACAGTGTCTAGGTTGTGAAAGTACATTGCAGACGTATGTTGGAATCAAGCATCTAGGTTTTAGTTTGGCATCCCAATGTGCCCTGTGTAAGGCGGCAGAGAAGGATGAACAGCATCTGTTCTTCCAATGCCTTGTTGTACAAAGATTGTGGAAGAGAATTGGAACATATTTTGAGCAGAAACGGAAACAGAAGCATCAAGCAGGGTTTGTCTGGTGGTGTGGAAGAAAGATTCCAAACAAAATTCTATACAATTGCTGGAAATGTTGTTGTCACATAGGAGTTTGGTATATTTGGTTGTTGGGAAATCGCTTGAGGCACGAATGACCAATTTCAAGGAAGAAGGGTATGACGCTATTACAGGATGGTTGTTCACAAGGTAAATTTGGGGGGCCAGTCTTGCGATAATCGACATGGAGCGAATATACATGTATTTCAGCAGTTTGTAAATAGAAATCAAGGCACTACAGGGGTGATTAATCTTTGAGATGGCACTTATCCTCCAGCTATAGTCAGGTGGGATGAGATTTGCAGGTATAGCAGGGAGCACTGGGTTATTTAGCAGGTGTTTACAGTCGATTCAGGAAGACATTGACGAAAAGATATGGTCTGCTGGTATATTAATAATTTAATACAAGCTAATGACAAAAAGTGGAGGGAAAAGATTGAAGATACTTGAAAAGAGCCATACTAACCAAACATTCCAACCTTACACAAAAGTGTTTTTTGTCAAATTCAAGTCACCAGGAGGAGACCCGTGTCTGGATGTTCTCGGCTTCTTTTTGCAGTTTATTAGGAATACAGCTGTCGTGAATGGAGGGTAGCAGCGGAGAACGGGAGCCCATTCCTAGTCATTCTTGGTAATGCTTTGGTCATCGTCCACCCATTTTGTATTTTGTTCATCTAAATATCTTTTAGAGGGGGACTATCTCCCAGCAGTTATTTTTCTGTTGTCATAAACCACATGCCTACAAGTCTGAAACCTCTGTTTACAGAGGCTTAGAGACTCGTACTCCAATAAAGAAAAAGACTTGTATTGAACAGACTTTACGGAGGAGCTCTAATGAATCTTAGTTTAGCTGAGGAATGTATCCTTAAGTAGAGTCCACAGAATTTCCAACAAGCTCTAGTAAAAAGGCATGGTTAACTTTTACAGTTGTAAGAAAAGTACATTTTCACACTTGGTGGAGCAGATCTGTCATGCATCTATTTTACTTGGCGACTGGACCGAGACATCTACCCTTGTGACCGCAACAGGGCCGCCTCTGCTGACTCCATCGATGAAATCGTCGTCGATGTTGCCGTCGTTCCGCTGCTGCTGCTCGTGAACAAAGAACCGAACTCGTTCATAGGAGGGGGCGCGTAGAATGGCACCGGCATCCTTTGTGGGAGACTTGGCATCTCGGCCTGGAAACTCAGCACTCTAATCGCCTCCCTCATCGACGGCCTCCTCTCAGGATCAGGGTGCACACACCACAGACCCACCACCATCATCCTTTCCATCTCCTGTTGATCGAATTCAGATCCCAACCTTTCATCGACCGCCGCCGTGAGAGAACTGAGCCCGTAAAACTCCCAAATCCACTCCACCAGACGTGCTTCTTTCTCTCCGATTGGTCGAATGGCTCTTCCACCGGTCGTGATTTCAAGTAATACCACTCCAAAGCTGTACACATCACTCTCTGTGTTGTACTTGCCTGTGAACACGCATTCGGGTGCCAAGTAACCCATCGTTCCTGCTACCATCGTCGTCCTCGTGCCGAATCCATGATTCGTCAGCCTTGCCAGCCCGAAGTCACCTAGACGAGCATTGAACTCAGAGTCGACCATGACATTACTCAACTTGATATCACGGTGAACCACGCACTGCTCCCACTCCTCGTGCAGGTACAACACTGCAGATGCCAAGCCGAGCACCACCTTCCTCCGTTGAGTCCAGGGCAGGACTGCGCAATCTTTCTTGCTAAAGAGGTGTGAATCCAGACTCCGCCCCTCCAAATATTCATAGACAAGCAAGAACTCTCCTCGCTCGTGGCACCACCCAATCAACCTCACGAGGTTACGGTGGCGCAACCGGCTGATCACGCTCACCTCCGCCATATACTCTTTCTTCCCCTGGCTCGACCCTTTAGAAAACCGTTTCACAGCCACCACTTCATTGGTATCCTTCAACGTACCACGGTAGACGCCACCAAAACCACCTTGCCCAAGCTTCTCCTCTTCACTGAAGTCATTGGTAGCCGCAGCTAGCTCTCGATATCTGAATCTCCTCGGCCCTGTCTCGAAATTCAATGTTATATCCACAAAACCTTCTTGGTCTTCCTCTTCCTCCTCCTCTCCTTGCTCCTCCTTTAACTTTGCTCTTTTCTGTTTTCTTATTCTTGTAACAAATAGAACTATGACCACAATAATGACAAGTAGAGGAACCAAACAAGCCACCAGAATGATGACCGTCTTATGTTGCGTGCCCGTTGGGCTCGGTGTGAAGATGGGGCTACCATTTGGCGTTCGGCTGGGGGCGGGAGTTGGCGTCTGGGCGGGGGCGGTAGCTGATAAATTCCAATTCAGTATCAGATGGGCTTCCCCGCAAGATCCACTTGCTGCTGAGAAGCCCATGACCACTTTCTCCGGGAGAACAGCGGTGAGGTTGATGCCATGAGATATATCCAACGTGTTGTTCCGGTAACTCAAATGCGGGCTGAGGTTCCCTATTCTCGAGTTATACCTGACGACGGCAGTTCCGTTCAAAGATTGCGTCCTGTCCAGCGTCCAATTTGAGGTCACGCTGGAGTTCAAGGAGTTGACATCGATGCCCATATGATTTGCGCTCGGATCGAAGTAGTTCTTGTAGGTGTCGAACTCTACAGCGATGATTTGGCTGTTGACAAAGTCCAAGCTTTTGTTGAAGACGCCGAGACCTCTACCATTATTATCTCTTTCGAGAGTCCAGTTGGGACGGGCAATGAAGAAGGCAAAGCCGTCGCCCGTGCAGGTGCTGGTCAAGGGGAGGATTTGGAAGCTGAAATTGGAGGTGAAGTCCGCCTCAAATCCGGTGCCAGAATCATAAAGAGTGATTTGTTCGGTATAGATGGCCGCACCACTCTGGTTCGTTGAGGAGGTGAGCTCAAGGGCGCCTTCGTTTGTGATTTTGGTGTCGCTGAAACGTTTTAAGCGCGAGTCATCATCAGAAAAGGAAGGGAAACTGACGGTGTTTGTGAGACCGGTGGAGGAGGGAATGAAGGCGAGGAGGAAGAAGGGGAAGAAGATGCGCAACTGAGACATTGCAGAACGAAGAGAGAGAGATAGAGAGAGCCGATAAAATGAGAATATATAACAAAATTTGGGGACAAGAGGTCCCCTAAATATAAAAACAATCCGCAAAGAACAAAATTACGCAAGCAAGAGGAACAAATAAACAATACAATGCACAGAAAAATAAGAGAGAAGAAGAAAGACGAAACGGCACAGTCACCCAACCGCAGTCAGGCGGCGGCGCTTTATCCGAATGGCGAACTGGATATCCCCTTGCACAAGACGAGCCACAGAATCTGGTGAAGAGAAGGTGCCCCTGATGACCCTGTTGTTGCGCTCCACCCAAATGTGCCACCAAGCTGAAATGAGCCACGGCCTCCAGACATGACCCCAAGAAGCAGTCAGGTGGGGGGAATGACAAAAGAGGAAGAAAAGACGAATAAATGGTGGGTTTGGAAGATTACTAATAAGGGAAGGCCAAGTAGAAGCAAGGACACTAAAGAAAAAAGGACAAGAAGTAAAAAGGTGGACCCTAGACTCAGTCGCAACAAGACATAAGGGACACTGGTTAGCCAAACTGATGCCAAGGCGCTGTAGGTGATCAAAAGTGTTGATATGGCCAGTCAGAAGAAGCCAGACAAAAGCAATGGCTCGAGGAGATGGGCCAGGAGACCAAAGAGACCGGGGGGGGAGTGACGCGACAGAGGGACCAAAGGAGGCCAGGTAGCAAGAAGAAAAAGTGAACTCACGGGTAGGTGAAAGGGGCCAGGATGGGGACGTGAACGATGAGAGGTCAGCAAGGCGGAGGAAAAGAGGAAGGACAGAAAGCATGTCGGACCAAAACTGGGAAGGGGAGATGTGAGATATAGAACTATGCCAGACGCTAGGGGAAGGCAGGTCGAATTTTGAACTAATGAACTGGGTGATGGGAGAATGTTCAGTAGCTAACCGCCACCACCAAGAACACAGGGAAGACTCACAAGCCCGACTAAGGTTGGTAACCCCAGCACCACCAAGAAGACGCGGAAAGGCAACCACATCCCAATGCGCTAGGCGATCTGAAGGTCGATCACCATCCCAAACAAGCTTACGAATAAGCTTATCAAACCTACGCAAGACAGCCACAGGAGGCCGAAAGACAGACAAAGCATGGAGAGGAACCGACGCGAGGCAGTGCTTAGCCAAAGTAATCCGACCTGGAAGAGAAAGCAGCTTTCCCTGCCAACACTGAAGGCGATCCGTAAGCTTCTGCTCCACCCCATCCCAAAAAGAAGGAGCGGGAGGCGACAACGTAATCTGAAGCCCCAGATAGTCCATGGGCAGACTAGTAGCCTTACACCCAAAGCAAGCTTTCGCGAGAAGTACCGTGGCCGGATCCGCGTGAATGAAGGAGATGTGACATTTGGCGGAATTGATAGAAAGACCTGACATGAGCTCAAAGACCCGAAGGATGAGCCAAGTTCTCACAACCTGCTGGCGAGAAGCACTGCCGAACAGAAGAAAATCATCAGCATACTGAAGGGTGGAGAAGGACGGTAAGTGGGGGAGCGAATGGGGTGTGAGGAAGCCAACGACCGTTGCGTGATGGAAAAGCGCAGAAAAGCTCTCAGCAACCAAGTTGAAAAGCAAGGGAGATAACGGGCAACCTTGACGGAGGCCACGCTCGAGACAGAAGAAATCACCACACTTCCCATTGAAGGAGACCGCAAGCTGGGCCCCAGTGACAAGCGACATGATCCACTGCCTAAACGAAGGACCAAACGCAAGACGGGTGAGGAGGTCAGAAAGGAACTCCCAACTAACCGAGTCAAAAGCCTTAGAGATGTCCAACTTCAGGATGAATGAAGGTAGCCGCAGACAGTAAAGGGAGTGAACAACCTCATTGGCTAGGACAACCGCATCCTGCAGACGCCGACCCTTGACGAAAGCAACCTGGAAGAGGTTAATGACCGAAGGCATGACTGGTGCAAGCCGCATAGAGAGCAACTTAGCAATAATCTTGTACGGCGTGCCAAGGATGGAGATCGGGCGAAAGTGGGTGACGTCCGTAGGGTTAGGGCGCTTAGGCACCAGGACGCAGGTAGCTTGATTGAATTCCTTGAGGAAAACAGAATAGGAGGCGAACTCATCACAAAACGCAAACACATCCGCGCTACAAACCTCCCAAAAAGTACGAAAAAATTCGACTGGGAAACCATCAATGTCAGGCGCCTTACCCGAGCCAAGGGCCCAGACCGCGTTCTTGATCTCTTGGTGTTGGAAGGGCCGCTCAAGAGCGATCGCACAAGAGACAGAGAGAGAGGAGAGGTGAAAATCCGGCAGCGTGGCACGGAAGCGAAGAGGTTTAGAGTAGAAATCCTTGAAATGAGCGCTCAGGGCCGGGAGGATGTCATCACCAAGAAAAATCCTGCCCCCGATACCCATGGCCTGGAGCAACGTCTGACGGCGCCTCTGAGAGGCGGCCAAGTGGAAGAATCTAGAGTTCTGGTCCCCATGCGCGAGCCAACCCAACCTAGAGCGTTGCTGCCAATGGATAGACTCCCTCATGCGCCACTCTTGGGCAAGACACTGCAGACAAAGGAGACGGGAAGACTGATCCGCAGAAATATTATCAGAGGCCTGAAGGGACATGATCTCCTCATCCCAAACGGCCACTTCCGAAAATTTGCTGCTCCAGAAAATGCGCTTCCAGGCGAGCGCCTCCCTCCTGATGGAGTGCAACTTCCGCGAGAGCCTGAAAGCTGCCCACCTACCATTGACTGCACGAGCCCACCAATTAGGGACGGTAGCTACAAAGGATTCATCACGGAGCCACCAGATCTCAAAACGAAACCTGGCGTGCCCGGTACCAGCTCTACCCCGAAGAAGGGAAAAGAGCAGCGGAGCATGATCAGACAGGTGCCTCGGGCCAAGAACCAAGGAGGATGAAGGAAAAGCAGAGAACAACTCAGGCGAGAGGAAGATACGGTCCAACCTACGAAGGATCGGAGGGTTCCTATTATTAGGCCAAGTAAACGTACCGTTAGTCGAAGGCACGTCAAAAAGACCAAACTCATCAACGAAAGATCGAAAAGCAGACATAGACGGGCCAGAAGTGACAGGGGAGGATGAGTCAGCAGGGCTAAGCAAACAGTTGAAGTCCCCTGCCAGAAACCAAGGGGAAGCTGCAAGCTGGCGAACTTGATGCAGCTCAGCCCACAGCTGCCCACGCAAAGCCCCAACGCAAGGGCCATAAACCGCTGTAACCAGGACCGGACCATTAGGCCAAAATCCGCTGAGAGAAGCAGAGATAGAGTACCTTCCGACATGCACAATAGCCCCTGTAAGGGGTGGAGACCAAGCCAGCAGGATGCCGCCCGCTGCTCCTCAAGCTGGAAGGAACCCAAAGGACGGTTGGCGCAACAAAGTACGAACACAAGCGTGAGAGATGACAGACATCTTGGTCTCAACCACAATAAGCACCGAAGGCCCATGCTGACGGATCCAAGAAGAGAGATACCTACGCCGATAACGGGCACTGAGGCCTCGCACATTCCAACATGCAACCCTCATGGGGAAACCACGTGAAGCGACGAACGTCTGGCCGCCCTGGCGGCACCAGGAGGGAGGACGGAGGCTGCAGAAGCCCCAATCCTACGCAATTCCCGCCGCAACCTGGCCAGGCTGGAGCGGGAGACCGGTACCACAGCGGCAGCAAAAGAGGACCGCAACAAATCAAGTTGCTCAGGCGGAAGAGAGACCTTAAGAGCGTCAAGCGCATCCGGGAGGGAGATGCCCAACTCAGCATCCAACAAGGGGGCAACAGGTGGCAACCTATCGGGCTGGGAGTGACGACCCATAGGACTCGTGGTGGGGCTAGACAACTGAACAGGGGAGGACGAGGGGGCAGAGGTGAACTCAGACTCAGACCGCAGGGCAGGGGAAAAAGAGCCAACATAAGGGATGCGGGAGAGGGCAGGGCTAACCGGTGGGAGGGGCAGGTAGGTGGGGTTTAGAGTCGAGCAGCGACTGAGTCTAGGGAGCAGAATATGCAGGGAAGGCCAGTAAGAGCTAAAGCTACCGTCAAAAGAAACAGAAAAAACCCAAGGCAGATAGGCAAAGGAGGAGGTCCTGGGTGTAAGGGGGGGCATAGGGGGCCAGTAACCAAGGTAAAGAGCAACGTATAGGCAACAGAGGGAGAATGACTTACTGGGGGTGCCGAGACTCCAGAGGCCAAGACAACGCAGGCCGCAGTCAGACGAGAGCGAGCAACAACAGCAGCCTCAAGGGAAAGACCCTCTGCCGACGGGCGGGCAACCGAAAGAGACGGTGCAGACAACTGGACGTCGCCAAGGTCAGACTTAGCAGCAACTCGCAACGGGTCGGGGCAGCCCGAGGTGGACTCGCGTGGAGCCCCAGCTCGCAAAGCAGGAAAAGGAAAGGGCGAGCAGGGTACCTCAGAGGAGCGTGGCAGAGAGCAGGCTAGACTCCTTCGCTGAGGAGAGGCAGGCGCCCACGGTGAGGGAAGCAAGGGCGGAAGCTGAGAAGGCGGCAGCTCTACCACCGAAGAGCACTGGTGCGGCGGATCACCTGGCCGGAAAACCTGCGGAACCTGTACCGAAAAAGGAGGACCCCGCGTTCCAGGACAAGTAGGCCCAGGCCAAGGAAGTCTGATAGAGCCAAAGAACATAGAGCTCTCGCCCAAAGAAGGTGACCGCTGAACAACTTGCAGAGGAACCTGGACCCAGAAGGAAGCAGTGACCGCTGCAAAACCATGTCGTCGCGCAAAAAGGCGACGATCATTCTGACAAGCAGGAAAGCGACATCGAGAACACGTGACGGCCCGGCGGCCGTTCAAGGAAGCACACCTCTGACACCGCCACTGGCCCCATCTGACTCGGATAGAAGCAACAGACCGGAGAAGGTGACGAAGCCTGGAAGCACGCCGAGAAGAGGGGACACACCACGGTGATGGGGCTGGCCTACCAACGGAGACCACCTTGGGGAGCCTCGGCCGCAAGGAACAGTCACCCATCTGCAGAAGGAGAAAACAACAACGCGCTGGTGGGAGGAAGGCCTGGAGGAGCCCGCGAGCATCTTTCAGCTGAAGTGTGCCGGCGAAAACGCAATTGAAGATAGTAGACTGCCAACTGAAAGACAAAGCCTGCGCTTGACGAACCCCCTCAGGCGAGCAAAGAAAACCGATAGCCGCACGACAAAGCATGACCGAGATTGAGTGAGGTTTCTGATATTTTAAAAGATGGTGGTGGATGCAGGTCACCACTTGGCGGCAGAGAGCCCAATTCTTTGATTGACGCGTGCGGACCATTATTTCTTCTTCATATTTATTTGGTCACTTTGTCAATCAGCGGAATTTAGACCATTATTTCTTCTTCATATCCATCTTTCACCATTTCCGGTTTTTCTTGGTGAGATGAAGAGCTTTTAGAACATATTTTTCTGAAATATATATCTTAAACCTTGCTTTCTTTATTAAACATAATTAGTTTGATGAAGTCCAAAGTCTGACTGTTGAATCCAAAAATAGCATGTATAATCGTCCCATGCCTCTTTCAACCTCTAAAAGTATCTTATCTAGAGAGACGGAATAATGTCCTTGGCAAGTTTTGCTCAGCTGAGGTTTTTTGTAAAAGGACATCTTATGAGAATCTCGCGTAGAGCATGCAGTTGGAAATCGTGAACAGGACCTTTGTCCTGTACTACGAGTTCATACCTGCCCTCATCCACATAGATGTGAAAATTAGTCAAGTCATGTGCTCTTAAGAAGACCTTTTTTTATATCTTCCTCCATAAGGGCCATTTTCTACATGGGCCCGGACATATAACTAACTGGGTGATTAATTAATTAGTTTGGGACCTAGTAGCCGGCGAAACTTCAGTAAAATTTTCTTTCTTATTGTGCACTCTAAAAAAGTTTGAAAAAAAAACTCAGATGCTTTTGAAAAATACTGACTAACCGTGAATCCAGCTTCTTCGAAAGTTCTGGAATTTGAAGTTCTCTACTTTGGGCGCACGCGCTTCCTGACTTTGAAATAATTGTCCAATCCCATAGATTTAGTCTCTCTTTTGTATGTTGGTGTCCGCGAAACTTCCCTTTCCATATTGTTATATGTTGGCGTTCTTGAACTGATTAACATATGATATGCCACAGCTTTCTATCCTTTGCAGATGATGCATTGATGTTCTCTAGAGCTGAGAACAGAACCATTTGTGCAGTTAAAGATGACCTCGCGGTATTGAAAAGTCAGTCGGCTCCTAAGCATGTCTGCGGTTGTGCGCTTTGAGATTGAACCAGCTAGAACTACTGAGATCGCCGAGATTGTCTGCTGCAAGTAAAGGACCTTTTTTAAAGGACACAGCACAACTGAGCTATATAAGGCAGCTCGCACTCAAGGGGCCAGGGTTTGAATCTCGTACGTGGTCACTATCATGCTATGGTGTGTTACTCCTTTGAGTTGTAAACTGTGGTAAGCGTGACACTTGATCTGCAGGCATAAATTCTTTTGGATTGGTCTCCTCCTTCAATTGCATTCACTGTCATTCTCTCACCAGAACTATCATTCTTGGTCACAAGGTCAAGGCATGAGCTTGGTGTTACATATAAAACAAAAGCCTCAGGGCCGTCGAAGGCACAATCATGTTCATATCTCTATTGCCGTGTGAAGATGCAAAAAGAAAGACAGATGGGTTCACTGTGCCTAGGCTCCTTAATGGAAGTTTAGTTGGTAATGCTGCTTTTGGTGTGCCCAGACCAGAAAAACTATGAAGCTGAGAATCTGTTGCTTCAAGGAGACCAGACCTTTTTGAAGCCCTCACTTCATCAGACTTCTATAAGAATGAATAGGAAGGTTGTTATCTTGTTAAATTCAATCCGTCTTGGAGATTATTTAGATATTTTTGTTTACAAAGTAACTAATGTTCATAATCGTTGTTCACATTTTACAGGATTTAATTTTTAGTCGTCTAACTCAAACATCCTAAACCCCAGGCATGACATGCTTGAGACCGAAAGGATTTTTTTGCTTGGTTTACATGTTGCTTGATAGTAACTACCAGCTGAAGCTATGGAAAATGCATTGGACGTGAATGGTTAATAACGAATCACGCCGACTGATTAGGTACTGACCGCCCACTATTTACTCTTCTCTACCTTATTCACCAACTCTATTGTAGTAGCAGATAAAACCTTTGAAGTATTTTTTGGAATGTGACCAGTGTTCCTCTTCTTTATTTTCTAGTGACAAAGCAAATTATCAGGAACTATACTTCATGAAGAGCACCTGTACAGTTTTAATTGGATTCCCCACCTAAAATGAAACTTTCTTCAAAAGGCGAAGAAAAAAGGAAGTAGAAACATCAAGGGGAGGGAAGGAACATAGACAGCAGTTTATACAACTAGGATAGTATGCAGGGGCAGCTGGGGGCAGCAATTCATACAAAACACAATTGCAGCTTCTAGAACTGCAAGAAATTATGTTTCAAGTAGAGAGAAAGCCATTTACCCAGGTACAAGGAGAAGAAATTAGATTGCAGAAACAACTGGTGCCTCCTCTCAGTAAAGCGTTCTATCCTTTTATTGCCAACCTTTGAGTTCACCAGAGAAGATACAAGAGACCTCCCTGCAAGTATTGAAAAGAAAACCGCAATGCCATGCCTCGATTAAAATCGTTGAAAAAAAAAAAACAATCAGAAAAGAACCTCGTGAGGTCTCACAAATTGCATGCATCAAAGAGTCCACCACATCGGAAAAACAGAACGATCAAACTCACATCACAAACTTCAACGATCAAGCGAAAATCAGATGAGGGGAAACCCTCATCTTTTAGTCTCAGTGAGGTCTTTATTCTCATCTCTCTTTCTTTCTCTTGCTGCCTTTAGCGTCTCTCTCCATGTCTCTCTCCGGGCATGCAATGGACTTGGGTTTTTTTTATGGTGCCTCTTTTGTGTCGACAAATTTGGGGCTACATGTGCACAACACACACTAACACCCCAGAAATTTGAGGGATCCTCAAGGGCTTATAAAGGGAGGCTATTAATGAGATGATTGTCCTGGTTCCTAGCCTAGGGTTCCACACGCGCGGACGCGTGTGCCTTAAGGGGGTGGATTGTAACACCCCAGAAATTTAGTCACGTATCGAATATTGTGAGGGATCTTCAATGGCTTATAAAAGGAGGCTATTAATGAGATGATTGTCCTGGTTCCTAGCCTTTTTGAGGTTGAAGCTGAAATTGCTAGGAGGCGGGTTGAGATTCGCCGAACCAGGGGCTCGAGCTCAGGAGTGGGTCAGGTTAATATTCGTTCTGTTTTCGTGGATGGTATCCAGAGCCACACCGATCTTCATCTCTTCCTCGGTAGCTCAAAACAATTATCGGTGTGAAGATCATTCGATTTGAAGAGAACTGACCCCTTTTTTTTATTCATTTCTTTCCATAAGCTGTGCTAGGACTCATGATCTGTTGAAACGTCTGATTCCCTTTGATATGTTATTGTTTCTTCTGAATAATTCTTCTTGATGACCAGAACCTCATAAGCAAGAAAACCTCATTTCTTCCTGCTGCTCGAAACCTGTTATGCTCTATTAGGTTGCACAGTAGCTCTGTTTTCTCTCTTGCTGCTAGACTGTGCATATAGCGACTTATTTGAGCGTCAAGTGGAGTTGTCCATATTGACTAGTAATTTAAATTCTGGTGACATCACACTACCTTATTTCTCATTAAAGTATATGATGTTTCTCGCTCTTGAAAATTCATGGACATTAAGATGATAAATTTTCTTCAGACAGCTTTGCTAGGACTCATGATCTGTATTTCTGATTCTAGTAAGTAATTACTCTGCTTGGCAAGAAGAGTCTTGTGATATGGGCTCAAATTTGAAAATGCTAATTTTGTACAGGATTTTGGGTTCAAATCAGAGACTTGGAACAGCAAGAAGGCGGAAAAAAATAACAGCAAATTCTAGCATCATGTCACTGGTCAGCTCTAAATCTCAGCTCTACGTCGTACATTCTACAAAAACATGTTCTTGAAACATGCAATTCATCAAAATGTATGAAAAAACACAATTTATTATTCGCTTTCTTGTTGGTCATAAGCTTGTAGCGATCTCCCTGATTGTTGTCTGAAAAAGCCTTTACTTGTTAGGTTAGAACATGCATAATGCAACTTGGCAATTCAGGGGAGAAGTACTCAACAATGGTTAGATGGGTGACAAGTCAACAATGCTGATCTACTGTGAGAAGCCACCGACGTTTGATGTAGATGCTTCGACAGAGACGCTCCCTTCCATTCATGCCTATGATCCTTTTCCTTTTCGTTTTCAACTATCACACTCTTCAGTTCTGAAAGACTAGATTTGAAAGTTAAAGTTAAAAAAAAAAGTCAAGGATTTTAATTTTGTGATATTTGGATGGAGAACCAGAAAAAAAAGGGGGGGGGGGTGGGGGAAGGGATTTGCCTTAAGAATGAGCTTAAAAAAGGAAAAGACAAAATCTCGGTTTACAAAGTTTTCAGTGTTTCTGCACTGAAACTTTGTAGCCAAAAGATTCTTGAGAAAAATCATTTGGAACTCAGATATTCTGAGATGGAGAGCAAGAAAAAGGATGAGGGTAGTAAAAATTGAATCTGCCACATTTTGAGTTTGTTGTTTTAGGCAGTACTGTTGCATCCCCAACGCACCTTTTCTGTTGTCTAGTTTTGATAAATTCTTCATGTCAACTGCCCATCAAATTTGGAGTTGCATCTCATTCGAGTTCGTAGTCAAAGTGATGCAAAAGCATTGACACATCTCCCAATGGTGTACAACGCTATTCTTGCATTTTTAGACCCAGCTATGTGACTAAAACTCTAGTTGGCCTTTTGGGTGCATTTCCCTTCCCTCTACCATGGGGAATGTGTGCAGTCACTTTTATAGTAATTTTAGCTACGTAGAGTATGCGTTAATAGAGTTCAAATAAGCAAATTTAGAATGACTTCAACTTTTGGTGGTCCGAACTTTCATTCGTTTAGTATAGCCAGGGAAAAAAAGCATGACGAAAGATTGTCTGTGAACCGGCTTTTCTGGCTGTGTTAAGGAAAAATGGAAAATGAAGGCAGTGATAAGCCAGAGGATCCAGCGAGATTTTATAAATTGTTTTGCCCAGGGCTGGAGTCAAGGTAGGGACCGCACGGGCCTACCCCACCTCTTTTTTTTAAAAAAAATTTACATATAAATTTATTTTTAAAAAATATATGTAAATTTTTAAAAAATTTAGTTGTATTTCGACTCTATTCAAAATTTAAAAACTTTAATTTGACTTGATCCACCTTATGAAAATTTTCTGGCTTCGTTCCTGATCTTGATAAAACACTGACTGGCCCTGAGTAGTGAGTAGGATGAAAACGGTGGTTGCCATTGATTTTGACGGTTTGCTATGATCTTCTACCTGCTAGAGGATGGCCAGGAAAATGGGATTGGCATCAAAATTGGAAAAAGAAAAGCAAAATTAGATGAAATCCCAACAATGTGTTTATTGCAGCAAATTTGGTCTTTTGCTCGAACTCAAACAACAAGTGACAACTTAAATGGAGAGCTTGAAAATTCAGTGAACCTAAGGTAGGACCTGTTGATTCAACGCTTTGTGAGCTGTCCAGGAACAAGAACAAAAATGATAGTATGTGTCTCTTGCATAAAACATTGGTAGACCAGATTGCACATTTACGAGGGTGAAGAAAAATATGGAGGCCGTAGTATGTGTCCCGCCCACAGGTTCCAACTGTCTTAGGCGTGATTTTCCTGAGATGTCTTCTACAACAGACGTCAAGATGAATTTTTGTACCTTATCATTGCCTCTTGTAATGAAAGTGAACAATTTTTAAAAGGCATCAAAACGACATCAAGAAAAATGTCAGCCACATCACTTGAATAATACTTGGCAAACATTACATTTTGTCTCTATAGTTGGCTAGAAGAGATTTCTTGAGATTGAAGGAAGATAAGGTCGCGTTTAATTGCATGTGACTATAGAGCGTACCTTGTGTGGCCACTGCAAGATATTCTTCGATGCCGACATTTAAGATGTGTATAGCAGGCCTCGGTAACCTACTTAAACGCCACCGTTATTTATTTTCGAGTAATCGAAGATTGGTTTATTGAGATCTTCCCTAATCTTCTTTATTTTCATTGCTCCGTTTGCTTTGTCATTGCCATTAATTTGCAATTTTACATCCTTAACTTGCAGTCTTATGTCAATTAGCGTGAGAATCTCTAATCACTATATCATCACGCCTTTAATGGCAGTCTTTTGTTTCTGCTTTCATAAATTGCCAAGTTGCAAATGGATGGCATTAAGTATTGTTCCTCACCCCTGCAACAGTGATCTTGAGTTATGACTCCATGGTCTAATCCAACAAATAAATACTTCCACAACAGTTCAGGGCAGATTTGTGGACTACAGTAAGGGCCTAGACGGATGGTACTTTATAGGGCTCCTGGAGCAGAGGTGAGGGGATCGGCAGGGACCATGGCTTCCCCTCAAATTTAAAAAAAAAAAAAATCAAAATTTTACCTGTAATTTTTTAAAATTTTAGTTTAATCTATAAAAAAATTGAAAAATTATATTTCCACTCTTGCTAAAATTTTGAAACATCAAGCTCTGTGACTAAAAATTCCTAGTTTCACCCCTCAAAACCATTGTGTTTCTAGCAGTTGTTTGTAAGATGCATGACTCAAGAACATGTTTTCACTTTAGAAAATATGACGTGATTATCAAGGAAAAAATTTGAAGATGAGTTGCATAAGCATAAGAAGTAAATGCTGCCAATGCCACCTACAAAATACATGTTCCATTAGAAAAATCAGAAATGACAAGTTGAATTACCGATCTCCATATTTAGTTGTGGAAGCCAGCAAGTTTTCATTATGCATTACATACTCTTTGGAACCTTTAGGGATTGTTTGGTAGCTAGAACAAGAGTCTTTCATGATTCTACCTTAAATATTGATGCAGATTCATGGCATATTATAATTAACTGTCTATAAATCTATATCAATCTTGGAATAGATTCATGAAATACTTACAAAATGTTTCATTTGCCAAAAGACCATTTAAATAACTTAATTATGATCAATTATGTGTTAAAAACAAACCCATGTTTTTGCAGTATTAATAAAAAAGATCTTTTTTTTTTGTCAGAATAATTGTTAATCACTAAAAGGTCACCTTCTTGCCTCGTAAAAGTTTACAGGAAACAGGAAATAGCTTTGTGGCCACACATAAGTTTCTCATATATAATTTTCTAGAATTACTAAAGAAAAAATTCATTTACCTAACACATTATATTAAAGAAATTAACTAAATTGAGTATAGTTGAATTTGTTTTACTTAGTGCAAAACCATAAAAGCCAACCAGACGCCCTTGGTACTCGTCCCCAAAACGCTAGGAAATTCTCATATTTCAAATTTCAGGTCTCTCTGTAATCGGTAATGCTTAAATCTAGTAGAGCCAGAACACCTTCAATTTTTCATTTTTTGGTGTATGCATCTCCTTCCAACTCATCAATAAATGTGTCTTTTGCCATTTAGAGTCAAACTAGATACATTTTGCCACGTTTGATGGCAGGGGGAAACACTGGAAAAAAAAATGAAAAAAGTGTATGATTTCAACCGGTGTTATCGAACACCGGTGTTATCAAACACAGCGAACTTCCCCCAGCTAACTTCCCCCAGGTGAAAAGTTGGATCCAGGGTAATTTTTCCTTGGAAAAAAGTCGAACCCTGAAGGGTCCAACTTTATTGCGGAGATAAATTTTTTGCCCGTTACGGCTTCTTCGTTACTCTTGTTCCTCTTCGACCACTCGCCCAACTGCTTGCCGTGCTCTCCTCCACCGCCACTGCTCTGCCTCTAGCTATCGTCGTGGTCTTTCGAACAAGTTGAGCCGTCGTCTTCGAACAAGTTGAGGTACATCAACCTCTCCCTCCCTATTCTGCGTTCTTTATTTTTCTATTCATTGCCGTCTGTTTTTTCCTTTCGCGGCTTCATGGGGAGCCTCTAAAGTTGAGGTTTGGGGGAGCAGCGGCGGTGGTGGTGGTGGAGAGCACGGCAAGCGGTCCACCAAGTTCTAAAAAATGAGAAGTCGGGTGAAGGATAGGGAGAACTCAGAATAGGGAGAGCTTCTGAAAAATCCACCGGTGATGAATAGAGGAGCCGAGGGCAAGAGCGTGGGGAACGGGAGCTTCAGACACTGAAAAATGGGAGCTTTCAGACAGCTCGCGGTAGTCTCCCTTAAAAAAGTTCAGGCCATCAAACATGACTTGAAACTTGAAACAAGAAAAAGAGAATTTTACCCTCCTGTCAGTTTACCGTGGACATTTTTACCCTCTCGTGAAGATTTTACCTTAGGCCACGTTTGATGACCAGGAAAAAACAGTGTTCATCGGGGTGTTTTTTTTCTTTTCTGTATGGTTTCTGTATGGTTTCATACCAGCGCCATCAAACATGGGTAGTGTTCATGGGGGTGTTTTTTTTCTTTTCTGTATGGTTTCAACCAGCGCCATCAAACATGGAAAAGTTTACCGTGCAAAAAATTGAGTTCCATCGTGCGCGTTCCCCTTCTCCCTTGCCACTGCATCTTCCTTCTTCGATCGACGGAACGCCTCTTTTCGCTCAGCAAGCTATCTGCCTCTTCCTCCTTCGATCGACCTACTGACCGACCGACCGATCGTATTTCTTCACAGGTAAGCTCGTTCCACTTCCCCTCTTTCGCTCCATCTCCACTTCATTTCTCTCCCTCTGCCTTTTCTTATCTGTGTATCCAAGATTGAATGCTCATTATCTGTGTTTTGGGGGAGGCCATCGCCTCCCCTTCCTGGTGCTGGCAACACCTGGCGAAGCGTCGCCGGCTGCCCAGAACTGCCAGCGCCTTATCAGGCGTCACCAGCACTGTAGAGGGGAACCGCCGGTCTCCCCTCTCCCTGCACCTCGTAGTGTATGGGACACTCCCGATACCTTTTTTTCTTCCTCCCAATGCCCTTTTTTTCCTCTTCCGATATTGGTGTATTTCTTCATGCCGTTGATGTAGGGATCCTGATGCTGTAGTATCAATTCTAATGTGAAAAATCTGGATTAACAGGTGGATATTGCATATGCTCCATTTATTCATCAAAGGTTTTTTCAACATCCTTCGCCCAAATTTCAGAAATCTTGATGTTTTGGAAGGCAGGCCTTTATTGGCTTTAGTATATCAGTTGAGGTTCAGGCCCTTCAGGGTGTTTCACTGTCCAGCAATTAGCTTGTTTACTCCATTAAGTTTCATTGTCCTGCAATTAGTTTATGTCTTTCATAAATAAGCAATTTAAAATGTTGTCAACAAGAGAAAATGGCAGAGGAACAGTCACCGCGCACCCAATGAGCACCCGATGATGAGCTCGCACCCAAACCGCACCTGGGGGTTGGATTTAGTTTTCGAGTCGAAACCAAATCCAAACCAAGTTCCTCTATGGTTTGGATCTAAATCTGATTTCGAGAAAAAACCAGATCCATAATCCACCATTCTCACCCGTCGGCCGTTGCATTTAAGTTAATACATCTATAGATATATTATATGTTCTCTTTTCCCTTTCAAAAAAAAACGATACAGGACTAAAGAATGGTGGCTTTCATAAAACGATCTGTTTGCCTTTTTTTTCAAACATTTTTTTTTATTTTTTCCCACTATCATAAAATGTATAATTTTAATTGTGTTATTTAATTTCTACAAAAAATTAATAATAATAATAATATTATTATTAATATTAATAAAATATCTTCACCGCACCGCCGCACCTAATTTTTTTGAGATGTGCCGCACCGGCACCCGCACCCCGCACACAGGTGACATAGGTTCAAGCCAATGATTAACATTTCTTTTATGACGTTTTGTCTGGCTCGCATGTTTCCCACAGTTTCTGCCATTGAGTCTTGTTATTTGTTTTTGTATCCAAATAAGTAAATGGAATCTATATGTTTATTCTGCTTGAGGATAGTGTATATCTGCAGCAGCCCAAGTTTCTGTAAATGTATATCTGTTATCAACTGTCAATGACTATTTTATCTGCTGATTGGTGAATGTGTAGTTTCTTACAAGTTTCCTTCGAAGCCTAATTAGTATTGGAAATGTGCCATTGCTGAAAGTATGTATTGGTAGGGACATGTTTAATTAGAAGTAATCATGTTATACAGTAAAATACTGAGTTTGAGTTGTCTTGGAAAGCATGATGCTTCAAGAGAAGCTCTCAGCAATGCTGGTTAAAATGATCTTCATTTGAAATTAGAAGAGGTGCAATGAGGATCATATCAGATGTCATGACTTTTCAGCAGTTAATTGAATTGTCAGAATTGATACCATTTTCCTAATAACAACTTGAGTTGATTTCATCTTGAAAATTTACCTTCTCAATTGAACTTACAGTTTCTTAGTTTACTCACTCTATTGTTGCTCCTTCTGATCGCTGTTTGTCTATCTTCAATCTCTCTTTTCTTGTCATAGTTGTCAATATATTTACAGTCCATTCGCTTTTGGTGCAAAATTTATGTTCACAGGTGGAGTTGGCATATCAAATATGATCCACAAGATCGAAAAGCACGAGTACATGGGATTTGAGAACTTGTGCTCAGACAGAGGTTTGCTGCAAGAATGCCAAAGGAGAAACTGAAACACCTCCTTCACACGAACCCTCACCATCGTTCATTTCTGCTCTCCTTCTGGCAGTTCATTGAGAACAAATTGCAAGGAACAGCATGATCCGCACCTTCTAGCAGGAAGGTAGCAAAAGGCAGGAAGATATGAATCGGTCAAAAAATTTTAACGGTCAAAAAACTTTTCCGTGAAAATTTATTCCAAACTTATCAAACCATGCATTTTTTACCCTTCAAAAAAATTCCAGTGCCATCAAACATGAAATAAGAAAAAGTAAAATTTACCCTTTTCTCATTTTACCGTGGAGAATTTTCCTTGAAAAAATTTCCCCTCAAAAAAATCAAGGCCATCAACTTAAAAAAATCCTCCTCAAAAAAATCCAAGCCATCAAATAACAGCAGCCTCCATGCGGTGAATGGTTCTTTTTTGCAGCAGAACAAAACAAGAAAACTGACAACTCAAATAGGATCTCAAAACTAACGCTTCTTACAAACAATGAAAGAGGTCTCTCGGACGCAGGCTTCCATCGGCTTAGAGACTTCCTGGAGGGTGAGTTGTGTGCGCCGCTTGCAACACATATACACAAAAAAGAAAACAGGACGGGGGTGGGAAATTTTGGGAATTGTTTTAAAAAATGTTTTCTTTAGCTTTTTAACTTTGTTTTGTTTTATTTTTTATCATTACAAAAGTGTTTTTTCTATTAATCAAGGGCATTTTCATGATTACTTATACTAGCACAAGAAATTTGTACAGTGTGAGACATATATAACCTGTTTCGGATGAGTGAGTAAGTGAAATGATTCAGTGCCCAACAAAGAGAGAGATGGCCTACTGCTGGTAGCAACGGCCGGGACAAGATGTATAAAGGTGAGGCTTGACGGAGCACATTCTTTGAAAGCTTAAATTAATGGTTGAAATTGAGTTTAATCGTAATATGACAGCTCCACAAGACGTGACCTGGGTGACCAATTAAAAATTTGTTAACCATTATGCTCAAAAAAAATTCTGCCGCCGGGAAACATCATTGTCATTTACCCGCAAGATATCTACCGGAATATTAAACGTGAAGGCTGAAGTTTAGCAAACAATCTTTTCCTCGTGAATGATCAGCCCTGCCCTGAAAAGGCTTCAAAATCAGTCATTATTTTCGAAAATTAAAAGCACTATATCGGATTTAAAATAAGGCATCATCAACCTAAGAGGGAAACCAAGAAAAGTTGCCAACTCCGCGAGGGATTAGGTTGTTGTTTTTTGTTTTTTCCAGTCTCTCCATGACCGTCAGAGAGAGATTCGGAGGTACAGAGTGCCGTTAACGAAGACTGCAAAAGACCCCAAATTGATAATCTAAAATCCGCATTAATGTCCACGCTGGGAGATGGTGTTGTAATGCAAACGATCCAGGATCATGTCAATCCAATCTTGCGAAAAGCCAACCAAAAGATGAGAAAGAAAAGGCTCCGCAACAAAAACGTTTCTGTTAATCTATCATATGCTCCATTAAATCAAAGGGCTAAACTTGATTTATACTGAACACTAATATGCAATACCGTGGATTCAACATGCATGGTAATAAAGGATTTTTTTGTAAGAACATTTATGTCATTTTGTAAAAATACGGGTTTCGCAAGAGCCGTAGTTTTTTTTTTTTAGTTTTTTTTTTAAGAGTGTTTGTGTTCATATGTGAGTGAATAGTAAAAGATTTGTACGACCGTGAATGTAGGAGATTATTGCTTCGAACCACGTAAATATTTGTCTTATTCCTTGTTTCTAACCCCCTCTTGAAAGTGCAAGGAGAGAAGAGTTTAAGAATGTCAACAATCCATTTTAAATCTGATATCCAACCGAGCTGCATAAAAAATGAGATATATATAAAAAAAATGTAGATATCCGATTAAGAATTCGGATACCGGACATGACCATTCGGATTCGGATTCAGATTCAAAACAGATATGGTTTTGAATAAATATCCTATACTCGATTTCTATAGTATGGTTTGGATTCAGTTAAAAGTCAGATTTGGATGTTAATCTAAAACTCAGATTCAGATATGAATTTGGATTTCAGATAAGTATACGATATAGATTTTTGTTCATCTGGATTTAGATAGTTATTCTTTGTTCTTTCTAACTCTGCCAGTTCTCGAACCGTGGACCTTCTACTATACCATTGAGTAGTACCACAAGGCCAGGTGTGAAGCAGCAAATTTGATTATGAATTCAAATCCAAATATATAGATGTCCGAAAAGTGGATATGAAGGGTTCGATGGGAAACTCGTCCTTGAGCTGTTGATTCCTCCCCCGACACCCAAAAAATTATCTAAAAGTGAACAACCTTTTAGCACAACCTTTTTTGTTTCTTTCTTTCTTGCAAACCCTTTTTGCTCATATCCAATCCTTGTCGTGAATTAGATGCGACACTGGTAATTTGTTCTAGCGGGATATTTTCCATAACCAACGGATATTTATCCTCCTCTCACGTAAGTTTGGATTGCCCTCCACCGCACTTCAATTTAAAAAAAAAAAAATTTACATGTAAATTCTAAATATTTTGTGTATTTTAGTTAAAAAAAAATTAAAAAAATAATATTTCGAACCTTGTCAAAATTTTAAAACTATAATCAACTTTATTCGTAAAACAAATTTAGCACCACCCTTGCTCACTTGCATCTCTTTTTCCATTTAAACGGGCCTTTGAGGTTCTTCGTTTAAGTCCATTTTCCTCGGTATAGCTTATATTTCTTCCCTTTTGTTTGTTGCAATTCCAATTTTGACCTTATTCAACGTCAGTACCATTTTATTCCACTTGTGTTTCGTGCATTCTGCATAATGGTTTGTTCCCGGCTATATCAAGGGAAACAATTTTAAAGGACCAATAAAATGAAAAGGAAGATTAATTAGAACATATGGGCAATTGCCGACAGCGAGCCACAAAAAACATTTACTTTCATATTGACACCTTAAGACAATTTTTTTCATTCAAATGTTGATGACCCTTACGGCAGGTACTGGAGTTTGAAGAAGGTCATCATCCCTTCATTCATCAAAGGACTTTCGAATTTTACAGATTGGTTCGAAAATAGCGAATCAGAGTGGAAATAAAACGGCAAAAGAGATCAACAGTGCATCGATTGTCTTTAAGATGATAAATGCCTTTTCCAACCATGAGAGCAGTCTGACCTATTGTGATGGATAATGAAGAGAATATATATATATATATATATATATATCAGCTCACTCATAAGAACCGTCTGACATGTTGTGATGGATAGTGAAGAGAATAACAATGAGAAAAATGTGGTAGACATATTCATTATCTAATATTAATTTACACATTCTCATAGATTAGCTTACTTATAAGTGGAATCTGATTTAGTATAGTAAACGGTGAAGAGAAAAACAAAACAAGGAGAAAAAAGTGACAACCTTTCCTTCATTTAATATTTAATTCAAAGCTTTTCCTCTTTGTTTTTTTCTCAATTATGCATCACGGTACGATAGACATATGAGTGAATTGAGTGAGTCCATTCAATTTACAACTACACACATGTGCGTGTCAAAACCAATACAGGCATATGATGTACTCCTGTTTATTTCCATGGTTCGTGCTTCAAGTGTAAATATTTTTATTTTTTAAGTGTTATTTAAAGGGCAATTTGTTCTTAACTTGCACCCCCCAAAAAAAAATGACTTGATTGAAGAAAAGGATGAAGGCCGTAGCAGTTGCAGCTGTTTGATGCGAGATTTCATGAGATGTCTTTTACAACAGATGTCATGATGATTTTTATACTAATAGTTGCCTCTTGTATTGAATGTGAAAAATTTTGGACGCATCAAAACAACGACAAGAAAAATATCAGCCACACCGTGTGAGGAATACTGGGAAAACATTACACATTGTCTCTAGGGTTGGTTAGAAAAGATTCTCCTACATTGAAGGAAGACAAAGGTCACGTCTAATTGCGTATGTCACTATAGAGTGCACCTTCTGTGGCCACCGGCGTTGATAACTCTTTGAAACCGACATTTATTTATGATGTAAGTATGGATGGCGACGATGAAACCGTGTTGATTGGGGTGGAGATCAAATTTTTTTTTGTTTGCAGCTTGATAGACATTCATTTATTCATGCGCAAACCAACGTACCATATTTACATAAAATGATAATTCTAGCTTTCTGACAGTCATATCCATTGTAAAGCACTGAATGCATTAGAGGCTGTTTGGTAATAATAACATTCTATTATTGTACTAATAACATACCCTAGAATGAGGCAGATTTATGGTTACAAGTGTTTCATGAATCTGTTTCATTCTTTTCGGCAGATTTATAGTTACTAAATGACTCTCTTTAGATGTGGTTTAGGAGTAGGCAGAAAAGCAGTAGAGAGATACAAATCTGTCCTCGGGGACCCTAATTTTGTGGGTGGAGAGAGAACAATACATGCACAAGAATTTTCTTTTGCTTTTAACTTCATACGACTTTAAAACTCTTAGACATTTTTTGTAGATCGCATTTATCAAATTATTTTTACTGTCCAAATGCTGATCTTTGATATATCGACGCACACACACTGCTCTCAAGCTTGTTTCGACAGATTTAATCTTCAGTCCAAGAAAATTTTCTTGTTCTGATTTGTACTTATAAAGGATGGTGAAGATTAAGCTCACTCATGAGAACAATGAGATTAGTTGTGAAGAGAAGAATAAGGAGAAGAAAGTGATAGTTATATTGGTAATCTAATATTTATTTACACATTTTCATGTATTAGTTCACTCATGAGAGCAGTCTGATCTATTGTGATATTGTGATGAACAATGAAGTGAAAAACAAGTAAAATAATAAAATAATAAGCATTTTTGTCATCTAGCCTTATGAGTCAACTGAGTGACTCCATTCAACTTATGCACACAAACTTGAGAATATCTAGCATTAATATAGGTATGCAATGTACTTCTATTTATTTTTTCCCTGCTTCCTGCTGTACTCAAATTTTCCTTTTCGATTGTGAATAACTTTTATTTTTAAGTGCTATTTATTTCCATTTCAATTGTGAATATTTTTATTTTTAATTGTTATTTTAAGGGCAATTTGTTCTTAACTTGCCCCCCAAATAAATTTGACTTGACTGAAGAAAAGTACGAAGGCCGTCTCGCTCAGTTCCAGCTGTTTGATGCGAGATATTCATGAGATTGTAACTTGTGTGGCCTGTGGCCGTTGTGGATAATTCTTTGAAACGAACATTTAAGCTGTGTCACGCGACTGTCTTTGACGATGAAACCGTGCTCAATGGGGTGGCCATCATTGTAGAGCCTTCTTGTTCGCAGCCTGATAGAAATTCATTTATACATGCACAAACCAACGCACCATATTGACATAAAATGAAAAACATAGCCGTCTTACGGTTATATTCATTGCAATTTAGCCTCTTGGGACTGCTCTGTAGAAGTGGCTTAGGAGTAGCGAACAAGCAGTAAAGAGATATAGATCCGCCCCATCCGGGACCCTAACTTTTTGGGTGGAGAGAGAACAATGCCTTGATAAGATCATTTTCTTTTGCTTTTAACTTCACGTGATTTGAAACCTCTTATACATATTTTGTAGATCGCATTTATCAAATTATTTTTACTGCCGCAGAACGAGGCTAACCCAGCAACTGGAGCAGCCGAGACTCGACGAGTCGGCTGCACTCGTGGCCAAAGCAGCAGACAGCTTGCATAACCTGACTGCACTCCACCAGCTCGATGGACATCTCAAAAGAAGCTAGAGCCAAACCTGAGTGAGAGCCTCACTCGAGTTGAGCCCCGTCAAGACGCCCCCTAGATCCAGCCAGCCAGATGTCTTTGAGGAATACAGAAAGAAAGATTGTGAAAAAGTCAAAAATTATAAACAATTTTAAAAATACTCCCACCCTTCTTTGGTGCTTTATATTTATATTTGTTTATATTTTTTGCATACACAAAGGTATGCACGCAACTCAATCTCTACCAAACATAAAAACTATATAGATATATTTGTACTCTTTCTTTTTCAGGCTTCCTACTATTTCCTGCAATATACTTAAACTTTTCTTCTTGAGTTGTGGACTTTTATATTTTTAAGTGACAAGAAGCATTAGTTCTTAAATTGCGCATAAAATGTCACTTGATTAAATTTTCACATTTTCAATTGAATTCACTACTTCTTTTTCTTTTATGGTTATTTTCCCTACTGCATGGAAGAAAAGGTGTAGTCTTCCTCCTACGCCCCTTGACCCCAGTGTTTACAGAGTTTGGGCGCCTTTTTCGTTTAGAAAAGTAGTGTACTACATAGCGACCACAAGTTTCATAATGCAATCCTCCTTTTGAGTGGACCGCCTTGTGCGCTTAGCTTAGTTGAGCTACACTTATTTGGCATCTTAATTTTGATATTTATAGGGGATGAAGAAAAGTATGAACAGGCAGTACATGTCCTGCTTAAAATTTCCAAAGTAAGGTAATTATTTTCAACAAACTTCACAATAATTGTTATACCTACAATTGCCGTGGCATTGAAAGTGAAAAATTTGGAAGGCGTCAGAAACAACCTTCGGATGCGTTTGACTCCCCATGGATCTCAAATCTAAGGGAATCTCAAATATGTGATAGCTGAAATATATAGTTGTATTAAATTGTGAATTTCAGCTTTTATCCCGAGCATGGATTTCCAATCCACAATGTAAAAAGTGTGGATTTGAAATGAGATTAGGTTGGGAAAAGGGGTCGAATTTAGAAGCAGTGGATTTCAAATGGAAGTGATCTAAGATCACTGTGGTAATCGAAGGCAACCCTAAAGAAACGTCAGTCATACCAATTGAGTAATACTCAGTAACCCAAGGGCATAAAATGACGAGTCTAGTCTTCTCGCGGTAATAATCCCTTGCAAAGCATTGAATACAAGGAAAATGTGATTGCCGCATTCCTCCACCTTGCTTTTCAAAACTCAAGTCTGAGAAATCTCTCTCTCTCTGTTCTACAATGTCTGGGCTGTCCATCTTCGTGGCCTTTCTCCTCCTCTTCCCCTTGATTCCCTGCTCTACCGCCCTTACAACCATCTTCAATTTCACTTCCTTTGCAGATGGCGACCAACTCATAAAACGTCTTGGCAACACCTTTGTCACCATGTCTAACGCCCTCGAGCTCACGTCCAATGTTACGGCCAGCAGCGGCAGCAGCGGCATCGGTTGGGCAGTCTACAATCAGCCAATTACGCTTTACGATCTTGCCACCGGATTTGCGGCGGACTTCCAAAGCATTTTCAGCTTTGAAATAATCCCCGCCAACAACACCTGCACCGGCGACGGCCTTGCCTTCTTCATCGCCCATGCCAGCTGGACTGAGAACAAATGGTTAGGTGGTGAAGGTCTTGGCCTCTTCAACACAACCTTGGGCGCCGTCAACAGACAAATCATCGGTATAGAGTTTGATACCTACGGGAATGACTTTGATCCGAGCGGAAACCATATGGGGATCGATGTTAACTCTTCCAACTCCACCGTGACCAAGGATTGGACGCCGGACGATTCCCGATCGTTGAACGGAACTGCCTTTGTCGAGTACAACACGGAAACGGGGACTCTCAGCTCGCTTTTGATATACGGGAACGCTACCCACCCATTAAAGATATCCTTAGACATTAACATCACCACTGTCCTCCCGGAGACCGTCGTCGTTGGCTTCTCGGCAGCAACAGGATATTGCCTCGAAGCCCACCGGATTAAGGCATGGAGTTTCTCAGCTACCGTCCCCGCACCAGCCATCACCCCCACACCTGCTACCGCCCCCAGCCCTACGCCAGATACCGCTTCCAAGTTGCCGCAAACCACGGCGGTTAAGCAAAATAAGACGGTCTACATCCTGGTGGCTTTTTTTATTCCTCTATTTATCGCTGTTGTAATTGTAATAATTCTAGTCATTATAAGATTGAGGAAAAAGTCTACCGGAAGGTTGGAGGAGGAGGAGGAAGATGAAGAGGAGGAAAATGGTTTTGCCGATGTGGCGATGAATTTCCAGACAGGTCCCAGGAAATTCACATACACAGACCTCGCTGCAGCAACTAATGACTTCAGTGAAGAAGGGAAGCTCGGGCAAGGTGGGTTTGGTGGTGTCTACAGGGGTATCTTGAGGGATACCAATGAAGTGGTGGCAGTGAAGCGATTTTCTAAAGGGTCGAACCAGGGCAAAAAAGAATATGTGGCAGAGGTGACTGTGATCAGCCGGTTGCGCCACCGCAACCTCGTGAGGCTGATTGGATGGTGCCACGAACGGGGCGAGTTCTTGCTTGTCTATGAATATATGGAGGGCGGGAGTCTGGATTCACATCTCTTTAGCAAGAAAGATTGCGGAGTCTTGCCCTGGTCTCAACGGAGAAAGGTGGTGCTCGGCCTGGCGTCTGCAGTGTCGTACCTGCATGAGGAGTGGGAGCAGTGCATTGTTCACCGTGATATCAAGTTGAGCAACATCATGCTCGACTCTGAGTTCAATGCTCGTCTAGGTGACTTTGGGCTGGCTAGACTGACGAACCATGGGTTAGCTACGAAGACAACGGTGCTTGCTGGAACGTTGGGTTACTTGGCGCCAGAGTGCGTGATTGCGGGCAAAGTCAGCACTGAGAGCGATGTGTATAGCTTCGGAGTGGTACTGCTCGAAATCGCAACCGGTCGGAGGGCCACTCGACCGATCAGTGAGAAAGGGGCACGTCTGGTGGAGTGGATTTGGGAGCTTTACGGTAATGGTTCTTTCATGACGGCTGTGGATGAGAGGTTGGGATCCGAATTCGATCAACAGGAGATAGAGAGGACGATCGTGGTGGGCCTGTGGTGTGTGCACCCTGACCCTGAGAGGAGGCCGACGATGAGGGAGGCAATTAGAGTGCTGAGCTTTCAGGCTGGGGTCCCAAACCTCCCGCGGAAGATGCCGACGCTGGTCTATGCGCAGCCTATGGACGAGGGAATTGGTTCTCTGTTCACCACCAGCGGAAGTGAGACGACGGCAACGTCGACGACGGTCTCATAAATGGAGTCGGCAGAGGTAGCTCTCTTGCCGTCACGAGGGTAGCCCTGTCTGGCAAGCAGCTGGCAAAAATGGCAGCAGCCGGTGCTCCACAACCAGGTCTCTCGAATTGTACTCTTCTGTCAATAGTAAAAGGTTACCGCGACTTTATTCTGGATTTTGTGGAAAATGCCTATTATGAGTTCATCTGTATTGTGATGGTTAGAATTTATTTCTGAGATAAAATAATATTTCTAAGAGCTCCTGAGCGATCTCTGTTCCCATGTTTTCTGTGTCATTAGGTCCTTATAAGAAGGATCTGGCTTTTGGGTTTTGTATATTCAATCCGCCTGAATTTGAAAGTCTGGCATCTTGAATTTGAAAGTCTGGCATCTCATCATGCTGTCAAAGTACCATCATGGGACAGGCTGCAAGTTGAGTTCATGGATTTCATCGATTAAAGCAAGGGTTGCACAACTAATGGAGCCAGCTCGAGTTTGGCTCCAACTCACTCATCAAAATTCAGCAAGTCAAGTTTGAGTTCAAATGTATCTTTGAGTCAAGTTAGAATTGTAAGAACTCGTATATTTAAACTCAACTTAGCTCAACTATATAATGAATGTTGAATTATAATAAGAAAATAGTTAAACAGAAACAAATTAAAAAATTAACGAGCTAAAAAAAAAACATGCTTAACATAAACAAGTTAAATGAGTCGAGTTCGAGCTCAATATTGTATCATCAAGTTGAACTCAATCTTGTCCTATCGAGCTTGACTTGAATTAGAGTCAAGTTTGAGCTCGAGCTTTCTATGCCGAGTTGAACTCTATCTAGCCAACTCAAGGTTGACAGACCTCTGTACCACCCTAAGAAAGTATTGATGACCTTTGCCAAGGAAAGTATTCGGTTGGCTTGGGCTTGTACATCTACCAATGAGTATCAAGTTGCTATTGTACCCTTTGTTTGTTTGAAACGAACATAAGAGATCCCACGATTCAACCAAAAGGTCCTAATAAGAGAACGAGTGAGGAAAGGAGATTGACAATGAGACTGATTTCCAAAATTGGAAAAGAAGGCAGGTTGAAATTAACAATGTGTGTGCATATACATATATTGTGTGTGTGTGTGTGTGTGTGTGTGTGTTAAAATATATGAAACCCAAAAGAAAAGTGTACAACGGTTACTATTGATGTAGAGATCGAGGTAGATAATGGCATTAGCAAAAATTAAACGAGATCATGTAAAACTTGCATTAGATTTTCAGTACCCTTTTATTTTAGGCGGCCGATGATTGTAAAATTTTTAAAAATAAAGATATTGAACACCTAAGTTGTTTTCATCTTTTCATGGAATGTTTTTAATTTTGAACAATAAATTAAATTTCTGGTGTCAAACCAGAGGGGTTTCATAATAATATTGCCGACATACGGCCTTTTGGTGGTTCACTATCATCAACTGTGTGCCAAAGGATGGACTAATATGAACGGAGTTCCACTGGGCCCAAATGATTTCAAAGGATCAGTTAATTATCGCTTTACTTGCACATCAAGGGTGTGATGGCTCGCCAATGAAGAGTACATGATGTTCCTTTTCTAGATCTTTGGGTTTCTTGCACTTAATAGTCAAAGGGAAATATTCACATTAGCCATTCTAAGTCCTATCCAACAGATGGCATCAATTTATAGACTACAATGTCCTCAAGAGGTTGTCACCAAGGACTGATAAAGCAGTCAATTCTTGTTTTGAACTCTCATCCAATCAACCCTTTGTGTAAAAAAAAAGAGCCCGGAGGTAAAACAGAATGGGACATTAGGGGGGGATGGAGGAAAGAGGGGCTTCGGTATTCACTCAATCAGTGGGAACAGCCTTTCACTAGCCCAAAACATTTATAGGCTAATGTTCTTCAAAATAAAAGGTTGAACGTTACTGAAAATAAGAGTAATTTCTACCCACGATATAGGTATTTTTACGCGAATGTTCTTCGAACCAATTTTTCTGACTCCACCATTGATTGTAGGTCTCTCCATCAGTCTCATCCTAATATTCACATATCAGATAAACTTAACTAGTGGTTCTTCTATGGAAAACCTGATGGTGATTTGAAGAAGAGTTAGCAGCGAAGCAAGTAATCAAATAAAATTATATTTCCAAATAAGTACCATAGATGTGAACCCAAGTTCATGTACACGTGTTCTCATTTATAGTGATAGTACAATTGCTGAAAGCACAATAACCGATGTCAAACAACAATCATCGTTTCGATACAATAGAGCGACAAAGTGATCAAATAAATGAACAAATCCTGAAACGTAGAACATGTAGCCACCGATTATATATGCAGCTCAAAGGTGAAAAAGTGTGAAGAAGAACGTGATGAAACGAGAGAAAAGAAGAAGATGAGTGAGCCAACAAAGATACTTCATTTCATATATGATGAGGTATTTATACAACTTTACAGGTATATACAGATCCCACAAATTTTGGGATTGAAAGATCACAATCATGTGATAGAAGGAAAGATTATAATTTCTTTCCTGAAATTTCACTTTCTGATTTTACTCTTTGATGTAAAGGAAAGATTTTTCTTGATTCCTGAAAATCAGCAAACTAATTTTCCTCTTCAACACTCCCCCTCAAGTTGGTGTGTGCAAATCTGAAACACCCAACTTGATTCTTAAAGTTTAAAATTTGTCTCTCCCCAATGGTTTAGTGAAAATATCAGCTAGTTTTAAACATGATGATACATGGTGAGCCCGAATTATTCCTTGTTAAATTTTTTCTCTTACAAAGTGACAATCTAGCTTTATGTGTTTCGTTCTTTCATGAAAAACTGAATTTGCTGAAATATGCAGAGCAGCTTGATTGTCGCAATATAAATTGACTCGTTTATCATGACTCAATCCCAAGTCATTCAATAAGGCTTTTAACCAAACAACTTCACAAGTTGTAAAAGCCATTACCCGGTATTTGGCTTCAGCAGACGATCTGGCAATAGTAGACTGCTTCTTTGATTTCCAGGAGATAGGACTTTTCTCCAAGAACACAATATATCCACTAACTGATTTACGAGTGGTAGGACAGCTAGCCCAATCTGAGTCACAATAGGCTCTCAATTGTTTTGCACTTGATAAAGATAAAAATATTCCTTTTGCTGGTGAACCCTTCAAATACTTCAATACTCTAAGTGTCGCTTCATTGTGTGTAATTTGTGGTGATTGCATGAACTGACTGAGAACTTGGACTGAATACATTATGTCTGGACGAGTAATTGTTAAATAGATCAAACATCCAACTAACCTCCTGTATTTAACTGGATCTTCCAGTGGAATACCATCATTTGATAGTTAACCGCAATTTTTGCTCCATTGGAAAGTCTATAGGCTTGGCTCTCATCAAACCTGCATCATTCAAAATATCTACAATATATTTTCTCTTACTTAGAAATATTCCAGATGGCACTCTTGCAACTTCTATGCCAAGAAAATACTTAAATATTCCCAAGTTCTTAATATAAAATTTCGAATGTAAATATTGCATAACTGAAGCAATTTCTGGTTCATCATTTCCTGCAATGATAAGATCATCAACGTAGACAAGGATAACAATAAATTGTTTTTCATGTTTCCGAGTAAAGAGAGTACTGTCAGCTAATGATTGAATGAAACCAGCACCTTTGAGTGCTGATAACAGCTTGTGAAACCAGTTATGTGGCGCTTTCTTGAGTCCATACAAAACTTATGAAGGCGACACTCTTTATTACTAGTATACTCCCCCTCACCCAAGAGGTCTGGTGGAATGGTCATGTATATTTCCTCATGTAATTCTCCATGTATAAATGCATTACTCACATCCATTTGATATAGATACCATCCTTGAATAGAGGCAAGAGCAAGGAGCGTGCGCATGGTTGTTAATTTTGCAACTGGAGCAAATGTCTCATGGTAATCAAGTCCCTCTAGTTGAGCGTACCCTTTGGCGACAAGTCTGGCTTTGTAGCGTTCAATACTTCCATCTGACTGCCCTTTTATCTTATAAACCCAACGGCAACCAATTGGACGTTTGTTTGGAGGCAAAGTAGTAATAGACCATGTACTGTTTTGTTCAAGAGCCCGAATCTCATCAGCCATAGCACTTCGCCAATATTGATACTTAATGGCTTCCGCATACGAGCTAGGTTCAACATCACTCATGATAGAGGTTAAAAGGGAATAATGAGATTTAGAGAATTTGTGAATAGGCAGATTATTGTGTATGAGATAACGTGTACCTGATGAATGCTTAGTTGAAGTAGATTCGTTAGGCGGTGAACTTGTAACCATCACATTGGAACACACATAGTCTTAAACGTAGGAAGGGGAATGACAGAGTGCTACTGGATCGGCATAGAGCAAGTGAGTCTGACATGAGAGACTGGCTAATTTTGGTCATTGTTGATGGACTCGTGATACTGAATGGATGATAGTGGGGAAGAATTTTTTGGAATGCCATGCTCACACGGTGTCATATACTTCTCATCGAGATAATCATCTTGGGGTTGAGGCAAAACGACGTTGTTCAAATCATTAGGATGATAATTTTTTGTCAGAAATGGAAGATGATACTCAAAAAAAGTTATGTCTCTGCTTGTAAAAATTTGTTTGGTATCTAAATCATATACACGATACCCTTTTTTATTGTGAGGATAACCTACAAAAACACATTTGTGTGCACGTGATGAGAACTTATGCAGTGGATTTAAATTTTTGGCATAACACATGCAAATATGTTTGCATTTTATTAGCTATAAATTCAACACCATTATCACTCCGAATACATTTCACATGAGTATTGAATTGAGTAAAAACTGTTGCACAAAAACGAGTTAAGCAGGAAAATGTTTCAGATTTGAACCTCATCAAGAAGACCCAAGTTGTTCGTGTAAAATCATCTACTATGATGAGAAAGTATTGTACTCCCGTGTGTGATGACGTAGCATATCCTCCCCAAATATCATAATGAATCAAGCCGAACGGATCACTTGCTCTACTAGTACTAGTTGGAAAAGGCAAACGAGTGAACTTAGCTTTAAGACATGCATCACAAGGAGAATCATGCTTGGAAATAGAAATGTTTTTATTCAATGAAAAAGTCTGATCAAATGAAGGATGTCCAAGTCTCATATGCCATATATGAGCTGTCTTATTACTAGGAGAAGCAAACAAAGCATGTGAAGCCGTTGGAAGAAGAAGATGGTAAAGTCCACCGCTCAAGTTACCCACTCCAATCAGCTTCCTCGACAAAGGGTCCTGGAAAGCATAATAGATTGAAAGAAAAACAACAATACAATTAGTGGTCTTGGTAAACTTTGGAACTGATCATAAATTGTATTTAAAATCAGGAATATATAGGACATCAGTAAGCTGAATAGTGGCTGAAAGATAACCGGTTCCAGTAATAGAGACTAGTGTTTGATGTCCATTTGGAAGGTTGATCACACGATGTTTTGGTAGAGTTTTGATATTAAAGAGCAAATGTAAATGAGGTGACATGTGATCTGAGGCTCCAGTGTCAATAACCCAAGGAAAAAGAATTGGGAATGATTGTTTACCTGCTAGATTAGCAGCAGTCGGTGAAGTATGAACATTTAACCAAGATGCCAATTAACTGACCTGTTCTTCGGTAAGTTGTGACAAAACAATGTTGACTTTTACATTGTTAGTTGATGTTCCACCCTGTTGCGCCATGTCAATTTTAGAAGAATCGCCAGTTGAACTTGCAGCCTTAGGATGATTTAGAGGATATCCATGAAGCACATAACATCGTGATTTTATATGGCCGAGCATTCCACAATGATCACATTTTGGTTGAGGACGATTGCGAGTAGCATTAGGTGTCCTTATCAGATTCTTTTTGGTATATAATGTAGGAGAAGACCTGGCTGCAAGAGCTATGTTATTTGATCCAGACATTTTTGGTGTGAGAAGACGTTGAGTCTCTTCTTGAAGCAGCATAGCATAGACCCTATTAATGTTGGGTAGAAGATCGATAGCAAGAATCTGACTACGAAGATTGCTAAAACTTTCATTCAACCCCATTAAAAACTGATAAATTTTTTCCTGATCTTGGCATGAATGAAACTCTTTGAATGCACCACAAGTATATGCAGACACAGTCGAATAAGATCCAAGTTCATCCCAAAAAGTTTTGAGTGCAGTAAAGTAGACAGCCAACGAATTTTGTTCTTGACGTAAATCAGATATCATCGTCTTCAATTAACAAATACGAGTAGCATTACCTTGAGAGAAACGTTCTTGAAGATCAATCCAAACTTCATGAGCTTCACTGGCATAGATGACGCTATTCGCTATCTCCTTGGATAATGAATTGAGAATCCATGATAGAACCAAATCATTACAGCGAACCCATGCCATATAGTCTGAATTGGTGGTTGTTGGTTTTAGAATAGAACCATCAACAAATCCGAACTTGTTCTTGGCACTAAGGGCCATCTTCATTGTCCGTCGCCATGTAGAATAGTTGTCGCCAACAAGAGGATTTGTCACTAGAATAGCACCATGATTATCAGATTGGTGCATGATGAAAGGTGATTCATTTTGTTCACCAGTAGTCCGATCAACCACAGGAGTTGTCGCCATGTGAAAAATATTGAATGCACACAAAAATTAGTATAGTGCGTGAAGCTTCAAATCCAAATCTGAATCCTATTAGAAGAGAATCCCTTACTCAATCCAATGATTCTTTGGCTAGGAATATTCGTCCCTTAGATTGTCTCACGAAGAAGCTTCCTAAAGCAAAAGGGAGTGCTCAAGAGCGATCCGAGAACAAATCAAAGAAGCGGCCTGAAGCAAAGGGGAGCGCTCGAGAGAGCGATCCAGGAACGAATCAAAGAGAGCAATCCGGGACGGGGGCTTGCGGACGCAAGAACCCTACACGGCCTTATGAAGAGCTCCTTTTGAAGAATCGAGCGACACTCTAGGAAAAAGCTCAGAAACAGAGGTCTGAGCGAGACGATGAAGATGACCAGCACACATGCAGAGTCTGCCCTGCCAAATGACCTCTTCGCCTCTGATCTCTGAAAAGAAAGAGAAGGAGAGAGCGATAGAGAGATGTAGACACCTCCCGGTCTGAGAGACAGAGGAAGGAGAGACGGTGATGGTCGATAACCCTCCCTGACGGTGGGTGAAAAACCCTCCTTCAATGGGCAACCTCCTCCTCCTGAAGACGTGAAGAAGGCAGAGGAGATGGACGACCTCCTCCTAATGGCGTGAAGACCTTCTTTCGTTGGGCGACCTCCTCCTCATGGCGTGAAGGAGGCAGACGCTGCTGGAGAATACGAGGCGCCGAGAAGACAGAAATGCCCAAGAAAAAAAAACTCGATTCTTGTCGGCTTCCCCTGGCTGCTGGAGCAGAGATGGGATCGAGGAGGATGACCTCGACCGACGGTGCTGCGGAAGAACGTCCCACAGAGATGGGTTCTTGCGGAGAGCAAGGAGTTGAGGACAAAGCAAGATCCTCAGCTTAGAGAACCAGAGAAAGGATTGGGGCACAACTTCCGCCCAACTTTTTGGTCCTAGCGGCTAGATAGATCAACGATGGCCACCTCTTCTCACTTTTCTTTCTACTGTAGCTCTGATACCATGTGAAGAATAATGTGATGAAACGAGAGAAAAGAAGAAAATGAGTGAGCCAACAAAGATACTTCATTTCATATATGATGAGGTATTTATACAACTTTACAGGTGTATACAGATCCCACAAATTTTGGGATTGAAAGATCACAATCTTGTGATAGAATGAAAGATTATAATTTCTTTCCTGAAATTTCACTTTCTGATTTTCCTCTTTGATGTAAAGGAAAGATTTTTCTTGATTCCTGAAAATCATTTTCCTCTCCAATAAAAGGAAATCACATATCTTACAAAAGAAATCATTGAACCTGTCAGAAACTTTGCCCTTTACATGACAAGGTTAGCTTCAAGAGAATTATACAAAGCAACTACTGACTTTGTTATTAATACTCGCTAGTTGATTATATATTGATTGAACTTACATATATATAAAACGGAATGGACTCTCTTCAGCAATGGGCTAACAGGAACGTGCATAACTAGTAACTAAAGTCGGGAAAAGAAAATAATTTAACTTGTTAAAGTCTCACTAGTTCCTATCAAATACATCCCAAGAACTGACAAAGCAATATGACCAAGGGTTTTCATTCGCTAAATACATGAAGCACTGATTCACATATATGATGAATTACGATATTAAGATGTTAAACTTTTCCCGTGGACAATTGGAAGCACAGATTGCTAGTTTAGGAAGTCCATGCCCCAACAACTACACCAAAGAATTTTATCTTGTTTTGTATGGGCAACAGCATAATACTTTCAATTTTATTTTATTTTGTCACCTTCTTAAGACAACCCCAAGCCCAACACCGAATTATCACAATTTTACTAACATCATAGACTTCTTCCTGCCTTCACAACACAGGGAAGAAAGAAACTATGTTTTCACGAGGTATAGACTATAGAGCATTGAAAGTACTAATGAAATAGCTGCTTAAGTTGGCCGCCTTCCTTTTTAGAAGGAAGAACAATCTGATCATCAAGTGCTTTCCATGCAGGAGCGTGATAGCCGAGTTGCATAATATCAGTGATTGCTTTCTTAGTTAAACAACATTGCCACCCACTTAAAAAGGGAGTAACAAACAAGAAGAAGAACAACTAGAGAACCACATGTGTCTTTTGCAGAACAATAGGACAGGATAGATAACTCACACCAATTTGCTTCGATCCTAGCCATAGACTTCAAATTCCATGCCTCCAAGAAAGGAGAAAAAAAGAAAGAGAAAAAGAAACAAAAGATTCTTTGCAATGTCAATCTAATGTCAACTACGAACTCCCCATGTTACAAAGAGGAACAAACTCTCACCCTAAACGAATTACCTCATAAAGAAGAGAAAGAGACACAGCGAGAGAAGAGAAATCGTGTTCTTTTTCATTGAAATCAAATTTCCACCAACATTTATTTTTTGAAAATAAAATGAAAAACCTTTTCCAACGGTCAATCTGTTTGTTTTTGAAACTTTTCAAAACGAGTTGGAAATACTTGAAATTTTACAAAAATTATGCACAATTTCACAAAAAATCTTCAAAATTCTACAAAAGAAATATGTGAAAAACAAAAATGCCGTACCCATGTCAGGCCTGTCTATTTCAATACATGTGGGCCTGATCAGAAAGGCCAATAAGCATAGTTAAAATCAGAAAACAAAGTTTGTCTCAGATGCGCCAATGTTACGAATAATAAGGCTATGTTAATAATCATAAGGAATAACTAGTTTTGGACTAGAATAGACTATCTTTTTACAATTAAGTTCACTCGTTCTCCAAATACCGGAATTGGAAGGTGTAAAATATCGAACTAAATCAGATTCTTCTAACTGTAGGTTCTCCTGTAGGTTTGCAGTTCTGGTCATGGTTATTTTTTCCCGAGCGTATCTCCTTGAGAAACGTTCTTTGGTTTTTCTATTGCTCCCGTGACCTTGAGGACTGCATTTTTGCTTCCAGTCTGTTTAAATTTTTAAAACAAGAGAAATGAAATGTCATGTTCAAGACTTGAACGCTTGACGCTTCTCGCACGTTGTCGCTGGCCCTTTGCACGTGAATGTCATTTAATAACTGCAAGAGATGGCGACTGGTAACATGCGTTTCATCTTCTTCCCCCTTTCCCAAAGCACAATTTCTGTCTTCCTTTCTTCTTCGATTAATATCTTTCTTGCAGTAAAAGGCCACAAGTAAGTTCACTGCAGGCTGTCGTTCCCTGCGTGTTCTTTCTTTCCCTGAAGCTTTCAAGAATTTTCAAGTTAAAATTGGCTTAACATCTCCCATGTTCTCCAATTCCCCCTTGTTTTCTCTCTTCTTTCTGCGCTTTGTTAACCAGTATCAATCGGGATTATTCAACCAAGAAATACCCTCTTATTTTGTACTGTAAAAAAATTTATCTCTGTTGAATTATTAAACCAGCTGAATCAAAAAGCAACGTCTTGGTATTACAACCAGGTTGACACAGTTGCAGTTCCACTACGAAAGACTCTCTTAAGTCATGGATAAAATTATTTGAAACCTTCAACATGAAAAGCATGAAGGCTCAGTCATTGATCAAGCATACATTCCTAGCTACAAAGCGAAAGTGGTAAGATGACTTTCAGCAGTAAACAAGAGGATATAGTTCCCCGAAAAGGCCCAAAGAGGGAATAATGAATATTCAAATATTCTGCTGATCTCGAGGTGCTTTCTTATAATTTCTCATGTCAAATGTGCTATAGGATATTCTATTCAGATAGCAGAATACACTAAACTGAGTGATTTCACTTGTTTTTAGATACTTTGGTGCTTTCGACCCTTTGGAATAGAGATTCTGCAGCTCATCAATTCGTTTGGCTTGTACCAACAATAGGCCATGAAAGGCTTAGTTATGCAGTTAGCTCATCCATTCATCCAAGAATTGAAGAACTAAACTGTTGAAGCCTATTTGATGAGGCCAAATTTCAGCCTCTCAGGGCATCCGTGTTTATATAGCATTACTAAATTGTCAAATGACGAAATTTATGAATTCACTGATTGGCAAATGAATTTCCACATTAATGAACCCATCTGAGGATTGGCAACAGTCTTCTCCAGGCCAGCTAAATGCACAGGCTGCCCAAGACTCTTTCTGCTTCCTGTTTTAGTCAGGATAACGCTCCTTGGACATTATTGTAGAAAACTGACCGGAAACTAAAAGGTTGTTTGAGGAAGACTAAGCGCCGTTCAAGCAAATTTGGTTTGTATTGGAACGGCAGAGAAGAAGACCTGCGTTATTCATTTGCTGTTTCTTGTAATCATCGTTAGAGAAAGAAATCTCATTTGAGATTTTTCAAAAGGAGAGAACAACAGAAACCTGCATAAACCTACCTCTCACGAGTTTGGCATCCACTGCATCTCCCACAGACCAAATTGTGCATGGACTTGTCTTTAAGTTGCTGCAGTAAAATAGAAAGGATAGACACAAGGGACCATAAACAGGAAGGCGCGCTTATTCTTATAGTTATTTCTTATCTTCCTGAGGAAAAAAAATTCATGTTACTCTACTGAATTACAGGCCATACACATTGCACAGGCCTTGCATGAGCTTCACTTGGAATTGCAGGAAGGAAATGTAATCTGCAGTCCTTTGGAAGATGGAACCTGTGTCCAGTTGTCGACATCCGGGAACAATCTGCTCGAGCTTCTGAATACGTCCATGAATGGGGTGCTGATAAATCCTTCTGTTCCTTCTGAGCATCTGGACAGTTCGAGTTCCCAGCCCTCGAGCAGCGTGCTGCTCAGGAATTCTTCTGTTCCTTCTGAACATAATCACTGCATCCTTTCTTCTGTGCCTTGGAGAACCGAGGCACTTGGATCTCCTGCGCGCTACAGTGAGCATCTTAAGAGAAAAACGATGATATGAAGTCACAGAAAGAGAGAGAAGGGAAGAATACTGTGGGAGGAATTGGCTACGCAGGCATGGGAGGAAGAAGAGACAAACGGTTATTTATAGATGGAGCGGGAAGTCCCTTTGGATAAGCACGTAAATATAGTGATGGAAAGTAGAAAGTAGTAAAAGAAGAGAAAAGTTTAAATAATACATATAATTTTCACGCGTTCAAACCTTTTTCTTTTGATCTGATTTAATCCTTTGTTTGATTTGGATCAATAAGTTAAACCAAATTTTGATCTGACTAGCATGGTAACCAAATTTACCGGACTTATTTTGGAATAATAGAACTTTTCCTGCTCAATCTCTAAGGTTGCATGAATTTTTTTTTACTAAGCTAGGAAAACCATCTACTCGAAGCTTCATTATAATCGATAGCAAATGGATCGATCATGACGAACATGTCTAGAATGCCAGATTTTCACAAACTAATAAAGAAACAGTGTCTTGTAGCATCAGTCAGTTGCCAGTCATCCTCACATTTCTAATTGGAGTGAAAAAGGAAACAAAAAGAGGAGCGAGGCACGACTTTCTACAATTCGAAAATTGCTCTTCCAACTATAGAACATTGAGAGTTGCAGTATGTCTCCATTCTGTCTGATCGGTGACGCAAAACATTTCTTGAATTGGAAAACTGATTCGTAAAACCAGGAAACAGAAAGGTTTGGAAACACCAACCTCATAAAGCAGCTATTCAAATTGTATTTTTGCTTTGGGGTAATACCATATTTTTATCTAAATGTTCTGAAGTCTAACATTCAATTATCTCCCTGTCAGAAAACTATGAACACCCATTTTTAATCACTAAGTTGGAAACGATGAGAAGACGGAAATTCGATCTTAGTTGGGATGTTGTGGTGCAACAAGCTTCACCAAAAAGGTTCGACTCACGTTCAACCTTCTAAACTACTTGTAAAAAGCAAGAATTCATGCATGCTTTAAGCAGTTGGGCCACATAAGGGTGTGAGAGGGTGCTGCTTTCCCTCAGAAAGCGTACTTATCTAACATTTTCATATTTAAGCAGGAATTTCTGCCGTAATACTTATAGGAAGACAGAAAGAGAAGTTTCTCCAATTAAGAATCTAAACCATTCGACTCCACTGTTCGAAACAGGCTTCATTTGCTCTCGTTTCATTTGGTGGTTGTTGGATCCTGATTGAGGAAACTCATCAGAAACATGGATGCAGAAGCAAATCCACATTAAGGAATTGGAGAGATAATAATGACAGAAAAGTAACAATTTAAAATTTAATTGTGTAAACTTAAACTTTAAATTGAAATTCAAATATTGAATGAATTTAAAGAATAATGTGACACTATGGGCTGGGGAAGGGTAGTTTGATGGCATCCTCTGGTCTTTCCATGTACAGCTAAGAGATGATAAAAGTTTCGGTTGAATGGATGCTCTTTGTCTCGAGTCTGAATAATGTGCTTGCAAGATTTTAAGATGTTTGACGAAATGCACGTGAACATCTCTTTCTCACATTGAATGCTACCCACGTGCAGACCTCGCTGTTGTGGGCCTCTTCTACAATTGTCCCCTCATTGAGCTTCCCGCCTCCTTACCTGCCGGAGCTCGCAGGTGAGCCATGGCCAACGCAGTCCCAACCATGGTTCAATCTCTTCTTTTCATCCTTCTGCAAGGACAGGAGCTGCCTAGTATTGTTTTGTCATGGTTACTAGTGTTTGCAGATGCCCTTATGGCTTGCTCTCCAAATGTACCTGTACATTTGTCAAGATGAAATGTATAAATGCACAGATACACACGCAGGTACGTATTAATAGATCTAGATCCCTTATGACCCATTTAGATGAATCCCATTTTACAAGGCCCTTGGGAACGATTTTGTGATGGTCTTCAACATTTTAAGGTGTTTGACGTGTAAAGATTCAAAACAGACTCAGCTTGAACTAAAATTGGGCAGCGAGAGTTCATATAAAATGTGATGCCGATGCATGTTGTGTAGTAGATAGACAATAAGAAGATTAATTAGATTGGGTATAATACAGCTCCATTTTTTTTTTCATTTTTTGGTTTATCAAGGCCTAATTTGTGTGTGTCGCTGTCTGCAATAAGCATTTGCATCTGCAATCTAATATTTTATATATGTCGACATTCGCCTTTTGCAAACCTAAACCTAAAAGATGTGTCATATAGGATTCGTTTAACGTAAACAAGCTTTCAGATCCTAAAATCCTTCAATGTCGAACTTCTATTTGTGACCTAAAAAACAATGATTCGCTTAGGAAAGTGCACTTCTTTAGTAAAAAAATCAAAAGAAAGAATTGATGTATAGGTTCCATCAGATTTGACACATTTACAGTAGCGGATCAAGTCAAAGCAACTTAGAATATATGACTCTAATTAACTGGATTGAAGATGCAAACGGTTGTGGCAAATGTATTAGCTCCGATAACTTACTATTTCTTAAAGATATATACATTGTGGTAGGCAAAAAAATTGACCCAATAATTTTGTATTTTGTATTGGGACAAAGAATATGTGGAAATCGAGAGGCCAGCTCTTGCATTATTTGATATCTTAGAAGGCAGTAAAAGAATATTTAGATAAGGCATTAGATAAATAAACTTAAATTCAATCGTAAAGAATTTCCAAATACATCGTCACTTCTGAAGTGCTTACAATTTCATGGATCTTCCACTTAAGGTTTGAAGTATTTACAAACGTTTACCTAATTGCTAGATAATTAATAGAGACCACGTATCTCAAACGCTACAGTCAATTATCACAAACATAGTTATTTCTATTATTTTTCCCTTAATTGACATTAAAAAGATGCTGCCATTTAATCTTTTCATGTCCTTGACATACGTACCTATGTTTTTCTTCTCTTCGGTTTGTGCTAATTAATTGAGGCAGTCATTATGATATTTTTCTCAATTTGACTTTCTGTTCCCATCTTATCTGTCTGAGATGTGGAGAGAGAGACAAAGAGAGTGGCTTATCTCCTTCTTCGTTTGGGCTCTGTAATCAAAGCAGAGACAAGCTAAATTTAAGCTTTCTGTTTGTATGGTCTTGCACTTCCATAAGCTGTAATTTGAACATCGGAATGTTACTTTTGAAGGGACTGCCACCATGCCGAAGCTATATTTTTGTAATATAACAAAATTTTCTTGTGTTGTCATGTGATAACTCTATAAGGAACAGTATCATATGCCGTCCGCTGCTTCAGCTACCAAGCCGTAGAAGCCTATACTCGCTTTCACGTGGACAGCATAGTTGCTAGAGTGAGAATATTTTAAAAAAATGGGAAGCAGTACGGCAATCGGAATTAGGGAGTAGTCATTTCATTCTTGTAGATGATTGAAGAAGAAAGGACCGAGCAACTACTAATATGTGAAACTGTCCAGGAAATTATATATCTAGAGCAGGTAAAAATATACCGAAACAGCACAACTAACAGCTAAAAAAACAAAAAAATAAAGAAAACAAAGAGGAACTTGATAAACAAAGCGAATTTAAAGTGAAAATTGTTTAGGAAGCAGGATTCCCATAACAGGAAATTCGGCCCAGCCTTTCTGAGGAATTGAGATTCATGGCATTTTCCTACTTCCGATTCCAAGTGATTTGGCAATGTAACAAACAGCAAGCGTCAGCAAGAAGAATTAATTACCATGTATTTAACTGCTGAAGCTGTTATAGTTCTGGAAAATATATTGATGAGTTGCAGTGCATCTGCCATGATCTGACAGTGAAAAGGTGGACATGACAATGATACGGAATATTGCTGAAAAATTTTCCTACGGGTGCACTGGCATGAAGGGGCTTCCATAAATGAGACACTATTCTATGATCATATGGCTCTGTGAACTATAGAAAACACGTGAAGCAGCACCTAACCTCATAATAGCCTTCAATGGCGGGCACTCAATGAGTATGGGCAAGATGGTATGATCCATTTGAATAAGGCCTTGCAAGAGAGGAGGGGAAGAACAATCGGTGCGTTCCTTGCAAAAAATGGGTTTATCTAATGAAAGGATCATGTTCCCTTGAAGTTCATTGGAAACATTATCTGAAAAGCAATGAGATATAGAGATAGAGTTGTCGAGTCCATGACTGACCTTTGGTTTTTAAATGACATCTAGATCTCTGCTCCTAAAATAAAGAAATTCTTGAGAAATTCACCATTCAAAGCCTTAGTTGGTAGGCGAAAATACTTCTGCACGTTTGTATGAGTACGTATCTGTGTGGCAAATAAAGCGCATGTAAATAATCTTTAAGATCTATTTATCAAGAAAAAGTTGTAAATTATGTGATCGTACGTGCAACCAAGTTTCTCAAAGTCCCAAAGAAATAACAGTCAACAATGTATTAAAACACCATAAGATCAATTTATGGTGTTCTGACATCAGGAAAACTTGAATTGTTATATATTGGGTTCTTAAATAATGCGAGATGTACATGCTAGCTAGGTTAGCAAGAACCAGCCTCGGTCACATTGTGTTTATATGCATTTCCTCACTGGTAAACAAAAAATAATATATGGATTTAATTTTTTCGACCTGCAGCCGAGTGAGAGGCTGTATGTGGATTTGGAGTGGTTTTTGAATCCGGTTCTGTCCGAGGGATCAAAATGACTTGATTGCACTTTGATTCGTTCCAACTGCGTCCATTGTTTTTTTGTGTGGGCGCTGGCTTGGTGCCGTACTGCTTGTTACCAATAAAAATTGATTGCTGCTTGATAGCTGACACATTTCATGAATGTTGGTCTTAGCAATACAAAAATTGTCTTCATTAATTAAGATCCACTTGCCCCTTCTTTAGGGATGATGCATCTGCTTTAGGTCGTTCACAGTTAGTACGAGAGAAAACGAGAAGCTTGGGGATGCACGAAGATTCGAAGAGTTTTTCTAATTAAACAAAGAGGTTTTAAGTTACTTCATATTTTATCTTGATATATTTTCACCTAACGCAGGGCTATGAAGGGCTTGGATAATATGATGTTCCATTTTTTGTTGCAATTTTTTTACGTCCTTCCATCCTACTAAGAAAACTTTTGGATGCATGCTTTAAAAGTGGTCCAAGGGAGCAAACAGCTTTTGTCTCATAGACCAACTTCACAAGGACATAGCCTCTGATCAAAAGGGGCCATTTAAAAAGGAATTCAATGAAATTGAGTGAATCAAAATTTAGGAAGCCACTAGCTTTGAGGACCAAATGGATGCAAAAACCTAGCGGAATCTGTGTGAGAGTGATGATCTGGATTAGTAGTCTATGCAAATCAAACAGGACACTCCAAAATGATTGTTAAGGAATGAGCTCAAGGCAAGTATAATTGTTCCCCTGAATCAATACTCAAGAGTACCAAGTGGACGTAAAGGCAAGTATAATCGTTCCACTGAATCAATACTCAAGAGTACCAAGTGGACGTAAAATTTGACATGCATTTACTCTGCGATACTATGTGGTCCATGAGATTTTTGTCTAGTCATGCTAGAGAAACTTTTTCAACTCGAGCAAGTAAATCGAATGGAAGTTCTACACCTAATACCCTAAGGCCAACTAGTCTGAAAGCTGCCGGCCCAAAGTTCGTTTCACGGGTTCAATAAAAAGACCCAATACAAGACAACATTGTGCATGGCAAAACTATACACAAACACCAAAATGGCGAAACTTTGTAATGGCCCTTAGAGTGATAAGACATTTCCCCAAGATCGACCTAATAAAAGAAAAATAAAGAAAAGATCAAGAGAAAGAGCCCCTCTTGTGTTTAAGGCCTAAACATACAAACCCTACTACTCTGACTTTTCGATTTTAACATATTTACATTATTAAAATCTGAATCATTACAATCCTTATGTGGAGAGAATATACTTATGAGGCAATTGTTTACCTCGGATTTGAGATCCGAAGTGCTTTCAGATCATTGAGAATCTCAAGATCCAAAGAATTTGATGTCAAACCCCCCTCCCATCCGACCTCAAATATGAGGTTTTGGCCATAAACTAAGGATATCAAATCTTTTTTTCATAGAGTGGGAAACCTATTGTTTGTTTACACTGTGGGTTTCATATAAAATGTGTCCCATATCAGCCTCAGATCTGAGATATGAGGCTATCAATCAAGCACACCCTTTATGTGCAGTGTTTATTAAAAGAGAGATGTTATGCACCTTAGAGCTATGAAATCCCACCCCCGCCAAGGCTTTTTGAAAAATTAAAATTTTACGATTAGATAATTCAAAATGTTAATCCAAGTCCGGTAGAGATTTTAAAAGAAAAAATTCTTCCCTGCGACTAAGCCAAGCCCAATATGTAGTTCCAGTGCCGCTTTCCTCCAATCACCATAGAGTAATATGTGTGCACATCGATATACCGTGCTTTGACTAGGAAGAAAGATGGTCGGACACTGGGTTCTACTGCTAGATCCTGTCTGAAACATAAGATGGGCGTTCACATGGACGCACACGCAGGAGAAGGCAAGGGCACAAGAACGTCGACAGGAATGAGGGAGTCGTCGAATCCAATGGCCTTCACAGCCCGAGTCAACCTGCTACGACTTACGCATGTGGACTCCATGTGACCTGTAGTTGACCAGTTGCTTGGATTTAACTGAACAAGAGGGTGGTGGTGGGCTCCCGCAGGAACCTTGAGTTCTCAGCCAGCCTTCCGGCAGGGTTCCTTCTCTCTTTCTTGTGTCTTTTTCCGTTCATTTCCACGTTATCGGCACACCTTTTTCCTCAAATTCCCTTGGGCTATGGCCACTGCTAACAAGAGCCAAAAAGCACAGCAGAAAACAAGCTCACTTTTGCTCCCGAATTTTGTCCCCAAAGTGGGGCTCAGCAGACGGACATGGAGGCAGAGCGGAAAGCAGAGAGGAAGCCAGGAAAGACGCAGGGAGTCATGATTCGAGGAGCGTGGGTTTGGGTGGACGGACGCCTCACGCGTCACCACGTGCATGCATGTGCCGCAATATGCGTGCCACTGTCCGTTTTTCCCCACATTTCCTTCAAATGAATTCAATTTTACGTCCTTCCATCCTCTCAGTTTTCCCACTTGCCCGTGAGCCCTTCTCCTCCTTGCTTTATCCGCTTCCATTCTGCGCAGAAAACTAAAAGAAACGCACACCACCTCCCAAGTTTCGACAAAAATATTTTAGTGAACATGTGTCGAGCATAATCTGCAAACGATGAATCAACTATTTTATTATTGTTAGAACGTTTTAGACATGGAGTATTTGATGCATTTTCGACTTTCTGAATCACTAAAATCTTGAAGTATGGAGATTCTGATAGTCAGAGTATGGTCTTACTAAAGGAATTGTGGACAAGAAAGACAGAGAGAAAGGGAGAACGAGAGAACCAACCAAAAGATCTTAGGCATAAAAAGAGAAAAAGCAGCATGTAGGAAGTCAAAATAGTGCAGCAGAATTATCACTACATGAGGACCATCGAGTATAAAAAATGAGCATCTTTGAACAGGGCACTGCGCCACACTCTTTTGACCAGTTTATGTACCTTTTAGTGTTGGACATTTTCTCTAACATGTAACTTCACTATAAATACCAACTTTTAGGGACATTAAATTCATTCCATCTCTCGTTTCTTTGAAAATCAGGATCATGGCAGTTGCATTGAGACATGCATTCTTGAGAAATTTTATTTGGGCCATCAAACTATATGGCCTTGGGTTTAGGGATATGACCATGTTGGAGAGAGGAGTTGCAATCAAAAGAGCGGCAGATATAGCTATGGCATCGGCTTCCGGTGCTGCAATTTGGAACGACAGCCTGATCAACAGCATCTCTCGAGTTTATCAAGAAGGCAACATCATGAAAAGCTGTGGTATGCTAGACAATGGACGGTCTGTCATGGCAAGAAGCAAAAAGATAGGGAAGAACAGAGTGTTAAGGAGATATGGCATTCATCAGAGGAAGCAATCAAGCAGAAGGATTTATACGGCAGTTACCACCGAAAGGGAAACAAGTAAGCGAATCAAGGAGTTGAGGAGCATCGTTCCAGGCGGAAGATTTGCAGACACAACCTCCCTCCTGAGTAAGACAGCAAACTATATCCTCTTTCTCGAAGCCCAGGTTTCTGCCATGAACCATGCAGCTAGTGTCTTTGAGAGTTTGAGAGATCAAGATCGAAAACACACTTCAACTGTGCGTGCATCATGAACTGCAAGGGCCAAGGAGAAAAGGTCACCTGCGTCCAATGGCAGCAAAGGTAAAGCCACCCATCTGAATTGGCAATGGAACGATGGGGTTTGTTTTGCCATCTTGTATTCACTTTCCAGTTTACTCTATTTTATCTAGCACGCAGTGTTTCCACATGCACTGTTAGTAGGTGAACCATGTCTTTTAGTAAGCATGAAATCTATCTATTAAGAATGTGGAACCACTTTTTATTACAAGACCGCGAAATTGGAGCATCATAACAAAAGGGAGCCCCACTTAGTTCTTTCCCACCAGCTCGCGATTACATAAAACTTAAAAATTCAGGTGAGGAAAACCTGAATACAGGGTGCCGATTTTTCTCATCTACTCTGTATTTTCATCGCAAAGTTGAGCCCATCGATGTGATACAACTTTGCCATCTCATTCTGGTGCTGGCAAAGAAAGGGACTCATGGAAAGGTCTGTGTTCCTTTCACCTGCTTGAAACAAAAAGCGCCTAAGGTCTTTATCCCTGTCCCATGGATAAGGACCTTGATCTATGGGAGGTGACACAAGTTTCCTTTGTGAATGGATGAAAGAACAGGGCCTAAGATGTTTGTCATGCTCCCATGGAGAGGAAGGCACGCAACCAATTTTTAATACATGGCAATGGATCCCATATATATTTGGAACAGCCACCGAATTTATTTCAAGTGTGCCCCCAAGATAGAAGTTCCATGGAATAGTGTGAACATGTTAAACAACATAAATCAAGATAACTGGCACAATGCACATGAAATTTGAGAGTTTCAGTCCTGGTCCTCATTTTTTCTGCAAAATGGAAACTATGAAGGAATAGATATATCAGTTTTTTGCAAGAAAAATAGGAATTTCAATACCTAAAGCATCACTGTCGCTGGAATGTATCTGTAACAGGGATATATTGCAGAGTAACCTGTTTTCGCATGCAAATTTGAGAAACATAGCAAGATGATTGGGAATCTGTCACACCAACTCGTTCTTTCACAAATTCGGGAAAACAAAAGCATGCATTACCAAGGACCTGACCAACCTATACATGCAAAGCAAATATCTGTTCATGTAACCGAAATGCTCATTATGCATCCAAAGTGCATGATGCCTCAGCTTAACTTTCTGCTAGGGATGGAAAAACGGGATCCTTAATGTGAAATTTCATCCCAATTTCATGACTGCCAGCATGGCAGTTGGCCGAAATCATCCAGATAGGAGAATGAACCTAGCTTGTCAAAGTTTAATAACAATGTTCTGAAGGACTCAAATATGCTAGGGATGTTGAAAGAAATGTCAGCATACTGTGACATTCCGAGCAGTGCATATAAAGAAACGACAGTTTGGAAGCCCCATTTTAGAAAGAAAGTTATGCTAACCTAGGAAACATCCTCATGCAGTAAAACTGACTCTAAGATGCAATGCTTCCACATATAAATATAGGCCAAACTAGAGAAGCTATGCAAGTTGATTACAACGATGTGGATACTGAGGGAGAACAACGTTTGACCCGTGCAAAAGTGAAAGGGGCCTCTCCAGATGATAGTGTGATACCACCCACTTTCATCAGCTTGTTGCCTCATACAGAAATGCACTAGCTGCAACCCACCGAACTAGTTCAGCAGTTTAGATCTAACAGAAATAATAATAACAAAAACAAAGCAAAAAAAGAGGTAATTAGAACAGAATCATCTGAATTTAAGTTCAAACGCATTACAGTTAACGTTGGTCTTGTTCATCTTAATAACTCATTCCGATTTAGTACCCATGTAACTTTCAAAAGTAAAACAGTGAGAGGTTCACTATTTTAGGTCGGATCACGTTCTGAATTGCTCTATCCATCCCATCAGTCTGAAATGAGGAGACCATGCTTTGATATTAGAAAAACCACTGAAAATTCATCAAGTTCTCAGTCGCTCTATCCATCCCATCAGTCTGAAATGAGGAGACCATGCTCTGATCTTAGAACAATTAGTGAAACCCAAAATATATTTGCTCGTGCCAGAACTTTAACCAGAACGAAGTCCTAAAATGTTCAAATTAACTTCAACGACCACTAAACTGGAAGATGGACTTGGTAATCTAGAGCCCCAAAATCAAACAAAAGAACATGATTCAGGTAGCAAGCAGATTCGAGTACCGTTTGTTCTTACTAGATTGACGTTTGAAAATCCACTATCCCTCAAACAAAAGAACATGATTCAGGTAGCAAGCAGATTCGAGTACCGTTTGGTCTTACTAGATTGACGTTGGAAAATCCACTATCCCACTTTCCTACACCTTCAATTCAATAATTTATTCACCAACGCACTATTCCATTTAACAACAGTAAATCCAATACAGAACATGCAGAACCACTTTCCTGCGGTAAGATTCTCTCTCTCTCTCTCTCTCTCTCTACCCGCTGGACCGTCTGCTGCAAGTGAAAATTGAAAACGCTAAAAATCGAGAGAGAGGGACAGAGAGAGAGACCGAGCGTTGGGCGAGCATTAACCATTACGCTTCCTCGACGTTTCCCAGTTCCGAAAGCACAAACCTTCCTTCTCCAATCCTCCCTCCGACTCCATGGGAGAGTCTCAGCGCAGAGGAACTCCTCCAAACCCCCAAAAACCAGAGGACGCCGCTCTTTCAAGCGACATCTGACGCACCAACATCATAACTCCATCCTAGCCGTACACTTTCACGCTGTTGGAAGAATCGATCAATCGAAAGCCGTCCAGACGGACCAGACCATCCCTTTGATGGTTAATGTCATGCACAGTTTCCTCTTTCGCAGTAAATTTGCTGCCTTGGATTGTGATGAGGGTATATGGCCGGTGTCCATCCAATAGAATCCCCGTTCTGTTGATTGCCACCTGCTGGATTTTGATGTTCTCGTAATACATTATTACGAAGGAAGTCATCCCTATGATCATTTAGCAAGAATGAGTTTGGTGCTCAATCCCCCACAACTCACAATCACTGGTCGCGATTGTTGCGAGTGTTGTTTCGTCCTTCCATTCTTTTTATACATTTTTTTTGTTTTTCTCTAAGTTGTATTTATACTTTCTATATTGCTTTTGTTTTACGATTTGTTATTGTAACCAAAGAACTTTTTGTCCCCAATTTTTGTATCTAGAGAACGTCTTGTCCCCTAATTTTGATATACAACCCATTTTATCGGCACTTTAAATTGAAATACAAAAATTTGGCATGAATTGCTCAATCTGAGACTTGGGCTCATCGGATTTTTCATGATTTTTGTTATTCTCACAATTTTAGTGCATCATGCATTTGTACATCCGATTGGAATTTGTGTGATAAAACTTAAATGGTTGAAGGACACCTTTGACTGAATATACGAACAATCGGGTTGATTACAACTAAAAGAAAAATAAAAGATCAATGCCGTAAAAATCATATTCTAAGGGGCCGTTTGGAATCTAGCTGCTACTCACGTCGATTCCTCAAGTCGTCGCGCAACGCTTGCAAGGACTCATCTGAGCTGGTGGTCTGTACTGATGGAAGCACTCGGCCCCAAGGGACATGTGGTCTGTTGACTAATATCACTTACTAAATCCTCAACTTTTATCAACTTGAATTATTAACCTAATTTATGTATCTCCCCACGCATTGAATTAGTTAGTTCTATTGAGGTATGTTGGCAATGGGAACAACAACATGGTGTTTAAAATTCGTAGTCACAAAAAAACGTGCTTTTTTCAAAAAGAAAACGCGATTGATAAAAACGTTAAAAATGTGTTTTAAACGCGCTTTTAATGTGCTTTTAATGCGTTATTTTGCATTTTTTTTCAGTTTTTTCATGTTTTTTATTTTTTTAATGTCAAACAATTTTTTTTTATTTTTTATTTGTTACAAATCTACTTATTTTTTATGTTTGTGATATTAGTTTCTCACTTTTTTTATTTTTTTTATTTTTAGTTTTTTTAAATTTTAAAAAATTTACTCTATTTTTCTTGTTTTCTTCAGTATTAAATCCAAGGAAAACGCTTCCTATACGTTCTTTGTGACTATACTTTCAATGTGTCTACCTCAACCTTTATGATAGATACATGAAACACAGACAGCCAAACAACTCCTTAGGCTCATGTCCTTTTGAAGTCTGATGCAAAATCCAATAGATATATATTATGTCAAATATAGCAAACAAATTTAATTAAACTCAGATTTGTGCGGAAGCCCGTGGAGAAAAATTCATGATCTGCACATCTTGATGGGCGAGATTTCCCTCAAGACACTTGATTTGCTTTTAATTTGACAAAAAAGGATCGCATGTTTTACATAGAATCCGCTTTTCCAATATCCAAAAGCAATTCAAATCAACTTGTGTATATGCATGTTATCTGAAGATACAAGTCGCGACTCCAGATCTTCCAAGAGAGTCGAGCTGTTCTTATCCATCGGCCCAAAACTGGACGAAGAGATGTGGCGCCAGGAAATCAACTTGTACCAAAAAGAACGAGAATGAGGAAATTGGTGCTGCCATTCTACCATGGATGTAGGCCAAAGAGCCAAACCAAGTAATCTTTGTGTGTGTTTTCTTACTATCTCTCTTTCTCTCCCCAAAATATTATAGACTTAGCAAATATGAACGCTATGTAGATTGATTATGAAACTTCTCATTAACTTAATTGCTTGATGACTCAAAGGTGCCAGATAGCATACTGATTCTAGCAATTTTTTTTTAATCCTTGTTCTTTCGTTGTTGTTGATGTTGATTCATAGTTTGAAGAGGTCATAAGCCAAAAAGAAAAAGAAAAAAAACAGGTGCTGCCTACCGCGCATAAACTGAACCTAGTTATATATGCCATACTTGTGTAAGAATTTTCGTGCTACCGGTCAATGACCAAAATACCCTTAATCATGTTGAAATTTTTTTTTTGTAAAAACAAAAATGGAAAGAAAAAAAGTAAAAAGATATAAAAAATATATATTTTTTTTAACAAATTATCAAAATGTTTTTCCCTTCTTTTACTGATGCACACAACTTGCTCTCTTTATAAACATACAAGGGAACATATTAGCAACCTAATCAACCTCAAGGCCAAAATTTTCGTTAAAATTCTACTAAAGAAGATTGGTATGAATTTGTGAACAAATGCATTTTATTCAGTCGGTGATGCCTACTTGGGAATATTTTATAGAATTAAGTAATTCACTTTCAAGATGATCGGTGGGAAAGGATCCCTAAAAAGCTTATTTTAGTGGTCCAAAAGGAAACAAATCCAAAGCGGATTATGTGCATAACGTTGGGGCATACAAAGGCGTGTGTAAAGACCAAAATACTTGAAAAGGAAAAGTTTTTAAGAGGAAAAAAAGGGGATTATAAAAAAGTTAAAAGTTTAAAAAATACATTTTATTACAAAAAATACATAAAAAACCCATACAGGCTGAATGGCATCGCAAAATATATATATATATATATATATATATATATATATATATATATATATATATAAAATATGGAGTTCGACTAGTCCATCCAATTACTATTTTACTCTTTCATCCTCTTCCTCATTTCTCCTTCTTTTCCATTCGCAAGCTTTTTGAAGGTGGTCAGACCTAAAAAAGTAAAAGGACTTAAGAAATCTAATCCTTTATTTGTCTCATTACTTGTCTGCCTCCATGTGGGTTAGGTAGATCTCTATTATATTATGAGAGATCAATTATTGAATCCTCAACTTTTATCAATTTGAATTATTAATTTAATCTACGGTCCAACGTCAACTTTTGAGGTAATGCGTGAAAACAATATATAGTGACCCCTTATGCACATTTTCTAAGTCGGACGCAAAATCCAACAGATATTATGTCAAGGATAGCAAACAAATTTGACGAAATTCAGATTTGTGCATAAACCGTGGAGAAAAGAATTCATGATCTGCACATCTTGATCAGCAAGATCGTTTCAGACCTTATCCTTCTGCCCAAAATTGGACGGCAGAGAGAGAGAAAGATGTGACACAAGGAAATTAACGATGCATGGGGACAAACAATTGACCCAACATGAGATTTTTCTTGATCCGTCACTTCTTGTAAGTCATTTAGCAGTCATGTGGACATTCCTTCCATCTTTTCCATTACCTGTTCTTTGCTGAGGACGACGACGTGGACCGGCGGAAAGAACCTGAATGCCTCGAGGAGGCTTGCCGATGATGAAATCAGGCTGCTAAATTCAGATTAGAGTTCATGGGAACTCAAACCCCCGTTTTTTAACCATCACATCTTATTGCATGACATATCTTTTATGCATTTTGTTAATCAAGTCAAGAGGTTGTGATTCAAAAAGTAAGTTTTAAAGTAAACTATAAATCAAGCAAACTCTATATGCTCAATGACGCGAGCATTTAAAGCAAGCGTGGGCCTCTGAGCCCATCGATTAGATCGGCCCATACGAACATGTAGAAGCTGTATCAGGCAGTCAAGTCAAGATATTAGTTGATATGAGGTTTGTAAATTGCCAAACAAGTTTGAATGGTTTAGTCTAATAGAATAATGTTTCTATTGTATTTTTTGAGAACAGGATGAAGATGAATATTTTTTTAGTATAAAACCAGTGATAAAATTACCATTCATTCAAAAACCAGGATTGAAACTGAAAAGCTTGGTCTTCGACAGTTTTTCAAGGTTAGGTTTCCCTAGAAGTGCTGGTTATTCGACAATTCCAAATTCCAACTTTGAAGAAGAAACTTCCAATTGATGAAACAGCTGTGACAGAAAAACTAGTGGCAAAGAAGAAGATAACAAAGGAACGAAGCCTCTAAACTGCCATCGCAAGAAATCCCAACCAAGGTTATGAAGCCTAGTTACTCGTGACTTGCCGGGTCAATTCAGTCACTCGACGTGGTTTTGGACAATTTCTTTTTTCTTATAAGGTATATACGTGGTTTTGGACAATTTCTTTTTTCTTATAAGGTATATTTTCATATGCACAAAAATAGTGGTTTTGATTTATATAATACTGATAAATTGCGCATAACATGCCTGCATGCATAATATGTATATGCATATAAAGTTTTAGCAATATAGTTAATACAATTGTACCATTGTTAACATATTCTATGCATGACATTTTACTTGAACTTTTCCAAAAGAATCATATCTTCAAGAAGATACTTTCTCTTTTTTTCTGGTAGTGAGTAAACCCCTATTGCTTAATTACCCAACATCAACAGTACATGCGCCGGCCACTACGATTTCTGTCTTCATAATTTTGCGTTGTCTGTTCTTTGATCTTCATGTTTTCTCAAAAGTATTATGAGTAATATGTTCTTTGATTTTTAGTTCATTCTTAGCTTTTTTAAACTTTCAGGACACATCCATCTTGCCGTGCCTCACCGACTTAATACACCTTAATGCATACGTTGCAAGTCCTTTTTCAACACAACTAATCATGTGGACGCTCATGTTACTCAAGGATATGTGTTTTACGTGATAGATCATCTAAAAGAAAGGTGCGTCGAATCACCTAATATACTTGATAAATTGTTCTATATATAGCTGGTGTATCCCAAGTCTTGTGCCGCAAGACCAATATCTTGATGTACTGTTTTGCTTCGTTCTACAATGTGATCTCCAATTGGTTCAAGTAAACTGGCATCTATACAGAGTTAATACAAAACACAAGGTCAATATCCGTAAGTGTTACAAGAATATGAAGGTCTAACTCCGAAGTGATGTTGAGCGTTTTCGTCTTAAGACTTCCCCTTCTTCTTTGAGCTGTCGACCATCTTTAATCATTGGCCATGGAGGATGAAGACGTATTTTGGTGCATGATTTTGAGTGGAGCTCGCCGATATCCAGGAAATTCACTAGCTTTAACTTCGCAGCCATGACTTCCAGAAATATCAGGGTCTTGTTTCCGGCTTCTCGCTTCCATCACTTCCCCCACTAATAGACGAACCCTGCTCACTAATCTGCTGATGCTCATCAAACCCAACCACAGGCGGCGACCAGAAGACTGGTACCGGCATCCCCCTCGGCAGCCTTGGCAGCTCGGCCTGTAAGTTGAGCACACGGATTGCCTCCTTCATACTCGGCCTCCTCTTTTGGTCTGGGTGCACACACCAAAGGCCCACCGTCATCAAGCACTCCGCCTCCCTCTCAACGAATTCAGAGCCCAGCCTCTCATCCACGGCCTCCATGTACGCGCCGGCACCGAACAGAGACCAAACCCACTCCACCAACGTCACCTCTTCTTTTCCTATCGTCTGTGTGGCACTCCGGCCGGAAGCTATTTCTAGCAACACAACCCCAAAGCTGTACATGTCACTCTCTTTGGTTGCTTTTCCGGTGCTCACACACTCCGGCGCAAGGTACCCCATGGTTCCGGCCACCATGGTTGTTTGTGCTGTACGGCTGTGGTCGACCAGCCGGGCCAGGCCGAAGTCGCCGAGGCGCGGACAGAACTTCGAGTCGATCATCACGTTGCTGGATTTGATGTCGCGGTGGACCACGCACTGTTCCCACTCCTCGTGCAGGTACAGAACCGCCGAAGCCAGGCCGAGGGCCACTTTCCTTCGCCGATCCCAAGGCATGACTTCCCCGGCCTTGGGCTTGAAGAGGTGCACGTCCAGGCTCCCTCCGTTCATGTAGTCGTAAACCAGCATCAGCTCGCCCCGGTCGTGGCACCAGCCGGTCAGCGGCACGAGATTCCGGTGCCGCAGCCGGCTGATCACGGTGACCTCGGCGAAAAACTCCTTTTTCCCCTGGCTTGAACCTCTCCAGAAGCGCTTCACCGCCACCTCCTTGCCGTTATCCGGCAGAACGCCAAAATAAACCCCACCAAATCCACCTTGCCCAAGCTTCCACTTCTCGTTGAAGTTCTTGGTGGCCACGGCAAGCTCTGCATAGCTGAACCTCCTCGGCCCCGTCGCAAGATCCAACAACTCAGCACCCTCATCCTCCGCTACACCCACCTCCTCTTCCTCTACTACCATCTCTTCCTGTGTAATCCTCTTCCTCCTTTTAAGAACTAAAGTAGTCACAAGAACTCCAAAAAGCACTACTACTACTGCAGCAGAACAAGCAGCCAGTGGAATGATCAGCTTGTTGTTCGTGTTTTTGTTCTTGTTATTGTCGTTGGACTTAATGTTCCCTATTCTAGTGCCAGAGACCGTGGACGTGAAATCCCAGGACAAGATGAAGTGGTGCTCTGTATAATGTCCCGTTGCTGCTGAGAAGCCAATTAAGATGTTCTCTGGGAGGACAGTTGTGAGGTCGATGGGCCGAGAGATGTTGCTTCGCTTGGAGCCATTTTGATAAACCAAGGTGGCAGAGAGAGTCCCCTCCGTATGGTTGTAAACAACCGTCGCTTCTCCATTCAATTTTCTAGTGGAGTCCCATTGCCATGGGACGGTAAAGTTCGAGTAGACGCCATTAACGTCAATCCCCACGTGTTGGGGGTTTGGATCTTCAGCGTTTTGGAATGTGTCGAACTCGACGGCCACGACGTGGTTGGTGCTGAGGCCATTGGTGGTCTCATTGAACAAGCCCAGCCAACAGCCGGTGGAGTTCATCGGCGGCGACCAGTTGAAGGGAGCAAGGAAGAAGGCCATACCGTCGCCGGTTTTGGGGTTTCCGAGGCCATCGATGACAAACTTGAAGTGGGTGGTGAACTCCCAGACGGATCCACTGGAGTCGTAGAGAGGGACAGGCTTGTTGTAAACGGCCCGGCCTTGTCTGAACGTGTTATTGTTTGGGCTCGTCGGGTTGCTGGTGATATTGATGAAGCTCGGCGCTAAGGTGCTCGGGTCCGACGCCTCAGCATCGTCGAAGAAATTGATCTCGGGAACTTTCGGAGGAAAATCTGTCAAATTGAAGCTAATCCCACCGATTGAGGAAGGAATCAGGGCGAGCACAAGGAACATGATGGCATGACGAGCCATTGTATATGGAGAGAGAGAGAGAGAGGCTGTTGCTCTCAAAGAAAAAGCTCTGTCTACTTGGAGGACAGCAGAGTCTGTTGCTATTGCTCTTAAAGAAAAGGCTCGATCTTATTTCAACTTAAGTCTTACGTCAATGAAGCTTTTTAAAAACATAAATAAAATGATTTCCTTCGAAGGAAATATTTTCCTTTCTAATTTCTAGGAAGTTTCTGTATGAACAGGATTTACAGAGGGAGATTACTAGTGGCGGCAGATGTTTGGGTGGCATAATAATGAAGAGATTAAAATCAAAGTTGCTGTGGAGAATTTAGATTCTTCCATGCAAATCCAACTATAAATTGAGTCAAGAGTCTCCTCAAACTCAACGGCGGGCCATTACATGATTTTTACAATCTCTACCGGGGCCAAATTTAAAATTTTAAAAAATTTAGATGGTAAACTTGATTTGTCTACACTCTAAAATAAAATATTTCACACCCACAATAAAATTGTGTTGCATAGACTTTTCTCACGTGACTTGTTCCGTCAAGCTTTTCTTTTCTTTTTTTCTTTAAACATACATACGACCAACTTTTCTCCTTTGAGAAAGAGAAACTAAGGCTTGTCGCCACCAGATAACAAAGGGCCTATTTCGTAGACTTAAATCCCGCTGTCCCTCTCCCGGCCTACAGAGACTTGGTCCGTTCTCTGCACCTTTCCTTCTCAGAACTCCCCCGTCCTTCTCATACTACAGGAAATGACGCTCCTGCCTTAGTAGGGACCATCTACATTGCATATCATACTTTTGAGTCATATTGATCCTGACATGCGCATCTGGCATGCCCTCATTCGTGCCAAAATAAGGGTGATTATAGAGTAAATAATGTAATGACCTGCTTCTTGAATCGACCGATCTCATCTCAGTTCTTTTGGTTTCAACCCGTGGATGTTTGAAACCAAGATAATTAACCACTTTAACAACCCTCTTTATAAGTCCTTCAAGATGCAAGACTAAACTGGTGAGATATTATAAGTTGCTCTCCTTAAAGCACATGTATTCATATGTGTAGAACCTCAAGTCCAAGTATTAAACGGTGCTCTAATGACTTGAGTCACACTAAACTCATGCCCATGGTCTGGCAGATCTCAACCCACCCTTTAACCCTTAGCTCCTAACATTTATAGATTGAAACCAAAACTGCTAGGAGGTGGGTTGAGATCCGTTTGATCAAGAGCCCGAACTCAGTATGAGTTAGGTCGTTACAAATAATATGAAAACTTTTAATTAAAATAAAAACGAATTGAAACCCGAACTGGTTTACTGATGCTGGTGGATGACTAAATATTAACAAACCATTGTTAAAAGCAAGCACAAGAAACAATTTACGTTGTAGCGGCATTTTTAATGATAATTTGTTGTGCTTTTAACGACGCATGTTAAATATGTAGCCATCCAGCAACATGCTGACTCATTTCTCCCTCCCTAATACATGAATATATGAATTTATGGACATGTTAATTTTGGCCAAACTGAATACTCTAAATATTCCAGTAAAGGAACAACTAAAAATAAGAGCCATAGATGCTTTGGCGGAGCGAAGATTAATATTTTTCAACGCGTAAAAAATATGAACGTGCCTCCTTCAAAATTTGTAAAAAAAAAAAAAAATTACTAGCATCCTCTTTGTTTTTCTGGGGCCTCCCACATGCACCGGCGATGTCTGGTATGTAAGCCGTCTTCGATGGGGTGCAGCAGATCCAAAAAGATAAGATTGTTGTCGCCGTCAATAAAGCTTCGAAAATTTTCGTTATCTTGGTTTACTGACTTGTGGACACATCCGGTTCAATCTGAACCAATCTTCAGTTATCGAAAATGAAGACCAGAGAATAAATTAAAAACAACCGTTTGGACTACTCAAACTCAAATTATTGATCACCAGAAGCCGCAGCCATATCAAGGTTCAATCATCAACACTTTTTAGAGGGAGCTTGAATGGCAGGACGCTCTAATTTCCATGGTTTTCCGCTTTTGCAGGAGATTGGTATCCAGAATGACGATGGCCGGCATCATGTGGTTTGGCCGGCCTCGTGGAAGATGGCCCAAGACGGACTGAGAGTCTCTCACAATCCAATGCAAACAAACATGCAAATCAAAGTGGAGAGGATGAAAGGAAGTTCAAGGGAGAATCTGTGTGCACATATACCACCTCCTCCCTTTTTCTTTTTTGTGCATGTCTGCTGTGTGCACCACCCTGCCCTGATTCATGTAACTCCATCTCATTCAAGTGGGTTTTCATTTCCAAGTGTTGGAGTGTGCCTTTATTCTGCCGATTGGCACACTCCAACACTCGGCAAGCTAGTTTAGCTCCTAAAAAGGTTGTGGTTTTTTCATCTTGTATTGTTTGTTGATCAAGTATTTTCTAGTGAATGCAATAATAAATTTACAGTCCAAACACGGTGAGATTGAGCAGCAAAACCAATACAAATACAATGGAATTGATCAACATGATCAAGTATGCAACATGTAGCAAGTGAAACAATTGAATCTGACCAATGAAGAATCGACAATATTACTAAGGCTAGTTGCAATAAAACAAGTAGTGTACAGTAGTTCTGTCAGAGCGTGCAAAAAACGGTTGCTGCTGTTAGAACTTACAAAATATACACTGTGATGCATATCATGCGACACAATAACCACAATAAATTGTCCATTCACTTGCACCAAAAAAAATAAAGCATCAGTACGGGTTACTGGGTTAGACTTTGAGTGACGTTTTTCTGAAAACATCACTAGAGATCCTTCAAAAAAAACCTTTTCCTAAACAGTAAAAACTGTTGGGCCAGTAAAAACGGTTGTGGCGCACGATGCATATGCACGCAATATTTTCCCTCTGAATTTGTTTAATATTATTTATATAAATGTTTTTATTTTCACTAAACAGTAAGTTTAGGGGTTTTTTGGTAGTAATAACATATGTTACTATTTTATGTATCTACCTTGACGATTGGAATAGATACATGAAGCAATAATATGTTGTGGTTGCCCAGCACCCCTTTAAGATGTTGGGTTTTTCGCATAAATGCAATCTTGTTTGATCCAATGCATTCCTGTTTTATTGGTAATTCTAGTGGTAGAGATACGTGGGGGCCCATACCAGCCCATCAAAAGTTTCAGTTCAAAATTTTAAAATTACCTTGTTATTACATGGGGCGCCCACATTAAACCTGAGCTGATAATTCACGTGCCCCTCAACGAAAAACTCCTAGCTGCTCCGTCATTGCTCAAGTATAAACACCTTTAATTTGGAGGGAGCTTGAGGAGCAAAATGAAATAATTTATGTGGTTAATTTCCGCTTAACTTTGCAGGACATGGTGGGTGTGCGGAGCAACTTTGTCTAGGAGATGGTCAGCATCTTGTGGTTTGGCTGGCGAGTGTGGAAGCTGGCAGGTGACAGAGTAAGAGTCAGTGGTAATATATATATATATATATATACTAAATCACTTCGACGGAGGGCTGCACACGAGCCGAGCCGAGTTCGAGCTCGACTCGGCTCAAAGAGCTCGAACTCGACTCGAACGCGACTCAAACTCAAGTCGAGCTCTCTAACACAAGCTCGAGCTCGACTCGATTATACGACTCGCTTAACTTATTTAGTATGGGAATGAAAGAACATGAGCAATTGAATCCACGGTCAAAACGAAGGTCAAATGTTCTGAGCTGGTTATGTGTTATAACTCTTGAGAAGGGACTAGGTATGGGCTGGAAATGATCAAAATGATGGTTGAATGGAAGGCCCCCTTCATGTAAGGGCAAATTTGGAACCTGAAATTTATCGTTACAAAATTACCAAAATGCCCTTCTATACAAGGTGGGAACATGTCTTTCCATGTTAGCGGCATAAGATGAAATGCACTCCCAAGAGATCTCTCCATTAAAATGTATGCTATCTGGAAACAAAGACAATGCAATTCACAGGATTTAAATAAGAGGGAAACCGAGTAGAGTGGCTTCGGTGTTTTTGCCAGCACATAGAATCCCATGTTCGACCCCTTACAATTTAGGGCTGGGCATCGGGGCCCGATTATTCGCCCGGGCTTGGCCTCCTGCAGGGTCTCGCTCCACCCCTTTCAAGCTTTCCCTCCTTTTTTTCAGTTGTTCTTTTTTCCCCTGTTTTTCATCGTCTTTTGAAAGGAAACACTGCATTCTCGTTGGTCATACGTTCCCTCTTCAAGGAGTGAGACTCACTGCTATACTGTTGTAGCTTGACAGAAATCAAAGAGAAGGAAGAGAGACAGACCTCTCTCTCCGTTCCCCACTGTGTTGCTTTCATTTCTTGTTTCTTTTTCCCTTTTCTTGTTGCTAGAATGTTGTGAGATAGAGGAGAAAGTCAGATGAAGCACTCGTCATCAGCCGTCCCCTGTGAGAGCTTAAGAATCGAAAACACGTGGCGGCCCAATACCAGGTCAGTGAGAGAAAGAACAAGGCGACGGTGGTAGGGGCGGAGGGAGGGGGGGCCCCGGGTGATTCCAGGAATTTTTATTTTTTTTTACATTGAAAAAATCAAATTTTTTAGTTTGGCCCAACCCTGACCCGGCCCGCAAATCGTCTTGGCCCGACCCTAGAAAAAATCTTGGCTTCGCCCCTGGACGGTGGTGATGGCGTGGCGATGACGGCAGTCGTAGAGCCATTGGCGATGAGCGATGGGGAGGATTGGTGGAGGCATTCAACGGGGACGATGACTCTCATAGAGCCGAACAGCAGTCGGCGAGGTCATGGTGTCAGCCACGAGGGAGAAGAATGAAAGGAAACTATGAAAAACATTCAAATGAAGTGGAAATCGAAACCCTAACATAAGTAAAGGGGCAAAAAAAAAGTTTTTTTTTTTTAAGTTACGAGTCTGTCAAGCCATCGATGAACACTGGATCAAGCCCGGGCCTGACCCGTTAAGTATCGGGCCGGGCCTGGGCCCAAGTCTGGCCGGGTACTGGTAACCGGTGGCGGCCCGGCCTGATGCCCAGACTTACCTTACATGTGCTCTCATGTTAGGGCCATAATATAACTTTCTCAGAAAAGAAATTGAGAACGCTTTTCTACTTGCCTTTTACTTTAATAACGGTCACACTATGATATAAGGATAGTTAATAAATTATCAACAAGCCACTAAGTCGAAGAGACGAAAAAAGTGGAGAAGTTGATCAGGCCTAGCAGTTCATGTACATTAATTTGGTGTATCATTTGGTCATCTGGGTTACTAGCCGCGCTTGGAACTAAAACAACTGAGGTTAAACAGGGGAAATTACGCTATTAAAACCATAAGAGTCCTTATGAAAAAAAAAAAAACGAAAACATACTTTGAGCATATCATCATTTCACATTTGCCTCAAATCAACATTAAAGACATAATTGCTTTAGTGAACACCTAAAAAGAATAGTAACAGATACAAATGAACATATAGGGGAACACCTGGTCTGCTGTAACAATGCTATGCATTAAGTAACATGATGTAAAGAGATGGTAGACAGGAAAAGAAAATCTTCAATCTATATCAGTTTTGGAGCCAGAAAAATTTTCTGGATGGAGCACTCTTCACAGATGTTCATATTGGGTACTCATATACAAAAGCAGACCAAATACTTAAAAATATTTTAGTTGAATATAAAGATATCTTGAGGGGCTGTCCACACCAGCTCATATGTGGCTCCGCATCTACCCCATATCATCAACTCATCACAAGGGATTTATATACACTTTCATATGGAAAATACAGAAAAGGGGTAAGATAAAATTAACATCTGCCGTTTCCCATAATCACGGACCCTTGCTGCTAGGAATGAAAACGGCTCGGGTATGGGATGGATCCAGTCTTTGTTGAATTCGACCTGATCTGATTTCGTCCAGTAACATTCAAATGTGGACGTGGTTTCCGACCTTTTTCAAAAAAACCGAGTTCAGATTGGACCAGCATATGGTCTGAGCTTTATATGTAATCAAGTTGGATCTTTATTAGATTCCACTCAATTATCGAACTCGGATTCACATTCAGTCTTGAAGCTGCATGGAAATCTCAATACGATTAGTAATTGGATATGATTTCTTTACTATATCCAAGCAAATGCATAGAATTCCACGTAATGGATCAGAATAAATTCATTTACATCTCCATCTGAAGGCCCTTAATTAAGGGTTAAGGTCCTGCATGCTTTTGCATTTTAGGAGTAACTTGTGAATGCGACCAAGTTGATGGACCATAAGAGATGAAATTCAAGGAGGTCCAGGTCTCTGCTATGAAGTCAAAACGTCATATGGGTAAACAAAGAGATGAAATCTCATAATTTTTCACAAGTTGCTGACAGGAAGATCAGACAACTGTTCTTCGTCTAGGGGTTGTTGGAATATCTCCCAAAGACCCATTTATGTGCAAAGTAGTAATCAAATTGCAGCAAAAAAAAAAAAAGGCAACATACATGACGCGTTTTCATCCTCAATTTATATAACTAAAAGTTGCCAATAGAGTGTCATCCTTAGGGGCTGTTTGGCAATAGTAATAATATGTTAATGTTTCATATATGTCACAGCATGCACATTGGGTTGTGGAACATCTCCTTCTATCCTCTTTCCTTTTCCAAGTTCCTTGATATGCTCAAACTGTAAACCAGTTTACATATCTACATTGCATCCGTTGAAGCAGTAGTAGGAAAATTATTTATCTCCATTATGATGGAACAATTGCTGCATTCGGAGTCAGTTGCTGGTTGAAAACATTTGGAAACTGCTTTCTCTTGTATTTCGTAGTTCAATGGACTAAGTCATTGAACTCTTAAGCTAGCAGCATTGCTTTCTAACGGATGATTAATTATTGAATTGAGAAATAATTTGCTTATATTGTTGCTGGATATTTGCTGGTTTTCAGAACACGTGCTATTTAAGCAAATTTTTTTGTGTACAATTTTTAGTTCACTCTATGTGAGATACATTACTGTCTGCCCTCTTTCCTTTTGTGTAGATTCCCAATATTTTGAATTGATGGGTGATTTTTCCTAAGCATATAAGAGTTTCTTGATCTCATTTAGAAGAAGATGGATTTGACTGTGAAACAAAAGTAACCTGATCAGAGGAGCTGAGGTGTATGGTTTCTCAAAGTGGGTAGGAGTAGAACTGTCCCTTCAAGAGTGCAGTAAGTGTTTGACTCAGTGTTCTAGACTCGTTCATTTGATCTCCTGTGGGACATAGCTTCTATGAAGAATGCCTTCTTAGCACCTTGTGGACCTGTGGCTCTCTGAGATGTTGTGTTACCCATTTCTTTTGTACTTTGTGAAAAACCGCACATGCAATCCAGGACATGATTGTGGATCTGCATGTGCTCTTTCTGATTTCGCTTCTGAATTTTTAAGATCGTATTCTTGTTTCAGATGAATGTGAGTTATACAGAAGGTGCACATTTTATTAACTTCTTGAAATTTCTGGTAGTCGTGTTTTTTTCATAAAATTTGACCAAGATGAGCGCAATAGCAGTCATTTATTCATGGGATCGAACTGTAATGTTGGTGTTTTTTGCTGCTCTAGAACCAATTCAGGTTCAATTTCCATCTATTGGTATTGAGAAGCAATTCCCAGCCCAATATGCTTGCAAATGACTAGTTGTCTAGGTGGTGGCCCGGCCCGGCCCGTTAATAATCGGGCCGGGGCCGGGCCAGGTCTTTGGGCCCGACAGGTCGAGTATTACCGGGCCGGCCCGGCCCGGCCCAATGCCCAGGCCTAGATACTATAACACAACTTTTTATGAATTTGCCTCAATATTTGAAATAGATATATAAAACAGGTACATTCTGTCATTGTTGCCAAACGGCTCCTTAAGATTATATATAGTCATTAGGAACACCACTTCCCTTTTTTAAAATGTGGTCGCCCATTTGGAACTCATGCCATCATGGTGCTTTCCAAACAGATCCTATGCCCATGTTTTTTTTTTTTTAATTTCAAAATGTTTTTGCTACTTTTACTTAAATCTGTTTACATCCCAACCTCCACCAAGGACAAAAAACAACAAGAAAAAGATAAACATAAACATGAACTTTTTGAGAAATGATGAAAATGAAATGCCCATTACTCTGTTGTGTGCGAGGGGTTCGAACACAGGAGCCAGTGTGCTGCGTTAGACCAGAAACCCTTACAACACCTCTCCTTGCCAGCAATACCCCGTCCCCTAACAATGCTTAATGTCCCTAAACAAGATCCAGATACTGTCAATGGCTAGTAAACAGGACTGTGCACAATGAATTGGAATAAGATTTTTTTTTGTCTGTTGGAAGGAGTTGAGCAATTTGAGAAGATGCAAATGGCTAGGATGTCATGTAGTTTTTATTTGGACGCGCTAAATTCACTTGTCCAATCCTGATACTGATGGAACAAGGTCATCGGAATCCGAAACGTTTGCGTTCCCGGCAGTCTCCTTTCGATTCCACGGTGCAACGTTTCCTCTGCTCATTTCATTTGTCTCCTTTCATCAATGTATTCAAACAAGCACATGCAAAAGGATCCGTCTTAAAAACAAATTCACTTATTTTGTGAGAACAGAAAAAAAAAAATATTGCCCCATCCAATGGTTTTACTTGGAAATTATATGGTTTTACGTTTGCATCATATTGACATGAAGTTTGAGGAACTGCTTCCTCACTCCTATACACATGATGAATGCTTGGATTAATCTCTGGATCTCCTACATTTCCTTTACTTTCAACTTAAATTTGGGAGCTCTGTATGGTGTGGCATTTGTGATTAGCAGTTCCCTGTTTTATAAAAAGATGTCAATGGACCAGATTCGAATCGAATATGTTCCTAACTATATTTGTTTTTTTGGATGTTCACATGTATGTATGTTTGAATGTGAACCAGAAATCCGATTCCACAATCCAAATCCAATTTTGAAATTCACATCTGAATCCGAATGTGTTAAACTAAATCCAATTGCCAATTTTTAAATGTAGGGTATTGGATGTAGGATATCTATTTGAAACTACATTCAATCTGAATACGATTGAATATCTATGTACATTCAGATCCAACTCCGAACCAGATCAGATTTTTTTTTTCGTATTAGATTTTTTCGAACGGCTAGTTCTGGTATCATATCCAAGTTAGATAGTTTTTATTTTTTCAGAATTCTGTGGAATGGGACGATACTTCCGTCTGTTTCTGCAACCAAAACAAATCCTGTGGGTTTTCCGGCATTCGCCACGAGCTACCCTGCGATGGACGTTGAAACCCAACCTGCCTGCTGCAACGACTAGTAATCTAATCAGACTTCATTTTACTATCTTGTTTGCCCAGACCTAAATTTCTGGCTCTATGATTAATTCAAACGTACGCATTGCAAATTTGCAATATCCTACATATCCAATGTTCAGTAATTGAATTTGGCTCAGATATGATATAAATAAAAATAAATAAAAAAGAAACCGATCCTGTTTTATTAAACAAGAAACTACGAGCTAGGTTGTGCATTCTTGCATGTGAATTACCATTAGAGTGTGTTTGATATCTTCGACCTAATGTTCCAGGTGATCTAAGACCTTCGAATCTCAGATTCCAGGATGTTAGATCTTCGTTTGAAAGATGCAAGGGTTATGTGTAGATCTATAATATTATTTGCATCTTAAAACTCATGGATTTCAAGTCATACCCCCACTCTAGTACTGTAAATCCATGTATTTGAAGCATATTGAGGATAGTAAATTTAACTTATAGTTTTCAAATCAACAATCTCTTACCACCATGGGTTTAAGATGAGGCCTGTGTAAGATCAAACCCTTAAATAGAAGGGGCAAGATAATCAAACGTCCTCCTATGATTTTTTTTTACATGACTCAGAAAGCTGAATTGTTCTGCTTGAAAAAACTGAATCCGACCAGATCCATGAACATCTGATCTGATTATATAATGGGTCTCTATGTCATGCCAAATAGTTGTTCCATCTGTAGAAGTTAGATATTCAAGCAAAAGTACGTTTTTTGTTGTGGTTTGTATTTTCTCCCTAAATTTTTCTTGTTATGTTCCATGCTTCTAAAGCACAAATTAGAGTCTTGTTTGCTCCGTGGCGTATTTATACCAAGGAAAAACTGAAGTTTTTCCATCAATTTGAAACAAATCGAATATAGGAATTAATTAGAGAAACTCTTGAGATAGCAACACAAGTTAAATAATTTTTCTCTCTTAGGTTGTGTTTGGTTTACTACGGATCAAAGTTTGTTAAACGAACTTTGAGTTTCAGGATCAAACCTGCTTGGCGTAGATCTCGAATCCACATAACATTGTAAAACGCGTAGGTTTGATGTCCAACAGGGTGTTTTTTTATTGGAGGGGGTGGGTTGGACCTCAAAACTGCAGAATTGAGATCCATGCTAATCAAACGCAACGTTAGTAAACAAGAAAACCCAATTTCCGGTTTCTTTACTCTTTTTCTAAAAAAATGTTAATAACTTGATCGAAGTTAACAACTTTTCCTTTTTTTCTACTAAAAAATATAGAAAAGGAAAAGGAAAAAAAAACCAAGATGTTTATTTAAAATCTCATAACATTTTTCTTTTTCTACTTTCATTTTGGATCACAACTTCCTTTTATTAAAGCATTTTTCTTAGTCCTCCACATGGTAGATGAGTGTGAAGGATGAAAGACCAACAGTTTCTGTACTCTCCTAGATGAAGTAGACAAGACTTAAATTGTTGATGAATCATCTATCTTCCCCCTGCCATATGTCCTTTTTCTATAACCATGTTCTTGGATCTGGTTCAACAAATCATTTAATTTCAAAAGTGATACTAATCTATCACTGATGAACCTCCCCAGACTTTGAAGGGTCGCCATCATCATGAGATGCACTGGCAGGAGAAATCTTTCCAGCTCAATATTTGGTTTGACAGTTCAGTCTGCCAGGTGTTTGGAACTAATGGCTCCCATTACCTAACTTCGATTAACCACTCAGTATTTGATCATTAACTTTTGTATTCTTTTAACTTGAAGAAGAAGGAACTCAGTTTCTTTTATTATATGTTGGATCTTGCTACCTCAACAGACACAAGTCCACATGGAACGCTTCTTTGGCAGAGCCAGGTGTGAAAATATTGTTGGAGTGTGGAGCCCGATCTATATTTTATATGCTTTCCTATGTAATCTTTGCATATTGCGGGTCTGGCCTAATCCTCATGTCCTCATGTTTATGAAGGGGGCTGTTTCTTTTGTACTCTTTGATTCTTCTGTGGTAGTCAAGAAACTTCCCTGTGGCAGTTGTGGACGTAGGAGAATTCTAACTTTGAAACCTGTAAATCTTTGTTTTTTTTTCTCTTTCTCTTCTTCGATTTTCTCTTCTTTTGGTGTTTTAAGAGAAAGTGTGAGAGAGAGCCACGTTCCTAACACATCTGTGAGCAGACACACTAACTCCTTCGACGCCGCTATTAACACTTATTATTTTACTACCCGAGCTAAAAAAAAATTGGCTCTGCCAGTGCCTATATTTTATGCCTTGTCATTTTGGGAGTTGCATTCATTGCTGCCTTCAACTAAAAATGCCTGGCTCTGCCACTGCCTATATTACATGCCTTGTCATTTTAAGAGTTAACGATAGAACAAACTTTTAATTTGGTAGATGTCAAACTCAACACTTGATTAAGAATATAATTATTTACTCATTTACATATTAGTAACCCCTTAAAGGGTCTAAAATTTAAAGTATCATTATCCTTCTGTCGAAAATTTTTTACTCTGCCACTGTCAGTGTATTAAAACTCAGCTTGAAGCCTACATTAATTTGGTGACATTTTTGAGCATCGATTTGTTCATCTTCTGATCCAACACAAGTTATTCGGATACCTAGTTCAGTTGTTGGAAGTAATGGATCTCAAGTTTGCTTTTCCTTTTTATCGGTTTCTTATTGTAGGTGGAGTTTTTCTCTTCTCTGAAGAGGAAAGAATCCGATATATAGTTTTTTTGGAATGTATTGGGACGAGACTGCTCAGAAATATGGCAACCTCTTTTCAATTTCTTTGTGAGATTTTCCGTATGGTCAGGAGTTTTTTTTATTCATGGAAATGAAGTTTTGACGCAATGTCGACTTCAAAACTTTGAAAAGCTAAGAAACCTGAATCTAGCTAGGCACGGTGCAGCCCATAATATTTTTTCCTGTAATAGACAAAGTAATTGTGGCGTGTGATGAATTTTCTACAATTTTTAGTAACCTGGGGACACAACATCTAGCACCGCATATAATCAATGAGCATACAGCTACTCTCTTCAGAGACATCCAATAAAATTGGAACAATACAGAGAATATTAGCATGGCCTTGCACGAGGATGACATCATATGGCTATGTGTTCTAATCCTTCTGCTCGTTGGTAAAATGCAGCTTTCATTAGATGTAAGCAAGTTAACTTTATATATATATATATATATACCTAACGTTATAGCTATAATCTTAAGAGTGATTTGATAAGAAACATATATTAAGTTAGTTGTTTCCTATCTTAAATAATGTTAATAGTCAAATGATCAACGGCTCTTATAACATCAAAATTTTGGTAGTATAAATATCAATTTTTCAAAATGCCTTAAACTAAAGTATGATTTATATTAAATTAGTGTTTATAAACACATTAAAAGGTTCATATTTTGTTTAAAACACTTTTAACATGAATTCAAGAGGTCTTTTTTATTCCTTACTCGGTTTTGTACCTACCAATTACGGCATGATCATGGAGTGGACAAGTTAAAATACCAAAAGTTTCCCTAGAAAAGCTTTGTAACTCAAATAATTAATATGCTTAATGTTAAGGCAGCTTTGAGATGACAACATAAAAAAAAGTTTTATAAAAATTTTTGTTTTCTTAAAAAATGATTTTTTGCCATTTCTTGAGACCTGATTTGGGTGAAATCCGAAACCGCTTTTTTGGTATTTTTTTTATCAAGTTATTCACTTCCTTTTAAAAATATTGTTTTGTAAAAACATGGTTTTTCCGTAAACTCAAATTCTAACCACACACGGCTTAAACACCAACTAAAGACAAAATGTCATTGTAAAGTATCATCCAAACAGTCTGACTTTTAAGAAGAGGGAGCATGCACGAAAGAGGCTCAAATATTGCAAACTACGACGCATGCTCGCATTAATTAATTTACTTTTTAGAAAGAAGCTAAAAAAAAAAACCTCAAGGAATAGGAATATGTGGCAGTATGGGGCATTAAGGGCTCGTCCACGTTTCACGATCATTAATGGGGGAATGATGTTTTAGACATTGCACTGCAAACTTTTCATCGACCGCCATTCATGCTTGCAGTCAAACATTCAACAGCAGCTGTCACTGTAATACTAAACATCATGCTTTATATTCCTCCAAATAGTCGTTCGTGTGCATTTTTTCTAATGTTCAATGAAAATATTAACGCATGTCCAGACTTAGGTAATTAATTATCGATGCAGATACATGAGATAGAAAACGCTATTTGTGGCCCTCATTGAGCCAATTGTCTCTATTTTTTGCACCAGCACTTCACGATCCCAATGTCCTTTTGATTTATCAAATTTTTTTAGGTGAGTGAGAGGTTATCTACCACCTGGATGAGGCCAGAAGGTCCTCCAATTCTCCCTGTTTTCGGCGTTTTAGAAGGCATCGGGGATTGGATTGGTAGCGGGCTGCTTTCAACTCGATGGAACGTTTTGCGTCCCATGACAGTAGCAAGCATGGAAATCAAAATGGAGATACACCATGTACATGTATCTTGATGCATCCTACAATTTTATTTTTAATCTTAGTTTCTATAACGAAAATTTTGGTGGAGTTTGCATTTCTCTAGATGGTTCCAATGGCCACTATCATAATATATTGCAATCAGCTCCATCCCGCAGTCTAACCAGAAACGACCAACTAGCCAATTGACTGAGAATTAACTGCTCTTGAATGTCCGCTGGTGATTCACCACTCAACAAGCAACCATGGATGTTTCTTGTCCCACTTTGCTTACACTAAGGCACTTACGTCTACTTGAGAGTTTATGGTGAGCAAAGTCTTGTGTTCAATATGAAATTCAAGAGATAAGAAATGAAAGAAGACACGCCATCGATGCACTTGTCAGCACAATGCGTAGATGGTCATGATTCGTGCTTTGGGACTACGTTTCACCGTCTTTGGTAGGCTAATAACACAACCTGACCTGTGATTAAGTCAAACCAACACAGAGAAATGTGTCTTAATCTTTTCATCTGTTTGTTTAACGGCATTTTCTGTAGTCAACAAGCGAATTACTTGACGTAAATCAATAAGAGAGAGAGAGAGAGATGGGTGGATGCTCATGGACTAAGTGCACTTTTGATGGGCAGGATGTCCTTCACCTTCAAGCAAAATTTGTTGGATTTGGATCCATCCTCATTTGGGAGGATTCATTTCTAATTGCACCCTATTTCTTATAGAAAGTTCAATATTGTGAAGTTTGGCAAAGGAAGTTAAACTTGTCCATATTAATTTTGTGCTGGAAATTTAAGCCTTTATATGCACTTGTTCTTTAGAATGGGTGAGACTTTTTTTGTCTTTCAGAGTCACTCTACATGCTTATCTGTGTGTAAGAGAGAAAGAGAGATTCTTCTTCCATCAAGAGAGCAAATGAAGGTTTCTTATATACACAGAAACTGTTGATTCTTCAAGTTTGAAGAGTTGAAAAGACCCATTATACCCAATTTTGCATAGTAGATCTGTTGTGGCGGCTTATGGTTTCTTGCTCAGAGAGTTTTCCACATAAATTGATGTATCTTTTCCGTTGCTTAGCCTCTTTTATGATTTGTTATTGTCACTATATTGTATTCTCATTGTTTGAGGTAGTGGTTGTATAAGATTTACTCTTTTAAGAGGTTTACTATACATGCATACTAAGTGTTTGTTTAATTTCTTATGAAATTCACATGGAGGGGAAGTTTACCTCACATTTTGTTCTCGCCAACAAAACTTGTCCTTTCTATATGCAAGCACAGTAGCAGTCATCTAACCTGCCTGTCTTTTATATGTGTTGCGCAATGACATTGAAATTGGTTTTGAAAAGTACGAAGGTGGTTTAGGAAATCCGACTCGCTTCTATCTATATATACATTTCTAGAAAGTCCTATGCTAATATTACTGAAAAAGCAGACCACAGTATTTGCTTTAAAGAGTTTGGAAGTAGTTGAAGCAACTTGACAATAACATTAATATTAATAGAACATTTAATAAATCGGGAAGTTGGTTGGCTGCCACTAAAGCTTCTCTTATCAAGGGAACCAGATAACGATGACCTCAAATGGAACAACTTGAAACAATGAATACACTGAAAAATTGGAAACTTATTCAGCTGGGAAAATAATCTTTATTCTTCCAATGACAGCTAACCCCAAGTTCAGCATCTATACAAGCCAGCAGCTACCCAATGGTAGTTTCCCATTATTCTATCCGTTCAGACTTAGTAAAGAGAGATCATATCAGCCATCACAATTTTTTCCCAAGAAAAAGATATCTCGACAACAGGAAATCCATAATCTGACAATTACAATGTTTTCGTTTCTTATTAGACCAACAGCATTAGACACAATACTGTCAAACTCCTTTACACCAATTTATTTATGAAAACTTTGCTTCCAGTGAAAATGAAAGTGCAATATTTTCGAAATAAATGTTTTTTTGGGGATATCAGTACTTTAAGCCACTGAAAGTCTCGTTATAAAGTCATGCTTTTTAAGAAACTTTGCCATGATTGTAGCTGTGGTAGATACACAGAACGCTATTTTCATCTGATTAACTTCAGGATCAGATTAAAGAGGATTCTAGCAAGCCCAGGTAGAAGTGATGGATAAATAGATGATTGTGAACCAGTTAATTGGAGGTGGACGCGTCGAGTCCAGTCTAGGGGCGCGGACCTTAATTTCTTTGTGGCTGACAGCAGCATGACGTATGTGCAGACTTGGTTTTTGATTTGGCTTCCTCTCAACCTCCACTTAATAATCTTTGATCTGTCATCTCAACAATGTTTATAAAACGAAGCCTTGTTATTACTGAAGTATCAATCGCTATCAAACCATTGAATGTATTTTGTTTCATATCTCTCTGTGAACCTTAATGTTGCAAGTTGCGAGGTGGAGATATGGTTGATCTCTGGCCACCCAGTCATCTAATCATATGGCCCTGTCAGAACTGTCGCCTAAAAAAAAAGATTGCTTTTTATATTTATTTTTTAATAATTAGGATTTGGGTTTTTTTTATTTTATTTTATTTTTTATTTTTAATTTGACTCTATAAACTTTGTCGCTCGCCCACCAGCGTAAACTCTGATACACAAAAGGTCATGCTCATACTACTCAAGCCAGTGGCCGGCCATCTACCAGCTCAGGCCTATGAGTGCAGCCACAAAACCACCAATGGAGTTATTCCCAAACATGAAAAAATTTCAGCCACACGTATAAATAAATGACAAGGCCTTCATTATGCCAGCGTTGTTAAAATCGACTACACCTCTGCTTTCAATTTGGTGGCCGATTCAAGAGTACCATATGTCAGTTTTAGAATATTCTATAAATTGATTTTTATAACTTTTTTAAATTTTTGAAAATAAATCTTTTGAATTACTAAAAATTTAAAAATCTATCACTGAAAATACAATCAACTGTAGTTGCATCATAAACTGTCGTTATTACTTTTTTTGCAAATATATTTTAGGTAGAGATTTGTAAGTTTTAACCATCCAGCAATGCCCGTCAAATTTAAATACATTTCTTGATGACTGAAAGTGTTGAAAGCATTATAGGTTATTCCTAAAAGCACCATAAACTGTTGTTGCAGCATAAACCATCATTAATGTTTACCAGTTTTTCAGCAGCAAAGATTAAACTTTCATTCGATAATATCCGGCGTCTGCTAGATTTGAACTCCCATATGCATCCTTTCCCCAATTCAGCATTGCACTCTGTGCTGATTTTTTTTTTTTTTTCCGTGTCGTTCTTCCAATTTGAACAAAAAACTGAGTTACAACGGAGTAGAACCACGATGCTTCAGTACGATACCCTTCCATCGTTGAAGTTCACCGTGCTATTGGGACACAAGGCTGCCATGAATTCAAAGAGAAAGGTACTTCGTGAGAGGTTCGTTTCATCTTTAAAACGAAGAGCCTCAAGATGTAATGGTATGGGCAGCAATTCGGGCCCCATGGAAAGACAAAGTCACCACCTTCAACGGCAGAGACTATTGCCACATTGAGATGCAGTTGGCCGAGCCCGGCCGTGTGGTCCTGCTTCTGCTTAATTGCTCATACATTGCCGCGCCAAACTCGAGAGGCCAACACTGCAAGCCTAATCAATGGCTGTGTTTAAATTCTGAGCCCGGCAATAAATGTGCTTGCATTCATTTCCCTGCTTTTATTTTCCATGAAACTTGTTTTGCATTATGCAGCCAAAAGGGCCCTGCCTGCACAAACTTGGACTTCATGCTGGCTTTCTCATCACTATGTTCCTTTTAGCTCCGAACGACCAACCAAATGAATTAAAACCTCAAACCCTCTTTCCTTCAGATTTCATTGATTTCAAGGTAAACCATTTTATTTATTTATTTTTCTTTCCAGTTAAAGTAAGGGGAGTATTTCATTCTACTGAATGAGAGTCGAAGTTCCCACCTTTCCCTTCATCTCCCTTGGATCTTCCTTGGATACCAAACTTGCTTTTGTTATTCTATGGAGATGCCTCCTTTATGTTTCAACTTTCAACTTACATATTGGTTCTCTCCTCACAAAAGCTGGAGATGCCTCAGCTATGTTTCAACTTTCAGCTGCTTAGAAAATGTAAAGAGCCTAAGAGATGCATATTTGTGGAGGATGCCGTTGGAGTGTGTTGCTTGATTCTGAATTTAATAAGCTTTTATTGTTTCACGCAAAAACTTGTGGGCTAAAGGTATTATTGTAATTTTTTCTGCTTCTGCAGTATTGTCCTCAACTGAAAGGGGCCACCATCTCTTGTATTTATTTATTACTACCGTGGATGTAGGAAGACGTTGTCTTGTCAAACCATGTAAATCCTTGTATTTTTGTATGCTAGATTTTTTTTTAATGTCTAATATGTTATTGAGCGTGTGAGAGGGCATCGTTCTCAACGACAGGTGATGTTGGTGGTCAAACACAAGTATTCATATGTTCATACCATTTACAAGCCACCAAGTCACCTCTTGAAAAAGGTTACCTTTTTGGCATTCTTATTTGGCTTTACAAGGGTTCTTTTCATATGTTAACCCAGTTCCTTTTGTTTCGGGAGAATTTTTGTGCCTTGAGAGATCCCAACACTTACACTGTGTTTGGCCCCCTAAGATAAAACCTGCTTGGGCATGCTTGTTTGTCATGCCTTATATTAAGGCAGCCCTTGACGTCTCAGGTAACCTTCTTTTTGTCCATTAGGAGAGCCTCTCTACCGGATTGATCTTTGCAGCAAAAAAAAAAAATCTGAAGCTAGGTGTTGGGTTCTTCCACTTGGAGGCTTCTAGGGAAATTACCAGAGCCCCTGTGAACTGTTCTCTCCTTCGTTTACTGGTGAGGGCTCCAAGAAAGGGAGCAGAAGTTCTTATACTCCATATGGGGACGCTAGCAATTTTTGGAGTTGAAAAGCACAGCACAAGTTTGAAACTGACGGTCCATTTCCCCGCAGTTAAACTCTCAGATGAACAAAAGAAGCTGCCCGTTGGGTGTAAAGCTGGCGCTTCCTCTTGAACAATTTGCACAGGTTAATGGCCAGCCGTACCTCTTGACAGAACTAAAAATTTTCCCTTCTAGCTGTAGTCATCGACGTCGACACTTTCCTGAAATTCTCTTCAATTAACTGAGTCTTTCTGAAACCAATGAAATGCTGGAAGAATGTGATATTTTCAGGAAATCTTCATTTTGCTAATGATAAACTTTTGCTTTCATCGTCGACATGGACAGAACAGCTTCTTTTCAGTTCTTCATATTACTTTTTCCACTGATTCGTGACAAAATAAACGGAAGCTTTCCCCCCGAGCTTTTCTTGGCAAAGAAAATCAGAAAAATTTCAACATCATGACAAATTTCTTGCCATAAATCTGGGACCTAGTGTTACAGGAGAGCTCCTTGTGGGTGATTCACATGCCACATCAAAGACCATAATTTCTAGCGGAGACCTGCCATTTTTATATCCAAGTCATTTATTTCCCACAGCTGGCTGCTTTCAAAACAGAGGCCTGTGTACCGATTATGCCATTGCCTTAGTTCTCCAAAAAGTTGACCAAGAAAATTCCAACTGGCTTTGCTTTTACAAGGGAATGTGGAATGCATTATTCACAAGTCAATGGCTTGATGTCAAAAAATAAAAGCAGTTAATGGGATGAAAGCATAGGCGAGCAGGATTTCCCCAGATTCTGAGAAAAATAATCAAACCTGAGACGGCAGGAAGCTTCAAAAATTGAAAGAGTTGCTGTGACAACCAGAAGGGTGACTTCGAGTAAGGGCAATATTTACTTTCAGCAATGTCATGAGGCAGTGGGTTTCAATTTCAATGCCTGGCAATTGGGACAGCTCAATAATGCTGATGTGCTCCTGCCATCCACCCTGACTCCCAACTTTGAAGGCATGTTAATACATTTCCCATATTCGATTGAATTCTGTTGGACCATGATCTTCAATGGGTAGGCCAACTAATGCCACCAATTTGCACTAATAAATGTCGATAGATACACTCGAACCACACATCATTCTTCAATATTTTTTTGTTGGGGAGGAGAGAGAGAGAGAGAGCAAGCACATTTGAGCAGTAGAACGAAGTTTAAACTTTCTTGTTATGCTATTAAAGGATGTTTAACAAATGGGGATCTTAAAATTTCTTGGAATAGTAGTCATAAAATAGCATGAGTAAACAAATGTAAATACATATTAATCGGACCTTGCCAATGGCATCAGCATCTTCATGAAGCCACCGTACAAAGGCTTTTACAGGTAACACAAATTCTGCATTCCTTTTTTGAAGAATCAAAAATACAAATTCCTTTTAACCTCTGTAATCTTTGAGTAGGACTACACAACGTCAAGAATCAATGGGTCTTAATCCATGCTTTAGTGCACAGTTCCAGACCAGGTCTATTCTGTCCACGTCAATGGCCCCCACTTCGTGATGGTCCCACCCTTCTAGAAGATGCACCATACCTCCTGCATGGCATGCATGGACAATCCCCCTTCCCATGGTATACTGAACAGAGAATAAATAGAAAATTAAATAGTGGTAGGTGGCACATAACAAAATTACAGGAAAAAGAAAACCAAAAATATGCCTTCATGGATTATATGCGGTTGCAGTAACATATAATGAATAGGGATCATGAAGAGTATGTGAGCGATCAGTAACACAAATCAGACCCAGCAGATGACTCACCTCACAAGAACCTAGCCCTTCAACATCGTCCGGGACTCTCATGGCTGCCAATTTGCCATAGGTGCAGTCTCTTCTTAGTTCAAGGATGGGAGGTACCACAAATTGGTGGAAATGAGTCCCACTTGGCGCCCACCTTTGCTCCCTTGGTGTAATCCATTTCCCAACGATCCATGTCTACAAAAATGAATAAGGAGAAATTAGAGCAAGAAAGAGCATCATATCTGTTTCATGGGTGAGTGATCCAGAAAGCCATCAATCCAAGAACAGTAATGCCATTAGCATCAGAGAGACTGTGCAATGGCTCATTAATTCTTCCCATGTATAAACACGAAGAGGTAACGTTTCTCTGTCACTCTGTCTCCTTTTTCCTCTGTATTTTCAGCTGTGGTTCGCATTTAAAAGGCCAAAATGGTTCCCTCTTATCACATCAGTTACTCAAACTATTTCTAGTCATACACTTCTTTTTTCATTACCTTACAATTCTGAGCCGCCTGGTATTTTGTTACTTGGACAAGAAACTTTTGGCACTCTGTGGGGGCCTCCTTTTGAATGGCTTGGAATCTTTCAGTAGAAAGAGTAAGCATCTGTCGGAAACATGCAAGCAAAATTACATCAGTCTGAGGATACAAAGTTGAATACTAATGCGTTAGCGGTAAACTGCTTGGCATACCAGGACCCGGATTCCACGGCGGCAGAGATAGAGAGCAATAGCTCTTCCTAGTTTAGAGGTAGCGCCTGTCAAGAACACCTCCTTCACATCCTTTGGGATTTCGTTGAGAATCACTGCAGCAGTCAATGTGTTGCCATGAACAACTCTTACTCTCAAATTAGGGTGCTTCTGGACAAACAATGTCCCTCCTCCATTAAGGGCCTCATTCTGAAACAACAAAACTAGCACTGTAAGTTTAAAGCGAAAGGTAATCAGCATCTAGTCAGATCCTAGCTCTAACTATACCACTGCCATAGATTATTAAAATCTTTGAGAGACCATTTCAGTGAATGAAACAGATTTTTCACAAAGCATATTTCTCATTATGTACTATTCGTCAGATAATTTTCAGGAGGCAGAGACCGTAAAAAAAATGTCATCTAAGATTTCCGTCTGTCTGTCTGTCATGCAAGCCTGAAAGCCAAGACAGCCAGCAATATGGTGTATAGACTCAAACTTCTTTGACAAACATGGGACCCAAAAAATGGTGACAAATCAAAGCTGTCAGATTATTTATGATACCATGGCAACAGCCTCATCCAATGTATAAAGCTTACACACCCTCTGCATTAATTATCCTCTGCAAGAAAACCACAAAGTTCCAACACTGTGGTTGAGCCTAGGGTTGTTGGCAAATAACTTCATTAGGATTACTTCTTTTGTTGGCAATTGGCATCAACCACTAAAGCATCATTTGAAATAGATAGTTCTGTGATAAACCACCGTACCTTGTTTAAAGCGGCAAGACTGATAACTTTTACACCCAGTCTATCTGCGCTCAAGATTGCTTCTTCAATGTGTTTGTTGATCCCGTCCCTAGAGAAAGGTAAAAAGTACTGCAAATAACAATAAACCAAATCAACAAAGAAAAACAGATACCACCAACCACGACTTTGGGGTTAAAAAAAAATGGAGAGATTGACTACACCATATTAGATATGGAGATTCTTTACCTGAAATCCAAACCTGGGGATGCTCCAAGTTTGATGCAATTTGCCCCTTAACATGTAGAATGATACAACAAAAGTTTTTGCCCACGCCCACATGATGAGCATCACTATGAAGGCAAATGGCCATGTCGGCAGAACGACAAGTCTGGTGGTGAATGCTTGCGAACTGAAGGCTCTGAATACAAAGGGTACATGCACAGAGGAATGCACATCAACCACATGTGCAAGGAAGACGAAATCTGGAACTCTCGCTTCGTTCCCTGTAATATACGTATATAAAGGTAGACGTCTTTAACAACCAAAACGTAAAACCAATAACAGCGGAAGAGGATTAAACTCAAATAAACAAATAAACACACACACACACACACAGACATCTACATGTATGTGTGTGTGTGTGTGTGTGTGTGTCTCTCTCTCTCTCTCTCTCTCTCTCTATATATATATATATATATATATAGAGAGAGAGAGAGAGAGGTCTAAGTTCTAGAAATTTACCAGTTCTGACGCTCCGGTGGAGTTCCCAGGACTTCTTGTTCAAAGTATTCCCCAAAGCATCGTATAAAGGCATAAACAAACAGAAATTTGTATTCATCTCTGAATGATGAAGGGAATGGTAGCTGCAAAAGATCATGAGGAACAATCAACGCGTTTGAAAAAAAAAATCACTGGGTCAAAAAAATGGCAGTGATTGGAAGCTATGTCAGAGACTAGAGATTCATCGTCAAAGCCCAACGTTGGCAACTTCTGCTCATGTTCCTGGAGCTGTATGAGAGTTTATCGATATAAAATCCTATTTAGACTGATCTTCAGTCTTTTTCTCTAATATCTACAGCAGTAATTTTTTGCAAATCCCGTGCAAATTTATGTAAGTGAAGGCACATGCATTATGTGTTATTTGCAACTTGCTTTCCCTATCCTTATGGTTTCATCGTTACTCTTGCAATGTCCTACAAAATTACAGAAGCCAGTTTTTATCCAAAGTTCAACCAGGTGAAAAGACAGCTGAGCCAGGGGCAATACGGCATTTGCCTCACTACTTAATTCAAGGCAAGACGATGAGACCCCAAGTAAATTTTTCGCAATAAATGCGCCGAGGGGGAAAGTAGCAGCACCATTTTCAACTATTAAAGTTAGCAGCAAGTGGAGGGGCAGCAACGACATCTCCACTGTAAGGAAAGCTTTCCACAGAGATGCCAAGAAAGAAGGGGGGAATGGGGAGCCACAGACGGACAAACCTTGGGGTGTAGATGAGATATCTAAGGACTGGTACGTGCTTAAACAAAGACGATGGCATCACTTCAATATTGGAGTGTCCCATGCATCTTAGGAAGTCGAATGTCAGCACATAGGCATAGAACATGGTGATTGAAGCGCCGCCCATCCATGTGGCCCCCAACATGGGAATCCCCATGATTAAACCCAAAATTAGATGCTCCAAGAAGGTACCGGTTCCAGCTGCAGAGGTCACCAGCTTGGGTTAGTATCTATCAGATTGAAGATAGTGTTTAGTTGTACTTGGAATTAGTTTACCTGTAAAAGATTGTGGTACTGCAGAAGCATGATGCAGAGAATGATAACGGCTGAAGAGGTATTCCGAGTGAAACAACCTGTGTATCGAATAATACAAGGCCTCTGTAATCCCAATGTGAAGTACCAACATGTAAATAAAACCTCTGGAATTGAATAGAGGAAGATCCCCTATCAAAGGGAACGAATAACAGACTATAACAGCCATGAAAGCTTGGAGCATGATGAAATTATCCCTGCAGTAAGAAAAGGTAAACTTTTAACATTATAAACTTACTGCGGAGATGGTAGAAACAACGTAGAACAGAACATAACATACCAGTTCCATTCTCTGTCTATCTGTTTGAAATCCACCCCCTTTTTTATGATTCTGTATTTGTTGCTGAGAAACAACATACTGCTGTATGAATACCATAGCTGATGCACAAAACCTCTCAATGCAGATATTGCTAGGATGTGGAAGCACCAGTTCAGTGCTTCTTCCTCTCCTCTCAAATTAAAACCTTTTACTATCAAGGGTGCATATAACAAATACTGAAAAAAGGTAAGAAAAGGGGAAAACATCAGAAAAAAAGAGAGAAAAGGGGAGCTTATTAATGCATTGTATGATCAAATGGAACGGAAGCATGCAAGGAGACGATAAGTTTCTCTGTCTTTCACATGCCTTGAATTTACTCAAATTCTCCCAAGGCCACGCAGAAAGTGGAGCTCCCATCTTGTGCTCAGAGAGAGAGAGAGAGAGAGAGAGAGAGAGAGAGAGAGAGAGAGAGAGAGGGAGAGAGCTGTGGTCTCTCCTTTGTTGATGCCTGTCTTAAGCAGCACCGCGGCTGTATATTAATACCAGGAGGATGACGAAGCGGACCCACAAGAAGTGTCAGAGAGAAGAACAGGGGCGCTACCAAGAAGGAGCTTGGAAGAAGGCGTTGATTCGTTGAAAATCAAATTTATTATATATACATGTGTCGAGAGAGAGAGAGAGAGAGGAAAAAAAATTCTAGTCTCTTCTCCCACACCGCTTCCCCCCACCATGAACTCTCAACCTATATGCATTATTCAATAATTAAATAAAATAAAAAAATAAATGCATTATTTAAATAATAGTTAGTGATAGAACCAAAATCATTAATCACCTCCCACCAATACAAATAGAAAAAGGAGAAAAAGGCAGAGACAAAAGAGAAGTTGATGGATTCTCTTCAATTTGAAAATTTCGTAGAAAGGGACCCAACTTTTAGCAACAACTGATGTCAGTCAAGCTTCAATTTCTTTATTTAATCGCCTTCTCATGATGGTTTTTCTTATACCCTCTAAGAAACTAAGCATGCCCTGGCAAATTATAATTCATGTTAGCTGTTAACCTTCAAGTTTTCACTACAAAGTCAATGGTTGGTTCAAATGAAAACCAAGAAGGGAGAAAAAGGAAAGAAGCAGGGGATCACGGGCATGGAGGAAGAAGCGCTAGAGGCCTAATTGCAGGAAGCTGACAGTTGCTGAGAGGAGGGCAATGAATGCCCAGACAGGGACAACCTCCCAGCACTCCAAGCGCACACCAAAAATAAACAAAAAGCAAACTTTATGCCTTCACGGAAAATGGATTCAGTAGTTAAATATGTAAGTATGTTGATAAAAAGAACACATAATGCTGCATTTAGAGAGAGAAAGAGAGAGAGGCGTTCGTGGTTTGATCATCGTTTTCGTGTGCGTACGTATGAGGCCCTCAACAACCGAACCAGGAAGCCTTAATTGCAGGGCCACCTAACAACCCCACTATAGCACGTCTCTCTCTCTCCCCTTTGCCTTGGTTTTATGACTTAAATTATTCTCATTTAAGGCAAAAGATTGAATGCTTCCTCTTAACGGTTATAAAGAATGCAAGGTTTTTAATTTGACGATTTGTTTAATGAGAAATGGCAGTAGACATTGGAGTACAATATACTCCACAGTCTTCATGGACCTCTTTCCTGTAAAACTAACTGTTTGAATGTGATTTTCACTCCCGAAACATAGGAATCAACATAACTATATCGGTTTTCTAGGTGAGATGGATTTTATCTTTTAACTTGTTAATATAGAGAACCTGGCATTTTCCTGTTTTGAAGCAGGGAGACCGTATCCATATGATTCTCTTTTACAGAAAAACGTGATCAGATGTGTGAAAAACAAGTAAAGGACATAATAGTTACTGTGTATATGGAAGAAACAGCTAGATCGCACTACAATGGAGTGTGTAGACGACAATTATGGTGTATTATCGTTAGTGTACATGAGAGCTTTCCTTCACTTATTAATTGCTGCCCTTTAGATAAGATTGAGACCATCTTCGTAGTATGACTTCACATTTGGGATATCGCTAATTTATGGCCCCAACGATTTTGGCTAGTCGATCGTGTGACTGGTAGAAGGCTGGTCTCTGTTTTGATGCTCGCGAGGGTCAATTTCTTGCATAAGTTGACGCGCCCCTAAATTGCAGGGGAAAAGGGAATGGGAGGCGCTTGGCTTCTCGTTTCTCATAGAAATATTGTTAAATTACGCGAGTGCATACGTAAGCCTTTTAAGAACTTAGAAAACTGTTCAGTAGAGAGAGAGAGAAAGAGTTTTAATTTTTGATGTTCTGGTTTCGAGCTTGTCTACGTGAATGTAATGTAAGTCTTCCTTTAGTAAAAGAAAAAAAAAAACACTATTATTTACAATACATTGTAACATTTTTGGAAGAATTACAAAAATTGAAGGCTTACAGTCCTTCACATTTTTCAAGTCTTTGAGAAATCACACTGTACTTTCATCATAAAAATGATTCAACATCGAAAGACCACGAAATTGAATCTACAGGATTTTGACCAACATCCATCGGAAGTCTTTTTAAAAGGGGAAAAAGACCGCTAGCGGTCTGGACCGTACAGTTGACCGGGATACCCAACTTTTTTTTTTTTTTTTTTGCATTTGGTTTGAGGTGCAAAACTCTTCGAAATTGCGACTCAAAATTAACCACATAGTCATAAAAATCAGCACAAATCGGCCGGCTCAAATCAGATCGGACTCAAGCTGATTTGGTCCGGTGCCCCCAAACAGGGGTTGCTATGTGAACCTAGTCAACACTTTTTCAAATATTTTTGAAGTTTTTTTTTTTAAGTTCTACATTATTTATTATACATTTCATTTATTTTCTAAAAAATCAATGTAATAACATTATTTTGTCCGATTCAGCTAAACTTTTCACTGAACCGGCACCTGGTCTTTAGGCTTCACAAACCCAACTTCTATAACACCGGAACCGATTGTTGGGGAAAGTACTCCACCCATTCGCATGCAAGATCAGACAGTAAAAAAAACAGTGACAGTAAATGGCAACGCCCATGTGACCATAATGCATTGCAAGAATTAATAAAGAAAAGCAATTGCCAGCGGATGAAAAAAAATGTGCAAGATCACTGGTTCGCAACTGTGTGTGAAAAAAGAAAGGCAGAGAGCAGCAAGATTCGCGTCAATTTTCTGCAAGTGGGGTCTGTGCTTCTTAAAAGTCCCAAGGACAGGGTCTCGAACTACATGTGCAGAAACGCTAACTTCTTCATTTAATTATTCAGCATCATGAGAAAGAGAGAGAGGAAAATAACTCCTACCAAACGCCAAAAAAGGTTCTATTCTGTGATGTGTTAACGAAGTTTATCGAGCTTTGGCCAGAGTCGACGGATTTGACACCGAGGGTTGAAAGAGGCAAAGCAAGAGATCAGGACGTAAGGGAGAGACAGATAGAGATAGAGAGAACCTCTACCAAACACCTAATCAGTTTTGTTATTGCCGCCGGGTTCATTAATCAGCCGGGATAAGCGGCTAACTCTCACCGGCCATTGCCAACCTGATCTGCAACAATTAGTTGCCTGGTAGCCCACATTTTTATGGTATTGCTGTTCAACAAGTCCACGCCTGTCTCTCCCTCTCCGCAACGCTCTCATAATTGCAGCACTCCCCTTTTCATTGACTTTTGAACACTGTGGAACTCTTCCCCATGTGCAAGCCTCTTTCTTTTTCTTCTTCTTTTTTCTTTTCGAACCTTCGCCAATAACCAGACATCTTAATGAGCCTGCTGATCTTGCACGCAATGGAACACTTGGAAAATGTTTCCACCCGCTCGGTACGTGTCCCTCCTATCGAGAATCCAGTCGTTCATATCTGTCCTCTCATTAGTTGCTGTCGATCTGGTAGCTCAACCCCTCGATTCGCCTTCTTCGCTATTCTTGCCCACTTAAACCAGCCATGTGGACGATCCTCCTTCTCGACACGCTTTATGTGGTGTTGGGTCCCAACATGTATTCGGGTGAACAAAAGAATGACAACCCATCATTCGAAAACAAGAAGAAAGGTCTTCAGCTGCATCGGCATTAACGATAACAATAAGACATTGCCCGGACCCTACATCTGTAGTCATCTCTCTCTAGCACCTAGAATTCTGTAATTTAACAGCAAGTTCTTTGTTCTGTTCCGATCCCTGTCATAGTTAAGACTCAATTGGAAGGCTCGGTTATCTTGGCTCCCATCAGCATCCAAAGTAAATCTAGCTAACTGGGGTTGTGTTGTTAAATTTTAGATCCATGCACGTCTTCTCTTGCTACCTCGAGTAAGGCCCAACGTAGATCTGAAAGGTTTGATGCAAAAACACGTTGAAGTTTTGATGTCTTTCATCCCAGTACTGCTTAGGTTAAACAGAAAACAAGCAGCTGAATGAATGAAAATCGAAACTTGTAAAAATTTCATCTAAAAATATATGTCAGATTTGAAGTATTATATTGGAACATGACAATTTAATGTAAGGCAGGCAGCATAAGGTGGCGAAGATCCTCACGTCAATCACCGGCAGATAATAGTCTGGCATATTAGAGAGAGAGGGAGAGAATTTTTTTCTGGAGCTGCAAAAAAAAGCTTCCGCATGCATCCTGACATGATGTTCAACAAAATAAAACCTTCGAGTCGAAGAAACCTAAGAAAGTCATCACTAGGGGTGCGCATTAATAACAGAATTCCGCCTAACTTCAATCTGCTTATCAAAAATATTTTGAAAAAAATTGCCTCGAGCGTGGCAGGCAGCAGCATTAAAATGATGAAAGGAATACTTGGTATTTAATAAAGTTTTATTCGGACTTCTGGTCAAGTTCAAATTATTCCAAGTGAAACACGAGTGATCGGTGACATGTGAAAGAAAGGTTGACTCTTCGAGCTCGAAAATGGTTCGGATGACATGGCCTGAGGACACGGGCTTTGATTACATAAACAATGGGAATATACTATAATATTATTGGAACTCTTGAATGAAATGTTAGTCAATATATTCAAATACTAATTATACTATAATACTATACATGATTTTCTTTTAAGGATCTGCCAGAAATTTTTTGCTCCACCATTAGTCTATATTAGTGAAACGTTCTCTCAAGGCAGGGAAGGGCTTGACTCTTGCTAGAAGAAAGTGTGTTCGTAAGGTGGTGGCTGGGTTAGAGAAAGAACCTCAAAATCCCCTTACCTTGCCCTTGCCATACATTTATTTAAAAACGCGTATACATTGTCAAAGACATTATATTTATTTGATGTTGTCCTTAAGTCCCCATTATTTAGTGGTTGGTTGAACATGGTGGGTACTGGCTCACAGAAAATTATTTAAAAATACTTGAAATTATGCTATAATGATTCAAAAATTACATGAATTGCCCACACCGGACTTGAGCTGGTAGCTCGAGCGTCCCCCAACTAAAAAATAAAAAATTTCTGGCTCTACCACTGATTCACACCCTGGTTTAAGTTTTTGTTTCTATAAAATAGTAAGGTTCCACATGCTAAGTAAATAATTCATGCCTTTCTTTTTCTCATAAACGTGGCATCTGCCACATGAAATATTGCCCTGGAGTTGACTCGAGAGTTAAATTGAACGAAGTCAAAAGTCAGTCCCATACCAGCATTGTACTGTAGCTGGTACTAAATCATCGTCTAATTTTTAGCTTCCTTTTGAATCTCACGTGAGAGTTTCTTCATTTTCTATTGCTGATTTCGTCCGACCTTCAATGCATTTAGCTGTTCACGATCTCTTTCAATTAAACTTGATTTTATATATATTTAGCTCGTCAAATTAACTTGCTTCGGCCCCCTCGTTTCTTTAATGATATAACGATGGTCTGTCGGTCCTCCTCCGAAGTTGGCCAAGTCTAACTTGGTAGGCGACCGCACACTTCTCGGGACCGACCCTTCCTGGTATTAAGGCATCGACCAATGGCAGCCATTAATGAAGAGTCTTTCATCGGCAAGGCAAGTTAGCGAGGGATCTTTCGTTCTGAATAATTAGCTCTTTGCACGAGGCAGCCTATCCTGTTCACGGGTCCACTAAAATTGGTTGTAAATTGGCCAAAAAAATATTAGATTTTTTTTTTAATACATGAAATACATATATAATACCAAAAATTAAAGTCTTCTTTTGAATGGGTCATCATCAACATTGAAATAAGGACACGGATAGGATTTGTTGTTTGTTGTGGAACGATGAAAAGAACTCCAAAGACCGCTGCCATTTTTTTTATCGATAAAAGTTGGCAGACCTTTTGAGGAAAAAAAAAAAAAACTAAAAAGTAATTTGCTTCCGCATTCCTCAATCAGTAGCAACATGGGTGTTTTAGTCGTCAATCTCTTTGTAAGAAAAAAGCTTGATTGTAGCAAAATTTCATAACACCAATTGATTTGCTGGACTTTCTAAATCGCATGTCCTCTATTGCACTGAAGGTCGAAAGCTTCGTCAATGTTCGGTGTGAGTTTAATGCATCTTTCAACCCGATCGGCTACATTTTTGTTTTGAAGAATGACTGATGATGTTTCCAAATGTTACTCGAAAGCAGCAAACATCTCATCTTTTTCGAATGCTACCCAAAAGAAACAAACTTCGTATCTTTTCTCAAATCTAGTCTTTGGAAATAAAGACAAGGAGGCCCATTCTTTTATGTCATCAAAGACATCCACATCATATAAAATTTTGAGGCACGACGTCCAATGATTTTCCATTTCTCCCACATCTGGAGAAGGTAAAAAGCTTCTACTATGGGCCTTAACAACATTACGAAAGGAGCAGAAAAGTTCCCCATTTCTAAAGCCACCATAGAATCATAGATATCTACAACAATTTTATAAAAGAAATTCTAGAAGCTTCTAGACAAGACTGGTTCGGTCTTTAATGGTTGCGGTACTTGAGAAAAATTGGTAGAGGTGCTCTGCAAACTGGATGAAAATAATGTAAGTTTGGATTTCATAAAGGGTTCCTTGAATTCTTGATAATATACATTTAATGGGACCACACCGAACCTTTAAAGCAAACATTGTTGCAGCACGAACTGCAACTAGGCAGCTACTATTAGCATTCAGCCCTATATATGCCTTAATATCTTGTGATATTATCACTATTAGCAAGTGGCTCTACCTTCCAAATTATTGAGAGAGAGAGAGCCATGAATCATGGACAGGGTCCATAAAACCTGAAACATACGACCCCATTACTTTGTCATCTTGAGATCCCATTCACAATTATTTATTTAAACAAAGTTAGGCAGAGCCAGCTAACCCTTATACTTGGTTATAGTTAGAGCTGCAAATCGGCAGGAGACAGTGTCGGAGATCTGTATTATTCGCTTCGCGAGTGCGTGCTTTATGAAAAGCTCCACAATTCGCTTTGCGAGTTTGTATCTGATTAATCTAAAGGCACTGGACTTGGTGCATTTTTTTGTTCTAAATAAACCAATGTTTTGATGCCTGCAAGCCGTGCACAGCACTATTGGCATAATCTACTATGGATTTTATTCAAATCTGAATTGAAAATCCAGATTCTAGTGGTATGGCACAGCTGTTTCTTACCACATTTGGTAGATATCTGACTTTCACTAGCATTACAATCTGATTACAAGTAAAAACTTAGATGTGGTTCTGTAGTTTTTTATATTTGGATCTAAATTTGGTTCCGAGTCAATATCGGAATAGCAGGAAATAGTAATAGTTGTATTGGATGCAAATTTGATCTATTGGCATCCAAGATTGCATTTGATACAAAAGGATTTGCAATAGATACAAAAGTGTAGTGAAAGTTGGTCCATGAATCTTATGAAGTTTATCATCACCATAAGCTAGGGCCGACAGTGGTACCCTCGATCCCAGTACCAATCTGCACTTAAAAAGAAAGAAACTCCAAGAGCTTTTACTCGTTTGTACTTTGAATAAGCTCCTACCAACCAGCCATTATGAGGGTAAATAATCAATATAAAGTAGCTTAATTTAGTTTATTTAATACATTCGACCTAAGATCTGCCTGGCTCAATTAAAGTCCACGTTTGTCTTATACACACTCGATTTGACTTACCGTAGATGTTGTTTAGAGCCAATCTAACATTATTACTTAAAAAACGCCGCAAAATGTTATATATATATATATATATAATTTATTTATTTATTTATTTATTTATTTATTGATGGATTGATTGCATGATCGTGAAAGGTGGTCTACTTGATTCTCCCCTGCAAGCTTCGATTCTTATTTTCACAAGAAAATCAAGCATAAGAATATTGTCATTTTCCTAAATTTTGAATACTAGATGATCTTGCTGATTAGTGTGAATCTTTGGCTGGTTGCCCTTGTGGCCTACGTGGTTCACTTTTTCCCGACAAATAATGTGTAGAAAACCATTAGATTATTATGCCAAGATAAAAATAATATTTTACGTTTTTTATTTATTTGTGCCATTTTAATAAATAAAGTTTTTGCTTAGCTCATGTATTTGCATGCAGGATCGTATAATATGTCGTTCTCCATCGCCACGTTGTACCCAGCTAGTCCGAAATATTTTTAATTAAAAATAAAAAGAAGTTATCAATATTATGAATTCCAAGTTGTTGCATTGTAATTATTTCTCTTTTTAATCTCTAGGTATCTTTCACAACTTTGGCCGCACTCGTTTTTGTCCTACCCCTTTTTTTTTCATAGAATCTCCTACCTTTACACTGCCACGAAAATGATATATATAAGAGATCGGTAGGTAAGTGACCTTTAAGGGGTCATTGATCTTTCAAAAAAGACTGAAGTTAGATAAAAGTCAAGGAAAGAAAGTTGTTAATTAATGTTATATATATATATATATATATATATATATATATATATATATATATAGAGAGAGAGAGAGAGAGATACTTCTAAACCGTTTGCTTTTTGTTCCTTATGATATGAACATAAGAATTACTTGACGTGTGCTGACCTCTTAGCTTTTTAAACTTGATTTTGGTCCTATTTTATTGTTATTTTTGTGAGAATCTACTCGTGAGCACAATAATATGATTAGGAACCAAATATGACCCATTACGTCAACTTAAATAATACAACCAAACAATGAAACCTTGCCTGTTTCTAGGAAACTCATAATAATGCACGTAACGGAAGCTTTTAGTTGCTCTCAAAAAATGTCTAGTTTGTATAATGAATAGGAGAAAATGTCATTGAAAATGGCCAACCAAAAATGACATTAATTTTGGCCAAGCTCCAGTCACCCACTTGCGCTTTCAGTTACATTTAATTTTGAAACAAGCACAGAAGAAATACTACAAAAGGGTTATGCATTTGGAATTGCAAACAGGGTAAGGGGCTAAGAGCCTGTGTTTACTCAATAGCTAGCTTTGCAGCGGCACGAAGGCGTTCAAACTCCCTTCAAATCACATTCAAGTTGAGAGACTTTGTTGCTCGATCTACAGTATAAAACTTTGCTAAACTCCTTGGAAACAGAAAAAGTTAGTTTGATAAGCTAGTGATAAATGCAACAAGGAGAGTCGTCTTTAATTTAGTCCATTCTATAGAGTATCAACCCCAAAATTGATCATAACCCTAGGTAGCTGCCAACCCAACTGAACTGATGGGGAGCATCCTCTTGCCCAAGGACGGAGATCGAGTCAAGAATTTTTCATGAGAGGGTCGAATTATAGTTTTAAAATTTTTCACCCCTTGACTCCACCCCCTGCTAAGCCTACATGCTTTTTTCATGTAAGAAGCGCATTCAATTGATCAAAACTATGAAAAAACATATACTTACATGCAGTTTATTATTGTTCATGTGCCTTTGCGGTGGTACCAAATGATATATTTTCCACTCGTAATCGATAGGCCTCGGTTTTACCTCATTAACTGTGTCATTGCCCAACCATTTTACTACACACAGATATAGAAATGTTAATGCTTTTAAGGGGCGTTTGAATGACACCCTCATCTACACCAAGTTTTATATGAAAATCTGGTTTTTTAATGAGTTTTCAAAACTTTGTTTATTTCGTTATATATATATATATATATATATATATATATATATCAGGTTTTTTGCTCTCTTTTACAAAACCAGGTTTCACCCAAACTAGGTTTTCCTCAAACCTAGCTTTCATTATTGCATTTTAAATATTCTAAAAACCCAGTATGGAGACAAAGTCTGGTTGTGGTTTTGCTTCTAAAACCTGGTTTTGAAGTTTCATTCAAACGCTCCCTTAAAAATTGAGTATGCATAAAAGAGCGTGCTTCAAATGAGCTGCTAATTCTTCAATTTAGTTGAACTAACAGACTCCTATCACTTGAACCACAAGAAAAGAAGTCATTGGCTTTCTATCTCAAGAACAAAGTAATACTGCCATGGTAAGAGCACCGCCTTTATAATGCTCTCAAATCTGTTAAGTTTGTCATGGAAACTATGTAACCTCGTGAACACATTCATATAATAATGGTTCATTAGACTTCCACAAGTACCATCTTGAAAGCAGTACATCGGGAAAACCAAATCCTGTCCCAAAATGCAGTTTGAGTCTATAATTAATTCAGCATGAAAACCAGTAACTTCTACGCGTTCAGGAGAAATTCTCCACGAAGAGGCCGAGCCTGCCGAAAAGTATCGAGCAGACACCAAAACAATTTTGGACTATGGACGTGACAGAACTTCAAGCCGAAAGGACGTCCACCGGACGGATACCACTGTAGCCAAATAAATCACATGAACGAAGTCAAAGAGAAAATTATTGAAGAGAAGGCAGTAATTACTTGCTTCTGCAATTTTCACAGAAAAACTTATGGAGTGCAGAGGGAACGTCATTGTCCTGCTTACCTGATGACGAGCGAATAGAGTGATAGTAAAGGATACGTCGAAGTTGCATCACCATCGCAGAAATAATTTCTCTTTGATTGTTGTCGTCCTTCCACCTAGAGGCAACTAATGGCGTTGTTCGTTCAGCATGGTGGGACTAATTAAAAGCAAACATTCAAAGCTTCTTCCTTCGAATAATCAGCCTTCGGTTGGTACATTATAAGCTCTGCGATCACAGTCCACAAGAGTCTCCTAATTTGTTAAAGAAGATTCAGTGAAGTTTTAATCTCCAGTTCAGCAGTTGCCAGGCAAGCTTTAACTAAATTAGATCTTTTCCTCCTAACTAAGAGTGCGGCTTCGACATCTAAACAAGCTTTAAAGAAGATTCTTACTTTTATATGCCTCCCCAAGCTGGACACCATGTGATGAACGGCAGCAAGAAGCACTGTGAGGTCACATGCCTTCCATTAAATAGGAAGGCGGCCATATCAGAGCACTGCACATGATGGTGCCTGCCTTTGCTTGGTGCAGGCAGGCGCCTTGACAGGGAAAGGATGACCGAGCCAACCTAACGAAAGGGACGTCCATATGATATCCAGCAAATGCCGGCCTCTGCGGCTGCGGTGGAGGCCGGAGAGTACTCGCCCCGTCCAATTCAAGCGAGACCAACATCCAAACCCAATCTGTCGAGGAAGACAAGGCACGCGAAAAAGGACTGGATACAGTAGTTGCCGAATCTCGGAAGCAGTCCTGCCGCATAATTGCAGGAGACAGGATCCGGAAAGGAAAACGAAGCAGTATTTCCAACCGGATTATACATCCGGGATTTAAAATCTTAGATAGTGGTTCCAACATTGTGCATGATTGATTGATTGATTCGTGCAAGTAGATGAAGATAAAGGACGACCCCCAATTTAAGACATATAATAGTCGTAGGGTAACAGCACAGACAAAATCTCATGCAAAATTTAAGAGGGTAGTTCCTCCCAACTTCATCAGGCTTCTGCCTTCCATAACTATTGTAAGGAGTTGGCTATAGCTGTCACGGTTTAGATCCTTATAGCTGTCACTCCCTTCCTTAAGTCAAACCACAGTGTACTTGTCTGGACCCATTGGACATGTCGGGTGAAAAAATAAATAAATATACATCGGATCGGATGGTTGCCTTTAATCACATATATTCAATGCATTAAGTAGACATAATTCAAAATGATGAAATGATGGAAGGATTTAAGCTCATCTATATGTAATATGTATATATATTTCGACCTTTCGCAGAGTACACTAAAGAATGGCATCGGATGGTTGCGTTTAATCACATCCATTCAATGCATTAAACGGCTGTGATTAGACATAACTCAAAATGATGGAAGGATTTAAGTTCATTTATATACGGTTGAAATGAATCGGATCCACAGCTAAGTAGTAATATAGGGGGAGTGGATCTGGTTATGGTCATTTTCCTCCTTGAGTCTCTGCCTAATTAATGAACCTTTCGATGAGGACATGCCTCATAGTAATGGTGAAGAAGTCAATGACTGGTCCCTCTTATGCCTCATAGTAATGGTATATCTATTAGCTTATGACGTGTTTACCATGTCATTAGGACAGGTTACAGTTGGTTCAAGACCTAAATTCCAATACTCTCTCACTTGGCCTAATAATATGCTGTTTGCCAAATTCCATGTTTGAGTAAATTGACCTTCAAATCTATTCAATAATTAGTCCTTTAAATTCTTACTTCACATGACCTCTCGGTTCAAAATGACAGAAAACCATATGTGAAATTCACACTAGCAACCAAGAGAATTATATAACCTTTCAAATTATGGTTACATCGATTCGATCTATTCAATTAAGACAGATTCACGAATGGTATTCAGTTCATACAATTCTGGTTGATAAGTGCGTCCAACACTATTTGACTTATACCAATGTTGTGAAAACATAATAAATGTTTTCCAACCATTTTTCTAGAACTAACAATGGAAATGAATACTGTGTAACATCATATCAAAATAAGGTCTTGCCTGAATTTCAAATAAATTCATTATTATTATAACCCGTGACGCCGATGACAAGGATTGAGTTTGATGCGCCTGTTGATAAGAACCAAAATAGGTAGTGGGGGGGCATAAGTTCGATAATGTTGCTGCCACTAGAAGATCACGAGAGAGAGAGAAAAAGAGGCACCCAGATAGAATTTTTTTTACACGAGACACTAAAAATATAGTTAACAAATGTTCAATTGGCTATGCGGCAGTGACCTGGGTTTCACAGGGCTGTCATATATAAGTATACCTAGATCCACTCAAGTTTAACCACTAATTTAAGCTTTTAGAGAATAGGCTCTATAGGGCGTATGCCCTTGAAAGAGGAAAGAGGAAGCAACCTGCAGCCATTGTCGGTGCCGTTGTTTTGATATAAAGACGTTGAATTTGATCTAGATGTCGATAATTATATCAAAAATTCCATTAAATTAAATTGATAATGGAATACAAATTTGTACAAAATATTCTTATTGAATTCATCTGAAAAGGACCTTATATGCTTAAATTGCTTCTTTCTTGGTTCATTCAACTTGTGGTCCTTGCAGTACTGCCATTGGTTGCTTCTGTCATTAAGAAATTATAGTTGCTTGAATGTGACCAATGTTGTGGTACCGGTACGTTTGCCTCTCACTAAAACGATAAGACCTTTTGAATTTTAATTATTTAGCCACCCGGCAACATAGAATTCGACCAGTTTGATTTGGAGACTTCACCCACTCACTTACAAGAGTGTAAGTTGTACCCAGCCTGAACCCGGCCGGACAAGATGGGCAGCCTCCCCTCGCCTACCTTCTCCCTCTCTCTCTCTCACATACACATACACACACAGGCACATGCACCTACATTGTCCGACTCTGTCATTCTCTGCCTGCAGCAGCCGGCGAGAATACAGCCAGCATCTGAGTTCAGTCGTCCGGCATCATCCCTCAAACCATTAATTCGGGGGCGGAGGAAGGTGTGGAAAAAATTTTCTATTTTCATATTGATACTCTGGGAAAGTTTTTTTTATTTATATATTGATGCTTCTTAATAAAATTTAAAATTGTATAACTAGTAACCCTTAGCCAGAATTTTCTGGCTCTGCCCCTCCATTAATTTAAACCCCAAATCTTCGGCATTCCTTGCCTCATCTGCACAAGGTTGCAGAGCATATGCTCTTCAAGGACATCAAATTTCTGTGGGCAAATTTAAGAGCATTGAAACAAATATTAGCTATGAATAACCTGATATTGTCACCAAAGCAGTAGTATTCTTTTGGGGAAAGTGTCACGATATTTTCTACACATCACTAACATATAAGTATCTTAATAATATCACGGTACATTTTCTTTTATGAGAAACTTACTTTTTAAGTATATGTTTTCCATTTTTGTTTCTTTTAAAGGTTTAAAACCGATTTTGAGTCTTTATCAGCATCCTTCGTAAAAAAAGTAACACCAAATTCATAATTTTTGGATATGTTTTAAATGTTATCAAGTTTTGAGATTTTCCTGATAAGAACGAAATAAAAGACAAAAGAACAATGATATATCCGTGGTAATGTTAAAGAGTGACTTTGCATCATCCTACTTTTGCTAAAGCAACTGTAAGTTGTCCTTTTCTTTTTATTAAAGAATTGAATTGATTTTAAGATGTGTCTTTCCTCCAAATTAAAACTCGGCTCCACTGCTAGTTGACAATTCTATCTTCCTTATCATCTTCCTTAATGTGTTTGTTAGGTATCATACTGCCCACCGAAGGATCAGAAAAGACAATGTGTGCAGTTCCTTCCTGAAAGCCACCACGTAATTATTGCATTGACAATGTGTTTCTTGCAGTCAGTTGAAGAATCCCTGTATCATTCTCATGAGCAGTTCTTTGGTTGTTCTGGCAAGCCTTGTCATTTCCAGAAACATGTGCTCTGATCTTCACTAGGTGTAATTACATAAAAACATTTTGACAAATACTTGAAGAAGTTGCTGCTGAGTTACATCCACATATCAAATTTAATTAAGCATGCTATTCTGCAACGAAAACTAAATTCTTCTTGTCAATTGTTTTAATAATAACCTGTCTACCACAACTTTTATCTTCCGTTCTGATATTATTGTGGATTAAATGATCTCATCATCTGCACCATTTTTAGATAATGGTGTTGGACTGCTGTTGCTTTTATTTCTGTGGAGTTACTAGTTTGACTCTAGAAAGTGCTGAAATTTAGTCTCTGGCCAGGCTGCTGACCAAGGAATGATTACTGTCCCCAAAATAGCCAAATACTTGCTGCCCAAAGGTTTTGCCAGTAAGTTTGTGGGTCCTCAACTTCTTGTATGTAACATACTCGCCCATCATATTTGTATGGTTGCTAACTGCTAAGTCTTTGGCTCATGCATGTAGATGCATGTAAGAACAGTTTACCAATACGATACCCTGTTTCTGTGAAGCAACTTTTCCATCTGACACAGTTCTGGTTTAAGAAGTTGGATAGCGGCTTGGCTTACAGTAATCAATGGAAGAAATTCAAACATTAAGTCACCTAAACCTTTCTTGTACACTTTCCTGCTCTTATCAGCTAAATAGATGCAGGACTCGGAAAGTTCATCAAGTTGACTTTCCTGTTATTACATCAAGGTAGGATCTATCTCTCTCTCGCTATCTCTTTCTGCTCCCTATTTATGTGGATTTAGTGCCCGCCACCTGCACATTACTAATAAAAACAAATTCAACAATGAAGTGCAATGTATTTGTCAACAACAAATTGAAATAAATGCGATCAGCCTTCTTGCTGTTGGTAGTAAATGACTTAGAAAGTTAGACCCATATTCGTCAACTTGTCTGAACTCCAGAACATGGGTATTTCTTTATTCCCTGGAAATTACTGTCATCTGTTCTTAAGTTCAACAATGACGTGAGTACATACGTCCTCCGGAAGCTTTCCAAGCAGCTTAGTATTCGTGCATCTTCATCATCACAGAATAGTCATGAACAATCCCGCGAACCACAATGGCTGGAGAAATCATTCCACCCCTTTTGGAAGATTGAAGGTCCGCTGGAGCTGCAAAAGGTTTCAAGACTATTTCTGCTCTGTTGAAGCTCCTGTGTGCGTTTACTCTCTGGCTTCTGAAGCTATGGTTTTGGTTAGATAACATGTTCCTTTTTTCTTTTTCTTTTTTTGTCGCAAACATAAGGTGGCAAAATGGTTGAGAAGATACTTAGTTTGATGAGATATTATTTGCATTCTGGATAATATGAAGAGTTGGCGTAGGATAGAAGTCCCTAAGAAGACATCTCACTCCTACCAATTGTGGACATTGCAATTTCATCTCTACAGTTCAGCGTTAATGATATTTAAATACACCGTTTAATGAACCAACTTCATTGGTCTATGATATTTATCTCTAAACGCAAAGAAGATTCAACAAAGTTGAACTAAATCCAACTTCAGAAAATCAGAATTTTCATGTTTAAATGATTCAAGTAAGAAGTAGCGGACTGTATTCCTATCTGTACACCTCATTCCCGATCATTCAATCAAGGTACGTAGGTGTCTGACCTGTGTCCCTACCAACTAATGACGCAAAGATGGATATCTCTAATTTTGACAATCAAACATAAACATTTTCATTATTGGAAAAAGAAATCGTTTTATCTTGCCACCTTATCTATAGGAAACAAAAATTTATGTGGTACAGACAACCATATGGCCACCATTATTATGTCGCTGCATGATGAAATTAGACGCATACATAGTTATCACCCGATTAACGTAAAAAGGAAAAGGAGAATAACCATGGTTGCAAACACATTCATTCTTGAAATTTTGTTGGATATACTAATTAGATAACTCATAGACATTCAAACCGCCAGCACGTGGATTATCTCATTTGAGTGTGAAGAATTTATAAGAACCAAAATGAGGAGTAGGAATTTATTTCTAGGCATCAAAATCCTTTCCGTCCAAGAACAGGTATCGTGAGAAACCCACACCCAAAATTCTAAAAACAAAAATGGAAAACCAATTTCTACAGTTTGATTGTGCAAAAATTTTACCATTAAAAATTCATCATACTAGCTCTGATCCTAGCTCTGCTCCTGCTGCAAATCAAACGTAGGCCCAAGTGAGCTTTGGGTGGTGGACTCTAGCGAGGAACATCTTCAATGGAGTTCATAGTAAATGAATATTGGCCGGGTACATGATGTGGACACCGCGAAGAAGATATTTTAAGAAATATTACATCTGCAGAGGCGATGCTGAGATTTCTGGAAGTAGGGTGAACTAGTCCTGCTATAAAAATTGGTTCTGCTGATTCACCGATTCAGGTGAATCAATTGTGAGTCGACTGAAAATATCAAAATGGTTAATTTTTTTAAATGAAAAAATATATTAAAGATAATGAAAAATGAAATTTAAATTGTACTCTAGCCGTCATTACTTGACACATGACACACTTGAATTGAGTACCAAATGGAATCAATTTTGCCACCAATTGAATTTGAATTCGCGCTTGTTATTTGAGCTAAAAATCTGATAATGAATACTTAAGAAACGAAAAGTAGCTGTCTTGATAACTGTGGTCCATATGGTTGCCATTAAATCCAAAAAGCTTCAGCTAAAGACTTACGCGTGTGTTCACATCGTCGTCTTCATATCTGCATGCATTGGTCCATGCAACAACTAGGTCTCAAAAGCAAGCAAATTAATGATGAAAAGAGAAAGAAAAAGAAATTGCGCGTAGTCCGGTTACCCAGAAGGTAGGTAGCCCACATTTATTGAACAAGAACAGGTTGCTCAATCTACAAGCAAAGCAAACCAAAACTTCAGATATTATATGTATCTGATGACGAATGTGGTGAGTTCATGCGATATCTTCAACACTTGTCAGCGAAGCAATATCTGCAAATTTATAGAATCCTCGATACCAGGTTGCTTCTCGATGAATTTGCCAGTGCAGCTCACTTAAAAATATCTTACTTTTAATGTAGATGTTGTACGGATTTTTCAAAAGAAGAAGAAGAAGAAAAGTATTTCAGAAGGAAAAGCTTATCTGAAGCAAGAGTGGATCATCCAACTGAAGATGTATAATAAAATCAGAGAATGTGCACTAGGTCATTCAGACGACGTATTAATGGCCAATGAATCTGCAGCAATCGAAAGCTTTGAGAAAACGGGGACCAGTCGAGCGGGGAATTCAAATATGAATCGGTCGATTTGGACGACATTGGTGTATTGAGTATGGACCGCCGTGATTCAAAGTTTGGCTGTTTCTTTTTTTTCCTCGAGAACAGAGAACTCACTCTCAGAGTTCGAGTTCGAGTTCGACGCCGGACCTGAATGGTTAATTTAATGTCATGCTAACTTCACTAGCACGGCTTTGCAGCACTTGGGTTTGATTGGACATGCACTGTTGCTTTCTTCAAAGAATGGAGATCTTCTGGCTTTCTCCATAATAACTTCCGAGGGAAAGCTAGAGAAACCAGATTTTTCTTTGTGCTCTTCTTTTCAATGGAGATTATTTAATATGTTCAACCAATAACCACGTGAGCATTGAAGAAGAGACCGCAGATATGAATGCTTGATGCTTTTATATATATATAATCAGGGATAATAAAAAATGCTTTAAGTTTTTTTCCAAAAAAATATTTTAAATAAAATATGAACATTATAAGAACTATTGTGATATAAAACATGCTTTGATTCAAGTTGTTTTTATAAAAAATTTGGATTTGTCTATTATCAAAATATCGATGCTATGGTTTTTTTTTTATTATAAAAACACTATTAAAGCTCAAAAAATTGATCGACTTTTTGCATTAACATAGTCTTAGGATCATATCAATAAGGTTGGATTTTTATCCAGCCATCAAAATTAAACCATTTGGTTTTCATCCATCTGGTTTCTACCAAACATGAGGTCACATGAATCTTCCATGGCATTCAATCTTTCCCATGGTTGGTGGAAGAATTGCGTGCTGCGTTGTAGTGGGCTTGGCCGACAAGTAGGTCCGGGATTGTGCGCACCCAAGTGGATGCATACGGTGGCGCAGCTGGCGTGGTCCATGTTCAATCTGCAGATATCAGGGTACGGGTTTAGATAGGGGCATCTCACTCACTCACATGAATATTGAATGGTTTTTTCTTTTTCTTTTTTACATTGTTGTACGGTTTTGGCATGCTGCCCATTCACCCATTGATCGGTCGAGTCGAATCGAATCCGTCAAAAATATACTTAAATTTATTTTTAAAAGTAAACTAAAATATTTAGAAATTAATTAAGACAAAAAACATAAATTATTTATTAAAAAAGTAGTAAAAAGTTGACGGATTGACGCAGAAGTTTTTTTTTTTTTTTTTGGCTTTATCGGAAAAGCATCGTTGTATCACTATCAGTGTCATATCCGTTTGCTCACTAAGACAACAAATTACCGGACATGTATCATCACATGTCGTTTAGTAATTATCTTTTATGTAAAATAAAAAGAATAATGTAAAGTAATCAAATGAATTCATGCATGAAAAACAAAATTAAGAGAATTTAAAAAAAAATGGAAACAGCAACGGACGGTTGACAACAAATTACCGGACATGTATCATCACATGTCGTTTAGTAATTATCTTTTATGTAAAATAAAAAGAATAATGTAAAGTAATCAAATGAATTCATGCATGAAAAACAAAATTAAGAGAATTTAAAAAAAAATGGAAACAGCAACGGACGGTTGCACGAATAAACGCCATTTGAATGCAAATGAAAGTTTAGGTATTAGCAAAAAAAAAAAAAAAGAGAGAGAGAGAGAGATAGAGAAAGACATGAAACTGGTGTGGATCATTGTTAGAAGCAGTGAGATTAGCATTTGAACTCAGGAAGTAGAGTTTCCACTTTCTTTCCTTTTTTTTTTCACACCTGTAGGACTTAACGAGCTGATCTACAATCTACAACTTTATTAGGTTTTCATTGAGAATAGGCATCATCTACGTCCTACTCGCACGGTGCATGCCATCTCAGTATCTCTTTCTTAACAATTGATCATGAAAAATTGCCCACGCTTATAAACCCAATACTTTCAAATTGTGCAATCGCATTATGCATTTCGACAGCAATTCTAGATATGAATAAAAGTTTTTGAGACAATTCTATAATATACTTCTTGTGTTTTAGATGCGTTTGGATTCATAGCTGTGAATATCATGTGCCTGAAAATAAGACTGGCTGTAAACTTTCAGTTGTGGAAATCGTCTTCACATAAGTTGATAGTAGTGACTTTTATGCTTGCAAAATGCCAGTCTAGGGGCCTCAAGTGCCATAACATGTTCCACTGCATCCCCATTTTGATTTAAGTGGACGCTATTCTACCTAGACGCACCTAGACGCGAAAGGGTGAGGGTGCTCGTCAAGGTGAAAGCAACCCAGTGCCCATCAGGCCCCGATGCAGCCAAAAACTTCGGAGGCAAGGGAAATGGGGGGGCCTTCCGGCTTCTTTTCCGAGCTATGGATCCGCTCGCCCAGAAAAAGAACATGTCATGCTAGGATCTGGGTCCAATTTTATATCCAGTTAGCACGGATCCAGTTAGTTCCAACTAGGTCAGATCCACATGCAAAAGAGAGTTCTAACGCTTACAGCCCTACTCCTAATGACTAGTGCAGCTGAATAATTAAGTAAAATGATAGGAGATTCCATAGACAGGACCTAGATCGCTCCAAGAGGAGGACGGTTAATAATTTACTAAGTGTGGATCCTTAATCTGAACCACCGATATGACACCCGTCCATGTAGGGATGTACATGGATCGGATCTGAACCCACATACAACTATCTCCCGTATCTGAGTAATAATATATCGATATTGCTTAATCAGAACCAGAGCCAAACTCCCGCGGATTCAAATTCAGATATATTAATTGTAATGTGGTTCAGATATCCTCAGAAACAGTGGCCAGTCAGATTTGATAGCGAGATCCGAATATGGATTTTCTTATCAAATCTGACTAATTTTATGAATTCTGATTGTCTCAGTTAATTAATGTCCCAATTTATAGCACTTTTGGTTCGGACTTGATCAAATTAAACTTGGTCCATCATAAGTATGGCCTAAATTTTGATTGTGGCTTAATCTGGACGCCCATGAAGCCATGATTTTCTCAATCTAAAAGTCAATTCGGAACAAATTAATTCACCGATTCACAGCCTTTATTATAACGCCATTCTGTTTGGGACCTTGAACCCATGATGCATCTTCAGTTTATTATAAGCACCTATACCAAGTTCAAGGACCAAATGGTCGAAATTCTGTTCCATTAAGAACGATATTCTTTTGCACATACAAGGCGTAATTTTGCTGCAAAAGCAACATTGTAATCAACTTTTGGATCCTTTTGTTAACTATGCTGAAACATTGGCAAATTTTCAACAATATGCATAGCTTAGGTATGTTCTTTGATCACCAAACCAATTCAGACATACACCATGGGCCATTAGGCTCACAACAAAATCGAAATTTTGTATAAAAATGTCTTGGTTATATATATATATATATATATATATTGAAAATAATGAAACCACTTGTAACCCTTAAGCATGTTAAGATTTTATTTTGCAATAGGCAACACTGATGTGTTGAGGTCATCACCAGTTTTCAATATGCCAATATGACCTTCCATGGCTGTGCCCACCTTGGATTTTAGGGTTTATAATTCTTTTTTCAACATAATAGGACATGTTTCTGAAATTGGTGGGGCTTCATGCGTGAGTCAGACCCGCAAGTAAATCAAGATTAGATGGGTAGTCCTAGTGAAACGGGCAGAAGGGAGGGCCTTGAACAAAGACAAACAAAATTCTTATATTTGAAATCATATAAAACCTGTACGAGCCTCCTGCAATTCTGATCAACTAGGGACAAACCCTTAATGAAGTTTCTGGTCCTGCCCTAAATGAACATATATTTTGAAGAAAAATAAGACTTCAATACCCTGCAGGCCTTCATACAAACGGGATTAAGGTGAAGGGTCTAGCCCAGGTAAAAAAGTTGCATACTAAAATAAGAAAACATTTAGTTCATTACTTAATTTACGACTTTGGTGGTAACATAGAAGCACAATGGTCTTATATTTCTTCCTGTCACATGTTCATAACTAAGTCATAGGCATGTGTCTTCGATTCAAGATCCAACTCGATTGCACCTCTTTCTTTCTTGTTTTTTCCAAGAAGAAAACTGCTGGCGCCAAACCTTTTAATCACCCGATCTTTCAACTCAAATCTTCTAATCAAATTAATAGACAAAATCCTTTTTGGCGAAGAAATTGCATCTTACCACATGCAACTTTTTATCGTCACTGAACTTTTATAAGCACAGATCTAACAGTGTAACATTTTGGTTCTTGATTCAACAGTAAAGACAGCCGCATATAGTTCATACTGAAGCACCTGATCCTGTTCTCATGTTTCGACTTTTAGTCCGATTCCGTCTCATCAACTCTGTGACATCTACACAGTAGCTTTAGTCATTAATTCCACCGCGTAAGGATCATAATTTCACAGGTAATTACTGGAGAACTCCAATCTCAACCTTCCTTCCATGCATCACCCTGCCAAGTGATTGCTTGCCTAAGTTTGGAAAAGCACGGTCGCTGCCGCTATCTCCTTTTCTTTCTTTGCCTGGAAGTTTCAAGATATATATATGATCATGTCTATGTAAATAAAATGCTCAAGTGTGTCATAACTTACAACTGTACACCAAAAAGATAGTACATAATTTATGAAAAATCGTCGCCCATATCCCTTTTCAGTTGTCATCTTTGACAAAAGGTGGGCACTGCAGTCAAGAAAACAACTAGTCGTGCTTGCCAACTATCCATGTAGTGCACGATTGCCCTTGCTATTTGTTTTCCACTTTGAGCTGCTCATATTTTTATGTCATACGGGAATCGAATATTCAGATCCCTCTCTTCTTTATCTTATATTTAGTTGATGACAATTTTAACTTGAATTCACACTGTCACCCGTTACGTTGGCCATAGTTGACCGGCCCAATAAACTAAAGTATGAAATAGTCAGGTTCAATGTATAAATCCTCCGGATGTATAAATCCTCCGGCCTCTTACGGTACACCACTCGACACAATGCATCGGGCATTGTGCTTAATCATATGTCAAATGCAATACATTGGGTGGTGAAGGATTTTAACTCACAATCCTAGACTTATTATCTAATATTCCTCTTCTGATTAATGAAAATAAGGAAAATGCAATGTTAATAAGTTCAACTTAATCTTGAATGATATCCAAAGTAAACAGTATAAGCGATTTGGAAATACGATCATACGGATATCGTAAATTAAGGACATGATATGAATGAAGCCATTTCCAAGAGTAATGTGGGAGGGTGGGAGTCATATGGAACGACAAAGCATAGACTTACAAAATAATATTTTGAAAGTACTTAACGAATAGCATTTACAGCACTCTCGAGGCGCGCCCTTTCAACTCCACGAGTTTTGTCGATCTCTTTAAAAAACAGAGAATTAGCATCTCCATAAAGGACCTTACAGGCTTCACACTTGCACCGTGGTCATTCTCTTTAAGTTCTCCGTCATTTACTTCTCCCATGGCCACCTTCATAAAGAGACAATGCCATGTCTTCCATATTCCGAAGTTAGTCTGGGCATGAGAAGCGTTATCAACTCGCAGCCGCAACTTTCTTGAGGTGCGCATGCATGTGAAAGAGGTCTGATTTTACAAGCGCCAGCCTTTTCGTAGTGAGTTGGTAACGTTTCCTGCCAAACGTCAGTAAATGTGAAGATTACTCCCGCGCATTTTCTTCCCGTCATTAAATAGCTCTCCTATGCTCCCAAGATGCCTTGCATGCAGGTAACGATCTATTGCGTCGCAGACCGGATTTGCATCTAATTAGTAGGAGACGGTGTTAAAAGCAGTTACTTTCACCAACGGCGCTTTACATCCCGTATGCTTATCCTCATTTTAGATCCTCAAGATCTGAATATATCGATCTATATTACAAAAAAACATGGTATTATCGACGCGTGGATCAACAGCCGTGGATGAAAGTCAGTCTTAACAACGTCCACATTAAAGTGTCAGTTATGATCAAACTCCTTCTTCTCGTACTTTAGATCAAAATTTTTGGTAGTATTAACAAGCAAAATGATGATTGATCTTAAGTCAGAGTTAAGATGTTTAGTTTTCTGAACAGCAGTTAAATATGCATCTTTTGCCACACACCAAATCGATGGTTCTAACATCAGCTGCTGAGGGTCTTTTAAAATTCATGTCAGACTTATTGGCATTTTCATTGATATATTCAACCCTGCCTCGTTGGCGATTCTTATAATTGTCTCATCTCTAAGAACTCGAAACTGAATTTCGTGATTAAATTTGTCAATGTTTAGAAACTAAAGCAAGCACCTTAACAAAAGAAAGAAAGCGGCCGATTTCATAGAATTCAGATGCCTGTTCTGTTGAGTGCATCACCTTCGTTGTGGTTAGAGTGAGAAAAGCGTGGAATTTACTTTAAAAAGTGCAGACGTCAGAAATCGGTTAATTTGTGAATCACAATGTATAAGGGAAGCTGGATTTGAAAAGAACCTTTCCCTGAAAGCTCTCCCTTTGCATATACATCAACTTTTCGTGAATAAAGATTTCTCCTCTGACGTCGTATAAATGGCACCTTTCAAGGACATGGGGAGCCGTACATCAGATAAGATGGATGGATGGATGACCACAATCCATGCTTCCTTCCATCCACCGATCGAGTACCGATTCTCAGGCTCCCACATGCTTCAGTACAACTTCTTCTCTTCTCTCTTCTCTGTGCACTAGTCTCCTCTGCGCAAGGGATTTCCCATCCAGCGAGGTGGAATCTCATACGTTCCCCCATTTCAAGCCCAGCCTGACCGAGCCGAACCCGAATTTCAACTTCCAAGGCGTCATGCAATATGAAGGAATTCTGAGCAGAAGGATTCAGTTCGGTTTGGGTGCAGTTGTGCGAATTAAGATGTTTGAATCAAGTTTTTTGCTCCTTTCTTTATTGTGTCAAAAATGCAATGTGACTGCTCAAGTATTTCGTCCAATCACATTATAAAGATGAAGATGAAGAGTGGATTGACTTGATTTGATTTGGTGATCTATTATTTGAGATATGGGACCAAGATTTGGTTTAGGTTTGTTATTTGGATCATCTGCATCCTGTTTGAGATTCATTTAGCATTAGGATTTTCTTATCTTGCTTTAGTTATTAACTATATGCTGTTAACTTAGTTTATAATGAGTTTGTTAGTATGGGATTGTTCCTTCCCTATAAGCTTTTCCTTTTCTTAATTTAAAGCATTTTCTTCCCAACAAACTGTAGTTAGAATTTGATATTGTCTGTTGGCATAGGCAATAGCTTTTCATGGTAGCGATTGTACAAATGTAAGTCTTCTAAACAAAAGAAATATGGACAGATTCTCCAAAGGAATTTGATAGACAGTGAAGATTACGTAGTTATACTTCTACATTATATTGATCTCAGCATGCTTGACGATCAAAGATTACGTAGTTATACTTCTGCATAGTGGCTCTGTTTAGGGATGCGGACCCCTCGCCTCCCGTAGCTTCTTTTGATGCTGACGCTGATGCCAAGCAAGATATTGAGAGAGAGAGGTACCATCTAGCTAGCTGCTGAGCCTTCAGGTGTAGCGAGAAGATGCTAGTCGCTGAGTATTCAGATGGTGAAGGGTGTGAGGCCAACATCATGGAGTGAATTATTAGCCGGCCTTTTGTACATTTTGTATTTCTTTTTCATCCATCTTTTTCAAAAGGTAGAGCCTATGATAAGAAATGGATAGGCAGCAGAGAGGCCATGGCCAAACAGCGTTTGTTCTTGTGGTGTACGTCAGGCTAGCAGAGCCCCTGCAGAATTCTGATCCGACCTTCCCCTTCTTCCCTGCTATGATATCAAGCTATCTACCACTCTCGATTATTTTTCCTTTTGATCGGCGCTCTCCATTTCTTGGTACTATAATATCATGCGTCCTTCGCCAATGAGAGAGAGAGAGAGTGAGAGAGTTGATTTCCTGTACCACCTTCTCTGCCTAAAGCCTATGCAAATTATTTCATTGACGAATCTCCAGAATGTAAAAGAGCTGGTCCCAAGAATAATGATTTCAATATATCTTAACATCTGTCAGCGTCAGAGATCTAGTCGGAAGCTAACGCTATTGGCCCAATTTGAAGTATTGGAATACACTGACGCAATGCCATTCATGACCAATCAAACAGGGACATGGTTTTGTTTAACAATTTAATCAAGCACCTCCATTTTGGGCCTCATCCAAATGGATCAAAGATGCCCAAATCTCTTCCTTCATCCGTTTATTCCAGATTCAGGATATTATCTTGCAAACTATTTCAAACAGTGATCTGACCCCTTTCACATGTAAATATAAGGTAGATGGGCTTGGACTAGTAAGCCATTTTGAAACTATAGCTAAGTTCAAAGGTCCAAATCCAATTATTACACACACACACACACACATATATATATGTGTGTGTGTGTGTGTGTGTGTGTGCGTGCGTGTGTCGGTGTTGCCGATTTAAGAACTGTAGATCAATTAGGTACAATTATTAGAAAAATCTTAGCCTAGCTATAATTGGTGGTCCAAGTATGGATGGTGGCTTACACCTGGAGATGATGGGTTTTTCAACAAAAACGGCCAGCATGGTGTCAGCATACTGCATCTGAAACATATATCTTCCAAGTTGATTTTCAAACCAACAGCTATACTCAAATGATGGCAATCACAACAACAAAAAGAGATAAAAAAGAAAAGGCAAAGGCCATGGGTGATAAAAGTGAAAGCAGGGCAGTCAGTACACAGAAAAGGAAGCATCCAGTGGAAGGAACTGCCAAAACAAAAATGGAAGTGCAATTATTCACATGTGAATTCCTACCTGTCTGCAATTTGGTTATTTAAAGGTGGGTTTATGCACTTAGAGCAAGATGTGGTTGGTAAGAAGACTAATTAGTTGCAGAAGGAAACGTTTTGGCTATGAAATGCAGGAGCTGAGGAGGCACCATGGAGCTTTTACATTGTTGATATTGGTTCTTGGGGTATATAGCAGGTAGATATTAATTAGTCGAGGAAGAATCACTGATCTGCTCTGTAAGGTAGGGGTGGCGTTCATGGATCTGTTTCGTGTTGTTGTCGAGATGTTGATCGTATTTATGGCTGGTAGATGATGGTGGAGTATATTTAGGTCTCCAGTCCTCACAGTGGTTCGTATGAGTAACTATTTCCCATAAGAAAATAAAAAAGAAACATCCATTAAGATAGAAGTGATCATGGATGAAGAGAAGTTTGTAGTTTCTCCATTTTCTGCAGCACACCTTCTACAGCAGTCCCTTAGAAGCATATGTACACAGGGAAACTCTGACTGGATCTACGCAGTTTTCTGGAGGATCCTGCCCAGATATTATCCACCACCCAAGTAAGAAATGCACTCAACTCTTGCAAAATAAGCAATCAGATTGCACTTGTTTCACTGGTCTCTTCATATCACTTCTGTAGGTGGGATGAAGATGGAGGAAGTCATCGTATGTCTAGAGGAAGCCAAAGAAACTGGTAAGTAGTTCCCATCCCAGTACTAATGCTGTTGTTTTAATGGTTTTATCTGTTCAATAACAGCTTTGCCTTTATATGTGAAGCCGTACCTTATCACTTAGATCATCTTCCTAACTTCAACTGATCTTTTGGCCTCTGTTATTTTTAAGCAAATCATCTGATCATATTCTTTCAACAAATTGACGTATATGGCCTTGCTTGGTATTGAAGATTCTTCTACTTTTTCTTAATTGTTCGATAATTTTTCATGCAACTCAAGTTCTAGAGATTGAAATGTAAATCTTCACAAGATGGCCGGAACATGTCACTTTTCTAAGGTTAATTTGACGAAAACAACTCGCGACCGTGAGATCCAAGAAGAAAGAAATCAGTTTCTGATTGCAATCACTTATTCGTTAATGCTATTGATTGTATTTTTTCCTAAGGATTTTGGTGTGGGAAGATGGATTCTGCAATTTCTCCAGCGGCATGACCAAAAGTTCAAGTTTAGAGCCGAGGCTTTTTTTCAGAATGGCACATGAAATCTATAACCTTGAAGACGGGTAAAAGAATCCCATGATTCATGCAGTATGTGTGCATAACCTTTAATTTTATCAGACTTGTTTTCTTACACCTACAAACATTGCAGATTGATTGGAAGAGTTGCTGCAAATAACAGCGAAAAGTGGATTTTCTGTGATCTGCGCCATAATTTAGCTGACTCAGTCAGTAAATTGAACTCCCTCCCTCTCCAGGATAGGAGTTTTTGTTAGTAATGTCGAGACAATCTCTCTCTCTCTCTCTCTCTCTCTCTCTCTCTCTCTCGCTCTGTGCGTGTGTGTGTGTGTGTGTTCTATTGCCGGTCATAGGTTCCACACTAAATCAAATTCAAATTGGTGTTGCAATGCTTTTCCATTTTCAATCCAATTCTAGATAGCTAACCACTTTCTGATAATTACAGCTACCAAGATCATGGGAAGCACAGTTTCAGGCCGGAATTCAGGTAAAGATCTTTAACGAAAATGAGGTGATCACTTATATCTACCAAGAGAGAATAATTATTTCTCGTTGTTTGCAGACAATTGCCTTGGTCTCAGTAGGAGGAGGAGTACTTCAGTTAGGATCGCTTTCAAAGGTGATGGCGGATCAATGGCGCTTCAATATTGCATGTGCTTCCTGCTTAGCTCAATCAACAGCCTCATAATTTCTTTCCTTTTTCACTCAGGTACTTGAAGATTCAGACTTCATTTCTCGCATAAGAAGAAGTCTCATCTACCTGCAAAGCATACCGGGAGTCCTTCTGCCACACCCTCCCTCTCTTAGTTACGCAACAGGAACTGCACCGCTTGTATCTTTACCCATAGAAAATCAACTCCACAGCTACTCTGGAATATTTCGCAATATTCCAAGCGAGCATACAAGCTTTGCTGCTCAAGATCACGAAATTCTGCCCTCCATGAACAGCCTTGAGGCCCTTCTCTCGAAGCTCCCATCTGTAGGCCAGCCATCATCTTCAACATCTGCACCTTCACATGGCTGCGTTGAGAAGGCCGTGGAATTTATTCATGAAGACCAAGACGGCCATTATTCCATGGGCGAGCTAAACAACAGTTGGGGCCCGTAGGTGTTGATCATGAAAAGGATGTGGACATGGTTTAGATCATTGCGGCATTGACTTGCTTTCTAAGTTCTGGTGATGTTGACTCTGGACTAGATCTTACAGATCCGTTTCCCTCTAAATGAGAGGGAGAGGTTGGAGCCTAGTGTTGCAGATGCCTAGCTATTCCGTTCACCCATGTTTGACTGAGATAGTTAATGTTATTTTCACTTTGAAAGAGTAGTGATTTCGATCAAAGAGGGGTCTGTAGAAGGAGAGCTACGTACGGCTACTGCAGACAAAATGTTCGTGGGACAGAAAATCAATGTTTGCCAACCTTTGTTTGCAAAGTTTAAAAGTATAAATATTAATAGTGTCTGGACTACTTCTTGCATGTGCATGAGTTTATGTCTTCAACGTGCTTGCCATGTACTCATGATGTGAATTTCAGTTGCCGGGAGGAACTTTTTCAAGTACAAAAAAAAAGGGGGGGTGGAAGAGAATGAAGGAAAGAAGTAGGATAAAGAAATATTAGAAGCTGAGTTTGCATTTTATAGTATTCTACCTTACCTAACTTCCTAACGCATCTTATGTTTTAACCTCAAAACGTTTTATGGGAATATGAAAATAACCGGTCATCTAGTGTGCATTTGATCGATATTCATCTAAATCTCGTTCATAATTGCGATCTCAAGAAGCAGATGTACGTCCAAGGGAAAGTCATACGCCACGAAGCCTTCCACTTTGAGGGAAGCACCGCGTCTCGTGGCTCCGTTATCGAGATGGATGGAAACCAGTTGAAGAACTCCGATCGAGTAGCCGGATAAGAGCTACCGGTAGATGAAAAGGCCATAGAAATGATGCATAAAATGAAAGCAAAATAGCGAACATTTTAAGGTATTACATTATTGTAGGCAATAAGATTAGAGGAGTATTAAAGCATAAAAATGAAATTAACATCAGTTAAAGAAAGAGGTGAAATATTTCCTATAAAGTAACTCTGATTGAGACTGAGTACACATTCTTTTTACACTGTCATTTGTCCAATCATATCTCTTTATACAAAGTTGGCTAGGTGATTCACAAGGAGACAGGGCATTCATAAGCTGGACATCCGGCGGTTCTGCGGGATTAAATTAAAAATATATATTTTAATATAAAATAATATATAAATATAATTAATTATAATAAAATATTATAATTATATATATAAATTAATAAAAATTATCAAACCCACCTGAACCGGCCCGATACCAATGCCTTTTTTTCAGGCCCAAGCTTGAGCCTATGTGGGGTTGGGTACCTGCTGACGGCCTCACTGCCCAAAATCGAGAGAAATAGTGATGAACATTTTAATCATTTAATATTATTTTTACATTTTGTTCTTGTTTTTTTCCTCAACCATTCATCTTCTTTAGCTGTACAGCCTTGACTAGTCATAGCACACTAAACCCAAAAAAACAAGAAAAAAATATATATCAAATGGTTATTATGAGTGAATTGGGTAACTTTGAACCATGGTCGGAGTCACCATTCAATAGTCCATGGATGGTGAATCTATTCATTCATGATATACGGTTGAAAAAAAAAAAAGTGTAAACTGAATCACCCTTTTCTTTGTTTTTTTGTTTTTTTCTCTCAACCGTGCAACCGTGCATTATTGATGGTACAAATGGCTTACACTTACTGTCCAGTGATGTCCATTAGTTTTGGAGTATATAGATAAGTGACCCATAAAACTTGTAAACAATATCTTCGCCATTGATTTTTGTAAGATGAAAGACTGATAGAAAAATGAGACATGATATTTTACTACTTTTTATCCTTGATGTTTTCTATCTTTCATTTTGAAATGAAAGATCAACGGCCAAGATCCATGCAACCAAGCTCCCGTTTAATTCCAGTGAGGTCGATGTCCAGCTTGTGCACAAATGAGATTCGTAGAGCAGGTACACTGCCTCACTATATGACAAAATGTAATAAAAATCGAGATGAAAGCTCCAATTCATCATCTGAATGTACACGTTATCATGCACGGATGGAATCTGACGAGAAAAACCGTAGTAAGTTCGAAGGCAGGATGGCGACGAATGCAGCGTATTGTGCAGTAGTTATACTTTAGTAACAACTTTGTGAGTTGCTCATCAATATTCTAACCATACAGTGATACAGGCGTCATGTCTACGGTTCAAAAACTTCGGCATCCAACTGATTGGTCTAGGAATGAAATTTTTAGATCCCCCAAACGTTTTAATACCTATAAAATCCTACTTGCGATTCAAATAAAACCCGCCGGAATACATATCTTGGTTTAAGCTTTAAACTACAGAGATCACATTGCATTAGATTCGAAAGAAAAGAAATGTTTGATTCTTAAAGTTTTGTACAATTAAGCCACAGACAATTTTGTTTTTCTGAAGTACAAACGCGAAAATAAGACACACTGGTCCTCCATAATTAAGAGACTGTAGCAGGAGGAATGTTGATGGAGTAAAAGGTCAGTATCCCCTGTTGCCGCGGAAGGCGGAGCAGCCGATGGAGTAGACGATGATGAGGAACATGAGGAAGACGATGTTCACCACGGCCACCTTCTTCCAGTGGTTCTTCAGGTTGTCGATCACGCCGGCCTTGCAGGAGTTGCAATCAAAGCAGAGAGAGTTGGGGTCGTTGTTCCACGTCCCACAGTCGGGATCGGCAGAGGCGCCGGACGAATTGTTGCTCTTGGTCCAGTTGGCCGGACCACTGTAGGTGAAGTTGCAGATGGATGGCGGCTTGCAACACCCAGACTGCACAAACCGCACAATCTCAGACTCACCTACTGCCAAATTACTCCCTCAACAAAAGCTGGCTTTAACTATTAAAGGGCATCTCGCATTTCACCTTCTGTTGCTTTAAATCTTACAGATCATATATTCTCAATGCAAATAGTGGGGATCATTCAAAAAATATGCAACTTAATCCTTCGGTTGATTAATATCATCATGTAGTTTATTTTGCAACTACCGACCGTGAATTTTCGGATTAAGAGTATGGGGACATCTACAGGGAGTGAAAGAAAGTATGTGAACTTTTGGTGGTTCCCCCCGTGTTTGAAACATAAGTGGGGAGTGTTCTTCACCAGCAATATTCAAACAGGCCCTTAATTAAATTCATTCAATAAATGCTCCTTCAATTTAAATTTTCATAAAATACCTGAATGGGCGAGAGGTGCTGGGCATAGAACTGCGCTTGCGGCATGCTAACGCCGGCGACCATGCTCTGGCAGACCTTGCCCTCCTGAAGGCAGCTTTTGATCCTCTTCCAGTTCCCCTCGTTGCTCACCCTCTTCTGCAACCAGTTCGAATAGTCACCCAGCCGGTAATCCTTGTATCCCCTGCCGGAAACCACCTCGCCGGCGCCTTTGTTCGTCACGGCCAGCGCGAAGACGGTGAAACAGAACACTAAAACTATGAGGACGAACATGACGAAGAGGTAGATCCAGAGGAGCACTTTGACCCTGCAGCAAGCGCCGATTAGGCCAGCGAGGGACAGCAGGAGCAGAAAGACGCCGAGGGCGGTGAGGGGCTTGTCCAGGAACTCCTCGCAGGCGGTGCCGGCGCTCCTGCTTAACCATATCCCTCCGGCCAGAATGGGAATCGAGAGAAGGAACGCCAGGAAGTTGAGTATGCCGAGGAGGTTGTTGCTCAGAAAACCCATCGTTCCGGTCGTCGACGGCAGAATCCCCAGAGAGAGAGAGAGAGAGAGAGAGCGAGAGAGGGAGAGAGAATCGTCTCTTTGGTTCAGTTATTGTAATGGGGTCTGGAGTCGGTTGCTTATTGCCGTTGTGACTTGTGCACGTCGGTGCAAACTGCAAAACGGTCATTTTCATGAGGACTCCTCATTTCTTTCCATAATTTCACGATGGCTGAAGAATTTGCAAGTTGGGTATCATTTTCTGAAATTCAACAAGTTGCTGGCGTCAAAATGGAAATAAATAAACTGGGAATTTTCTGTAAGCGTCTTTAAAAAAGGGTGCGCTGAGGAGGATTAGTGGAAGTATAAAACTAGTAGGAATAGGAAGATAACGTGCGTGCCTTACACAATGGTCTAAAGTTTTACAATAACATACAAATTGATGGCATTGCTGCAACTTCCTATACTTCTTTCTTACCATAAATCCTCAAAAAACTACAACACTTCATAGGCCAATATCTAGAAGGCAAAGTACTTCGCAAATCTGGGTCACCCGTAATTATAATAAAGTTATTAAAGAAAAAATGCATCTGCCGGCATACCATGATACGTTACTTAATACTTTTGTTCAATAATTAGGCCCTGTTCTTAGGAGGAGAAACTCATTAGTGGTGTGTTTGGGTGTCTAAATCCGATCGTCCTTTATGATTAATTTGACCTGTTTCTTTTCACTGACGGGCATGCTTTTCGAAAAAGAGTCCGCTTTGCTTTTCGTTTCGAGGCGAGACTGTGATTTGACTAATGCATGTTTTCCTCCGCTCAAGTTAAGGTATCCACCGATGAAACTTCCATTCTTTTGCTTGATGTTATTTTTTGGTTTAACAGAGGGAAAACTTGCACAAGTTCATGCAGAATATGCTCTCATCAATGAGCCAAATACATTTTTGATTTAATGATAAAATTAAGTTGTTAACTCTTTCTTACCTTCTACAAGTTGTTGCAGGAGCCATGGAGACATAAACTTTCTCTAACAAAATTATTTATCTAATTGTCGAAAGCAAAATTATTAAAACTATGAGGCTGATTCATGGTCGTGGATATAAAGTTGAGGAAAAGAAAAAAGAGAATGGACATTCGCCCGACTGGCATAGCATCGACATTGTAAAGAAATGCTTTCACTTTTTAGGCGCCCAAGCAACCCCTGATCGCTTAAAAGCATACGTGAACCCAACTTTGGGCACCAGAAAAAAGACATTAGACGTATATATAACAAGCCGGGATGTTTCTGAAACCTTGTCTTGTACCAAACTGAGGTTAGGCAGACGCTGCCATTTCCAAGGGCCCTAAACCCCACAGTAGCAAGGCAGACGCTGCCATTTCCAAGGGCCCTAAACCCCACAGTAGCAAGGCAGACGCTGCCAGACACATTATCTCCCTTCCCTTGATTGTCATGGTAGTGCTTCACTTGTAATACCATCATAAGTTGATGAGATATTAAGTGGGGAAAAAAAGAAACAGTGCTAAAGCACTTACAAGATCCAATCCTGTCACTTTATATCCAAGGTGCCATGTCTTATAGTCGTAAGCCATGGTGGATGGATGCCCTTGATGCTTATCCCTCAAGGAGAGGGCCCATTAAGTAGTCTGGTCCTTGAAAGGTTCCACATTATCAACTAAGTAACGTGAATAATGTTAATGTAACTCAGTATCTCCTGCTGATGAAACAAGGATACTTGGCAATTATCAGGCTCAAAAGCCAAAGGAAAACCACTTAGCATCGTCAACACACTAACAATGGTATGCTGAGCATCCATTTCTATGAGAATCGTCAGTGTCTGTTGTAGACAAACAAATAATGTCTATTCAAGGAAATGACAGTTTGGAAACAGATGTGGTTTACTTGCAGCTTAAAGAGGCCCTGCTGGAAATGTTCCTTTTTCTCTCCGTTCATTCCATCGCTCAATCTGCATGAAATAAAAACATCAAAATAATACGCATCCCTGAAGCCAAACCTACAGGCACAAGCGTCTTTGAAATCCTATCCATTAATTCTTACCAACCAGTTCACTTTACACATCAGTCTATTGTATAGGCAAGTTACACTAATTAGCAAACAAGTTACATCTAGCTTGACATTGCTGAAGCTGTTATAGACCATTGTTACAAATATCAGTTTCAGGTTTTTATTGCCGACGTTTGCTCAAGTATTAATTCAGAAGTTTTTTTCAAAAAAAAAAAAAAACTTGGAAAAGTCTGCAAGTTCAAGAAATTAAAAAATATAATGACATAATTTAAAAAATATATGAAATTTTGAGTTTTTTTTACAAATTTTATGACCAAAACATCAAAAAAATTCAAAATAGTTATTAACATTTAAAATAAACCTTTAAAAAAGTTTAAAAACATATTAAAATGCCAAAAACATGGGAAGAAATGGCAAAAGAAAAACACAACTTTTTTGTTTCAGCAAGTTTTTCAGAATATCATTATTTTTCACTTTGCTTTTGTTTTCCCTTTTTTTCAGTTTTAACATGACATTTAAGAAGATAGTAATATTTGTGTCAATGTTCTGAGCAAATATGATTGGATAGCTTTGATAGGTAAAGCTAAGCTAGCACCATCACGTAGCCATCAATGCTAATTCCTCCATGTATGTGAGCTTGTGCATGTGTGTGTTATAAAACAAGCAGTATCTGTCCCCGCCACCCCGCCCCCCCATTTGAGTAGCACACGCTTGAATTCAAGCACCATACCTGAGAATAGACTTCAAAAGAGAGAAGGAAAAGCGAAAGGAAAAGAGGAGCATCTTGGCATTCAAATCATAGTCAGGTCTAATTTCAGGCCTCCACCTACCAAATTCATCTTGGTAAGGGCCTGTAGGATTGAAGCAGATTAAATACATTCCAACAATACCGGGTGAGTGCAAAGGCTGCTTCATGATTCAACCTATCTGTCAAATATTAAATGTCTGTTTTGCTAGAGAAAGAGAGGGAGAGAGAATGCAATCTGAATTTGATGGTGATCACTCCTGGCACCTATTTTGGGTTTGTCCCGGCAAGTAAAAACCTAATAAATAAATGAAATCTACAACACAGCCTAACCATTAATGAGGCTTCCAAATTGATAAATTCTAATACAATGAAGAGTTTGTCACAATTGTCATGCAACATATATCATCCCAGAGATCATGGCACAGCAGTTGCATACTAAACAGCACATTCCCCACAGGTAATATAGATAGGGGCTTGAAACAGAGCACTCAGATTCATAATTCAAAACTACATAGCTTCATAAATCTAAGACAAACTTCCACGGTTCATATAGCTGGAATTCTAGTTGCTTGATGTGGAGCTAACAGAAACTAGAAGATTTCATTCAAAATAAAAGACCCAAAAAATTCATCCAAGCTTGCTTCTCTTATGTGATAGATCACTTTCCACAGAGGAAATGTTCATACCAACAGTACACAGAAAAGAAATGGAACTTCAAAGATAAGAACTCACCCATTCCCCTGGGCAAAGAGAACAATAATACCATGCAAACCTTTCACATTCACCAGAGTCCCTTTGGCAGCCAAACATCTAGATTGAAAATTTAAATAATAAGCATTTTAAACGATTGCTGCATACTGAAGAAAGAATATTGCTTAATGATATACATATGTGCTTGTGACTATCAAAGCCAGAAAGCAACAAAATTATAACACACTTGTGAAATTCAATGTAGCGCGTAAAACAGTGCCTTGTCTGGTTTGCAGTTGGGAAGCAGAAATCAGATGGTGCAGTCTTTACATCTCCGATCTAAGAATCAGATCACATAGCACATCAGAAGCTAGCCTCCAAGAGGTATAACCCAAAAAATTTTCATTTTGTAGATAGAAGCATTAGTTTTCTTCAAAATGATGAACTATTACAATTCTTTGTGAGAACTGTGAAGTTTTTAATTCCAAATAAAGAAACAGCAAAGGATATAATCCCAACTTCTACCTCTTAAGCAGGAGAATTTTAGAAATTTAGAAGATTTCTTAAAAGATTCCATCCAGATGCAGGCAAGTAAACATCATAACGGCATGAACAAATAACAAAGAATAATCAAATGTACATCAGCCACAATGAGTTAATCTAACTTCTAAATCCATGCAGTTATGGTAATCATTGTGTCCCAGCCTAAAAATAGACAAGATCATGATGATTGAAGGACTTAATTCACTTTTTAAACTCACCCAGATCATAGCTAGCAACTGCCACACCCATTACACCAAAGTGAGAATTGCTACCAGTATTACTGAAAATATTTCTATGTATTTTCAAAACAACCTGCCATGCACTTGATGGGGGGAAAAAAGAAAAGCTTGTTAATGACATTGGGATCAGCAAGGCTGCATGGATATGGCTGAGGATTCAAGGATATAGCAACGTTTACAAGATTCCAAATATGACACGTATAATGGTGTACAACATGGGAGTCAAAATGGAATGTCTATATGACCTACAAAAGCTGATTTTGGACCCAAAGGCACACCAGTATTTAACTACAGAGCAAAGAACATCTTTGATGTTGTTGATGACAAGAGAAACCACCAAACGTTTTGGACGTGGTGAAACCTGAAACTACCAACCAAGAGGTGCATCTTTATCATGTCTTTTTTGTTTTCTTAGCATAGAACCCCTGGGTAACAAGCCCCTGCCATCAAGACAAAGTTTTCCCACTACTTCAGTCTTATGGCAAATGATGCTTACTCTAGCTAGATAATTGAAGGCCTCCAACTTTGACGCGTAAGTGAAGTTGCATAGCCAGGAGTAGAGAAGTTCTTGCAGGCACCAATTATGCTTTTTAACCATGTGGATTATTCTGCAAATTGCAAGCACAACTAGGATCCAACATGAACTAGTTAGAGTGTGAAATATATAAAATATTTCTAACAAAAGCTAATCCAACGAATTCTAACATAATTATGGGTGGAGGGAGAGCATGCATAGTGTAACAGAACATTACTCCTCGCTGTTCGTTTTTTTTTTCAAGATCTTTTTACATGGTCATGCCCCAAGGCTAAGTCTTCCAAATGCCGTCCTTTGGTATCATGAGAAACTAACAAGCCAAGAAGAATAGAACACTTGTAGGTTCCAGCATTGGCTTCTTACATGAAGTGCCCACAAACGAATGCTCATGCTCCAATGCCAAGTGTTCCGAAATGTTGTCCTTCAGTATAATAGGAAACTTAAAAACTAAGAAAACTAGAACAGCCACAGATCCCTCTGATGGGTGCTTACGTAGTAGCATATGCAATACTTGGTTAATCCCAACCTTGAAAGTAATCATTCCGGCAGTCAAACAGTTCACCCACCCGATCTCAAAAACACCAATTTCGACATATAAAAAATATATCCCCCTTATAGCATATTTCAAACACCAAATTCGAGGAAAGCAAATTGCAGACCATCTTTAACCATGGATAACCACAACTATGAACTATAATTATGAAGGTAGACAAATTTCCCATGATGTTCTTATAGTGGCTTTCCTCCAAGTTTTTGTTCTTTCGATCGGGACGTCAAAGCAAAGAAGAAATTTGCTACATAGCTTACACTACCAACAAAATTAAGGCGACGCACAAATAGAACCAAAATATCCGATTCCTTACAGCATTGCCAGAAATGCATTTGTAATCAGCAAGAACTCAGACATTACCATGCAATCCACTTTGGTAAAAGAAAAAACAACATTTTTCGTTTTTTTATTGATCATCAGCGAAATGCAACTAAATGAGCAACCAACCGAAACAATGAGATCGATTCGGCTACTACTCTTACTTGCAGAAAAAAGAAAAAATCTATTAATCCCCAGAAACGAATCCGAAGGAACAAAGACGAAAAACATGAGCAAGAATCTCCAAATCCAGAAGTGCAAACCCGGAACAAACTGACGTATCCTCCGACCGACCAATCAAATGGACATCAGTTTCTGTCCCAACAACAGAAAAAATACTGAAAATGTTTCCAAAAATAAAAAATGAAATTTTAAAATTCAGGAGAAGAATTTAGCCCTTAACACACACCTATGATAAGCATAAACTAAATCACCTGGATTGCTCCCGCCATCCTGACTTCCTCAAACCCGCCAGGGAGTTGCCGCAGGGAAGGGAGGCACGTTGATGATTAGGTGATTTACCGAATTATCCATAAGTTTACGCAAAAAATGGGACTTCTTCGGAGGCCTATCTGAGTGTACCATGGGGAATAAACTGCCGTCATGACCGTGTGCGGCCGGCGCTTGGGAGTCATCGGTCGTCAAGTGGCCGGCGGCGGCTGAGGCTGGTTTTGTGTAAGGGTACAAACAGATCGGGTCGGGTGTTTTACATGGTCACATGGGTCCGGCAAAAAAAAAAAGGTGAGAGAAATCTCAACCAAGAGCCAACCCCTTCTCTGGTTAATCGAGTGGTCCATAATTTTCCATAAATTTCACTTGCACTCATCAAATGGATGCTCCTGTCTTCAAGTACTGATGTCAATCCTTCAGATGCAATTTGGCATTCAAACAAATCTGATTCGAGCAGTTGGATTCAATAAGAAATCTTTCTTTTTCCTTTCATCACTTCAATCTTTCATGGCTTATTTTAGCTCATAAACGAAGATAGTCTCATGTAAAGCAATCTTCCTTTTTCAAACTCGTGGAGATCAAGTCAGCTCTTGTTTTACACACTTAAAATTGGTGATCGCAGATTTGGTTTATTAGCCTTACCATAATATTGGACGATCTTGGAGGCTTGTCACTTACGAAAAACAAACGCTGAGTGACGTGACCTCATGTTTTTTTTACTTTGCTTAGTGCTAAGTAAAAGAAAGATTTGAAAATGATGTGTTAGGTTAGTGATAGTGATCAATGGAAAGTTGAGTGCTTGCTGCGTTGGGCTTAGAGGGGTTGGAGATCTTGTGACTGGCCGCAGCGATAAAAATTGTGGCCAGAAATGCATGCTAGCGCACATTTGCAGAACAAGAATGTCGTGTACACATGGACATCATTCCCAATGATATATAGCAACCATCACAAAAATTGCTTTAAGATCTCATCTACCATTGAGATACAAAGTATAGGGATGTCAAGAAATTGGTATTTTCGGGAATAGAGTTCGAGTTGAAGTAGGGACGGCAGAAGCACTAAGTATTACTTCACATTTTGGATGCAGGGATCTAATGTGAAATATTTTAATGTTGCAAAAAGATTCGAACTAAAATCCATGGCAATACTTTGAGATTCTTATTTTATGTTTTACATTGGTAAAAGTTCAATGAGGAGGGTCTATCTTAAATCAAAGAGAATCAAAGCTAATCAAAGACATCCTTAAAGTATATCTGGCCGTCTGTCAACTCACTTCTCAAATGGGATCTAAGTCTCTAAGATCATCTTTCCCTCTTTGCTGATAATTCGTTTTGCGTCAGTAAAGAGTAGAATTCCGGTAGTGCATGCCACAGTTCTTTGAATTGATAAATGAACCAAGCAGCTGATCATGGCTTATCTGTGCCATCAGGTTTTATTGCTTACCTATCAAACCTATTGGGCAAATAGATCATTAAGCATAAATTGGAGCCAGAGAAATTAATGAGTATCAATGAGACCCACTGTTACGTTTTCGAAATCTATCACGTATATTAATAGTTGATGTATGTTAGGTTCGGACTTTCTGAGAGCTAAATAGTTTCCGAGATTCACCTTGTTGCAACATGAAACTATTTGTTATTAGTCGTAGTCTCTCTAACCTCAGCTTACCCATGAAGAAGAAAGAGTGAGTATGATGATACCCTTATTATGAGCAAGCATCGATGCTTACGTATAAAAAACTTTATTTCATTCAAATTATTCTAATTAAACGCCTATCAGCTCTAACCCCTAATAACTGATTTCCCGGATTTACTTATGAACCTACGATGTCATATTGTAGTGCCAGGGTCATGTATATGTTGACAGATATCTAAGAAAATCAAGCATATATGTTTTATAAAATCTCTTTGTAAGCCAACTGGTAAAATTAAGATTCATGTCCAACATATCTTCATACAAACACGTAACATTGTCTTCATACAAACACATAGCCACATTGCCTTTTATTTATACGTAATCGTTACATATAGACTAAAATCTTTTTTTTTTTTTCATTTCCATTCACTGATCTCTCGCCTACTTGCCATGTCCACTGCCATAGCCGGAGCCGTATCCTTCACCCTGACCATAGCCAGATCCTGAACCCGATCCAGACCCACGGCCATAGCCAGAACCTTCTCCATATCCCCGCCCAGACCCTGAACCATGGCCCGAGCCATAGCCCTCTCCATAGCCATGCCCTTCACCTGAACCAGAACCCGAACCAGATCGTGAACCAGCATAGGACCCTGCGTATGAGCCCGCTTCTGAACCAGAACCAGACCCCGAACCTGAGCCTGAACCAGACCCAGACCCCGAACCTGAGCCCGAGCCTGAGCCAGAACCTGCGCCACTGCCGCCACCTAAACCAAGCCCTAGGCCTGCACCCAACCCAATTCCGACGCCGCCCAAGTCCAGGCCCAGGTCCTTCCTAGATATCCTCCCCTCTGCCTCCAACACAGAAGCTGAAGCAACAAGAAGCATGGCAAAGGCCACGGCGCGAAACATCTTCACAAAGGTTTCTAAGGCTTATAATTAGTGAGAAGAAAGAAAGAAAGAAAGAAAGATGGGATGGAAGGTCAGGCCAGTGAGAGTGAGACCGAGGTATCGTGTGGCTACTTTCTATGAAGAATCAAATGGGATTGGCGTCCTATTTATAGCTTATTCCTGGCTTTCGTTTATGACAAAATATGAAAATTTTAATATTAAAACGAGATGTGGTTGGTGGTCATGGACCCCACTTGGGTTCAGGAGCAAGCCCATTAAGTAGGTCCACTTCACTTTATATATATATATATATGTGTGTGTGTGTTTGAAATAGAGAGGAGAGAGAGAGTTAGGTTAGAGAGATAGTGCTCCACCGAAAGTGATAATGAGTGCATGCACGCCTGTATAATTGCATAAGGCTAAGTGGAGTTGGACTTTTTCCTTCCCTATGGCGCTTTGAGTGATAAAACTTTGTGGCTCGGAAAGCATTTGCCAGTTTCGTATGAGCGCTGTGTCCTCATTTATTGACACGTCATTGGTTGGTTTAATTAGTCCTCGATTCCCTCTGCAATTGAAAAGGTGCAATCCGACAGTGCCTTTCGTATCTCAACAGATCAGTTAGTAGGAGTGGGAAAGCTGGCATATTATATACAGTGGCAAGCTTTTGTTGTGTGATATAAAGTAAGGAAAGGAAACAATAATATATCGTATTTAAGAGTCGTTTCGCAATAGAAACAATTTATCAAATAGTTTGTTCCAGCTTCCTTAGTGTTTGTTTCATACTTTAGATCATACATAACACATTTCTTTGACTTGCATGGAACTAATAAAGTTTTAGAGTGCAGGTTCTTTGCTTAAATAAGCCAACTGGTTAAAGATTCACAGAGCATGCACAAAAGGAAGGTATTCTTTTGTGTTAAATGTGTGTCGTGCATTTGTGTACATGTATGGGTCTGTTTGCCTTATGAATAAGTCATCTAGCTCCATAAGGTTGCACTTGTCTGTGAGTTCAAGTTCAGTTCTGCTCCATTTGAGAAGGAGATGATTGTTCAGCTCATTTACCATTCTCCATGTATAGGCAATAGGAGAAAGTCATGAATCTTTCAGAGGGGGAAAATGCCATGCATACGTGCATGAATAGGAACAAGTCATAGATCTCCCGGCTCTCAAGTAAGCAGATCAAGAAAGGAATCGAGATCAGGAAGAGTTTCATACACCCATCGTGGTCGTTTTATAGAGAGAGAGAGGAATGGATAGGAAGGCTTGTATTTATACACTGAGAGTTCTCTGGAACAGCGGGTGAAAGGAAGAAAACAATGACAGTCGCTTGATGTACCTTCACAAATTGAGCTTAATCCTCGTTTTTGTTGTCTCCTATTAAAAAGATCGGGAGATCAGAAATGTTATTTTTTCTTTCTACATCTACCAGTTCTGGAACCTTGGACAAAAAATCAGGAGACGTTATTAACCAGCGAGTTGCATCGGACGCACCATACTGCATTCACCTCCAAAGATTTTCACTTTCTATTTCTATCATGGTGAAATTTTAACCTTCCAAAGCCTAGAAGCTCTGCTATTCAAACACACACAAAAGGGGTTCTACTTGTCCTGACTGTCATCTAAGATGAACTTAATGAATTATCATGCGATAAACTATCCGTATGTGAGACCATGGTCATGATTTGATTCGATGGTTATCATGAGGCACATTATGATTATAGTGATACATGCCAACGATGATGTTATGGCGCAGGCCGTCATTGCCTTTTGAAAGGCATCATGCATTTAATTTCCCTTTTCAACGCAAGAGTTTTTATGGTGCTTATAATTATTAGATATGATGCTCCATGTGCTGGAGAAACCATCATGGTGGTGCATCATAATTGACGATGACCATGATGTTGTCGGTGTGCACCCAAGTAGGATCTGGTTTTGGATGAGAACATATTCGGGGTTTTGATACAGGGCCCATCTTCAAGCTACCGGCAAGGGACTTAGCCCATCTCAAATTCTGGGCAAGTTCAGGATCTCTTTCTTTCTGTCGATTGGAATGTTCTTGACAGGAATCTTTCAAAACATATAAAGCATACTTGGCAAATCTGTGACTCGAACTTAGATCGACAGATGACCGGGTCACTGGGTTAGCAAGTCCACTCGTGACTCGGTTGAGTATTCAAATAACCATAGTAAGTCCCTGCAGCTGAATCAGGCGAGTCGGGCCGGATCAGGCCGAGTCAGGGGAAAGTCAGGTTGAATCGAACCGAGTCAAGGATGAGTTAGGGACTAGTCAAGCCAATCTTGACTCGTGACCTGATTTCTTGGTGATCTGAGCTTACTCGAGTCCGCCCAGCGAGCTTGCCAACTATGATTTGAATATTGAGACCAGTTCTGATTCCCAAAGTTTGACAAAAGTAGGACGAACTCCAATACTAACCGTTCTACAGCCAAATCTGAATAGAAGTCCAAACTCAACCCCTGCAGGCATACTAAAATCCAGATTCAGTAGTTGGATTTGCATTCTTATTAGTCCAAGCTAATCTGGAAAAACAAGGATATGGATTCAACCGATTTGGATTAGATATCTGACAGAATTGTTCCAAAAAAAATTGGATATGGAAAAAAAAAATGAATATCTGATTAAGAAATTGGATCAAATTCACATCTAAGAAATGACATCTGATTGCATTCAGATTTGAATATATATAAACATCTTATCACGTTCGGTTCAAACTTGGTTTTAAACAAATATCATATTTCCAACACCCTTAAAAATTGGTTAGATTTGGTTCAAAATTCTGATGCAGATTTGGATGTGAATGTAAAAATTAGATATGGATTGAATTTGTATTGTGAAATTGGATTTTAAATTCAGATTCGAATTCAAATATAACTTTTTTAGTTTATCTTTGAATCTGAATATGTGAATATCCTAACATTGTTTTTGTAAAATTTCAAGTTGCATATATGAAAATGGTCTCAAGAGCTTCACCAACAGAATGGTACCAATATGCAGCTTGTGAAGAGGCGTAGCTAGCAAAGAATAAGCTCCTCAAATTCTTCTAGTTCTATAGCATAGCATGTTAAATGATCACTTACAAGTTTGGATGCAACATATTTGCAGACCAAATATATTAACTTTTGAAGTGTGCTTTCAAAATTAATCACTGATGCATATAATCGCGTGTTGGGAAAACAAATTACTCTTATGTGCACCGATATAAGAAGTACAACTGTACAAGTAAATAATCATAAAACAAACAACACAAATATTCACATGGTTCAAGGAAAACCCTCTTACATCCACGACTTGAAACAATAAGAGAATAAATGTTCCCTCGCTTAGAATTTTAACGGGTATGAGACATTCAAGAAAACGACTTTGTTGGTGTGTATATGAACTTATAACGAATAGAAAATTTGTCGGTTTAATCATATTAATAAGATAAAAATATATGTACCAAAAAAACACAAATGTACTAATAAAAATGCAATCCCAAGAAATGCGCGTCCCAACAAGGATAGCAGACTAGGCGGGAGAACGCGGTAGAAATGGGTGTTAGTCGACCATTCTGCAAATCCATCCTCCTCTCCTCCATTTGCCCCTCCACCGCCGCCAGCCTTCGTTTCCCGTCGTCGCTACGCAGAGGCAGCTCTTTTATGGCGTCTCTGAGCTCCAAAAACGACAGCTCCTCATCTTCGTCCGAATGCAAGAACCCCCAGAGCGATACACCGTCCCCTTCCTCCGCCATTGATTTCCTTTCGCTATGCCATCGCCTCAAGGTACTCATCCTCATCTTATTATCTCCCCACTTGTATCGTGTTTTGCTTCTTGACCTATTGAATAATTTTTGTATGTTGATTATGTTGGTTCCTGTTAGTTCAGGGAATCAAACTGAACCTTTACTTTCTTCACTGACTGATCATGAATCCCTGTAGTTTCAAGAATTCACTGGAATGAGTCTATATTTTGTTGATGTGGGAGACTGGGATTTTCTTCTTTCGGTGGCCGTTCTTTGCAACGGGATTTTGAGTATATCTAGAGAACGAAAATACTTGTGGGTTGTTGTCTGATTAAGAGATTTGTGATTGTGTATCAAGTTAGGAGGTCATTTTGATTTTATTTTTGTTACAAGGCATTTTTATTCGACATTCTCGTTCTTTGGATTCGTCGTGGTTTTTTTGCTGAAATTAGTGAACTTGGTATATCCCTTTCGATTTAAGATGCTATGTTTGACTGAAATTCAATTCTTTTTGGTGCACTTTAGTAATGAGGGCATTGCCACGGATCATATTCTTGGTAGCTTACCGATCATATTCTTGGTAGCTTTCTTATATATTTATATTGGATTTGAAGGTGATGAGGGTTTTAGCACTGCAGGAACAAGTTATAAGTGTGCTCACAAGCAATGAACAAGAATGAATTATTCTTTTATAGGTTCACTTTTTGGTATTGTTGCTTGTGGTTTGTAATGGTCCGGCCCAGAACTGGTCCAAATGCTTGCCGCATAGTCTGCACCGTACTGAAAAAAGCTGCAAACAAGAAATAGCTGGTAGTCAAGTACCTGGCTTTCAAAACCCGTCATATTTTCTCAAGATGATAAATATAGAGTTGTTTTTAATTTCTTTTTAGCACAGTCTTACAATTTACCTCCGTTAAGGCACATACATCTATGCGTGTGAGGTTTTAGGTCCAGGTGTTGAACTTGGCTCTGGCTTTAATATGAACCGTAATGAGCTGGCTCAAAACTTACCCACAAACTTGGTCTCCCATATCCCAACCATCCTGTATATTTATTGTCTAGAAAGGCTATGAACCAGGGTGATTGGTAGTTGGGCAATTGGGTTTTAAAATCCTCGTTTTTTCTCAAGATGGTCAATATGTGACTATTCTTAAGTCCTCTTCTCAACACAGGGTATTGCATGATTACTCAAATGTTCATTTCTCTACCAGATTTAGGTGTATGTACCCATTGCTTTATTTGATATTGATGTCCTTGCAACAATTTCAACAAACTAAAAGAGTTTGGATTGTAGCCGTTGAAACATTTATATGGTTTTGAACTTTTGAGTTTTGAGTCTTTTGACTGCTAACTAACGACCAATAATAGACTATTAACATGTTTTCCCCTATTTCCTCCATCTTTATTTGCTTCTTTCACATCATTCTGTTTCCTTTCAAAAGTAATCTTGCTGAAAGGGAATATGGCTGCAATAAGCAATAATAGAAACAATTGTGACGTCTTTCTGCGACATGCTTAACACATAGTCTTTTCAGCACCCTGTTAAACTATAAGATCTTTCGGTAGACTTCTTTCAGCACCAATGTTTGAGGTGGATGGCTAGCTCTTGTGTTTTACCCTGGCATCTAAAACTGTCGATAGAATATTTACTTAGTTTCTTCTTATCAAACTCAGTACGGACCTTGTGACAATTGTTTATGGAGTTGCATAATATTTTTAAATTTTTTACTTATAAATTTCTTTACGCTCTCTTGACAAACCTCAACTGTGTTTTATCTGTTTCAGATTACAAAAAGAACAGGCTGGGTTCGTCGTGGTATAGAAAATCCTGAATCAATATCTGATCACATGTACAGGATGGGGATTATGGCACTTATTGCAGCAGATATTCCTGGCGTGAACAGAGACAGGTTTGAGGTTGAAAGTGGTGCTATATCTATTTTTTGTATGCATACCATAAAAATATTTCAACCAAGTTACTTTGTTACTCTGCCATAATCCATATGCAGCATTCCAGTCTTCCCTTGTGTGGAATAAATTGAGCTTCACCCAAGTTGCAATAACCTTTTCTTTGGCATTTGGTTCTTTCAGGTGTATAAAACTGGCTATAGTACATGATATTGCTGAAGGTGGGATATCACATGCTTTTGATGGTTCTTTTCAGAATAATGTGTTGTGAGTGAAGATAAATGTGATTTTTAGTGTATTTTACAGTTAGCATCAGACTACCTATTCTGCTATTTTCTACTTTGTGGTGCTATTTTGTGGAAAACACAAGTTAATTCCACCTGGTTCGACATGTCTATGTAGTATGGATTTTTCTTTCAATTGGAGGAACTTGGAATTGCTAAATTTTATAATTTTTAAATCACAAGCTACTGACTAGTCCTATATTTACTATCTTTATGAACATTCATGATTCAAGTAAGGATAAATTGTGAACTGATCATCAATGCCATGATGCATTGAGTTGAAAAGCTGTATTGATTTGAACAGCATTGTTGTATGTGATCATTGTTTTTAAATGCATGTCTTATGTGATTTACTGATAGTCTGATGCTGTAAGCAGCTATTGTTGGTGATATTGCACCTTCTGATGGCATACCAAAGGCTGAAAAGAGTCGTAGAGAAAGAGAGGCACTTGAGCACATGTGTAAACTACTTGGTGGAGGCCCCAGAGGTATTTCATCTGCTATAATTAACTGCTTTAAATAGAAATAGTCATACTTGTAGGGAGTTGCTTCGACCTTGTTTTGCTTTGTAATGCACATTTTACTTCCAGGTTTGTTTTCCGTATGATTTATGAGCTATCCAATACTCTTAGATTGAATTAAACTTTGTGTCATGTCCGTGTTCATGATGTAGCTGAGGAACTTTCCGAGCTGTGGATGGAATATGAGGAAAACTCAACTTTAGAAGCAAAGCTCGTCAAAGATTTTGACAAGGTAATTTATCATCTTTGTGTGCTCCTGAAGCTGAGGGTTTAAAGAATTTCTGCACACTTTCTTGATGGACCAATGATGATGACATTTAAGATAGTTCGTTAGCAGCAAAATCTTATTATCTGTGCAGCAAAGTGTCTATTACATGGCTTGTTCACTCATCCCAATTTCTAGTTTATTTGTTGAATTTTTGGTTCTCGGTTTTCATCCTATGCATTTGAAGCCGAAGGCTTCTGGAGCTTCGTTAGCAGCAAAATGTTATTATCTGAGCAGCAAAGTGTCTATTCCATGGCTTGTTCACTCATCCCAATTTCTGGTTTATTTGTTGAATTTTTGGTTCTCGGTTTTCATCCTATGCACTTGAAGCCGAAGGCTTCTGGAGCTTTCCTCTTATTGCATGGTTCAGTTACTCAGTAAATGTAGGTTCAATCTACTGATAGGCACATCTTTTGTCTAATTTTATTGCTTATTCGAACTTCACTTTTCCATCCTTTGCTCCAGCAGTACTCTATGTTGAACCTTATTTTGGTCGTCTAGTCAATTAGTTCGTGTGGATCAGTTATCCTTGGACTAAATCACACCTGAAATGTTGGACTTTTGTGACTGGATAATTTGATTACTTTATTGACGCAAGTCAGATTATGTAATCAGAGAAAGGCATGCTACCAAAAGATGGACAATCTATTGTAGAGTATCTCTTGGAACCTAACATGCCTTATAGTGAATTAGTGGCATTAACTGATCCTGCTTACATCAGGTATCTGAGTAATTCGAGTCTTGAAGCTGCAGAAATAGTAGCATCAGATTACCAATCTAACCCTATTTAGAATATTTCTAAATTCCAACTTCCAAGTTCTAATCCAATGATGGTTCTAAATTAAAATCCAAAATATTCTTATCTGTTACTTATTGTACTATATTTTTATGTGATTAACTTTTTTTTTAATCTTATGAATTTGGAAATATTTAATTCACTGGTTTCCCTTGCGCTTTTCAGGTTGAGATGATACTTCAGGCGTTAGAATATGAAAGTGGTATGGTGTACATGCTCTTGAAAAATTCTTTGAGTGGTTCAAGTTCTTTGTAGTTAACTTTCCTTAATTCTGTCTTCATAAATTCTCTTCATTTGTCTCCTTAAACGAGTCAAATTTGTTCTTCATAATCTTGAGTTAGTGAACGTGTGTCAATCAGATACTAGATTCTAAAAAAAAAAACTGGAAACAGGAATTTAAGAAAAAAAGTCATAATTTTAACCATGCAATCTATGATGAATAAATTGATTATGCCTGCACTGAGACTTTCCTTTTTATACCTCTACTGTGTGAGTATAAATTGTTATGTTGGTTGATTGGGTCTTGTGCTTTTTTGTGCTGCATGCAGAACAAGGACGGAATCTGGAGGAGTTTTTTGAATCTACAGCAGGTTGATAACTCATCATATGGCTTCCAACTTTGCTTTTCCTTTGGCATATTCTTATGTATCTGTGCTTTTTGCATGGTCACAGAATGTCTTCATATATTGTTATCATGATGAATGGCAGCAACTGATGCTTTTGGAGACCCATGTAGGAAAATTTCATTTAATTTGGTCCACGTTCTGTCATCATGATTAATGAACTTAGGATGTTCAACATGGTCACAAAAGAAGCAACTAATTTGGCGAGTGGTACCTTGCCACCTGCTAGATTTACCTCCTTATCTTTTTTTGACCTTTTTAATCCACTCCAATGGGATAATAGGCATGTTATATTCTTGAGCAAAGTACAGACGTTTAAATCTCTCAACTTCCTGGAGTCCAAAATTTGGCCTCTATACCTGTTAGTTTTTCTCCACGTGCTTGCACATCCTCAGATCCCAAATTTTAGCATTGGTATCTCTTTCTGTTGAATCTGCATAGTGATCCATCAAAGCTAGCATGCATTTGTCCAGCCTTGGCTCCCTCAGAATGAGTGCATTAACTTTTGCTCTTTTGTAGCTTCTGCTGACTATTGAAAAATTAACAGGAAAATTCCAAACTGATGTGGGGAAGGCTTGGGCTGCAGAAATAATATCTAGAAGAAGACAAAGGAAAGTCGGTTCTGTTGAGTAGCATCTTGTAACAGAACCTGGAGATCCAAGTACTGTATGTATTTGTTATCCTCTAGCTTATTTGAACAACTTCGGATGATTTTTGATGCAGCCACAATTCAGGTCTTTGAAGAAGAAGCTGCCGCTGACAAAAACTTTCAATAATGAGATAACCAACTGTCTTAGGTTCTTTCCTTTATGCTTCTGCAATCACCTTTTCATTTGGTCTTTATTTCAGGTTTCTAGACTACTTTGCGCAACGTGATTGTGTGCCTTGCCTTTCTGTAAGTCATCTTCAAAGATCCTCCGGTAGATTGTCTGAATTAGGTATAGAAATATTAATTTTGCAACCCGCGTTACAGGTTCAGATGATGCAGGACTCTGTTGCTTTATAAAGACGTCGAGCATTATTATTCTTGACGCCACATGGCTAGCTGCTCATAGTGCTGCCATTGCAGGTTCTGCGACCTAGCAACTTTCCAGGGCAATTTGGTTGTTTGTTGCCATGATGCTTGCTTGCATTTCTAACGATAGTAGTAACGGTGGCTTTGTAAAATGGCAACTTGGATGTAGCTTTGTTAAGCTTTTTATGCTGCTTAATGTAGATGAAGTTGGGTCAGCTTGGACCACCATATTGATATGGCTGTTACACTTGGAGTCGACCATGGTAATCCATCTTCCGATTTAGCTTTTGAAGGTGTCGAACAACCTGACTGGGAAGTTGGACCAAAGGCCTTGAACCAAAAGGACATCTGACAAAATTGAAAGAAGCTGAAGAGGGGATCAAGAATTTCAAAACAGGTTTATATTTATCGCTTAAACCTGTGTTGAAATTCTTGTTGTACACTGGAAAGAGTGTTGCTACATGTTCGATTTTATTTACATTTAAGAGAAAAAGGCAAGAAAAAGAGGCTTGGACGGAATAAAACTGATGCACATTGGCTGCTGCGCGAATTGGACCAAGGATGGGTTGGGTGATGCCGCGTCCTTTTTAACTCTTCTTTCATGACGCCCGTTATGACCTCAATCCATTATAGCCCAAGGCATTGCCCTATGCATTCCATTTCCATGGTGCATGTAAAGGCGTGGAAAGTACACGTTTAAATTTCCATGGCTGAGTACCAAATGTTTCTTAACGAGTTGTTTTGCAATGAGAATAGTAACACACTGTTCCATGTATCTACTATGAAAATTTTGGGATAATTCAGCATGTTACTATTCCCCTACGGTCTTTTGGAAATGCGAACAATTATAATCGCACTTCGCAGCCCCATAGAAAGCAGAAGGCAACTTACAAGAAGGTTTTGATTAGATTCACAAGAACCGATCGGAAATGGATCTTAATAGCAAGTCATCCAACGTATTTTATTGTTTGAAACAGACCAAGTTGCCACCCTACACAAGATTGATCAACGAAAATTGATGATTTGAGGACTAGAGCTTAGGCATGATTAAGTGGGCTGCCGCTGATCAACTTGACGGACTGTCATAGTTTGGCTCTTACTAAGTCAGGGTAAGGAAAACATTCCCAAGGGGTCTCGCTGCTCTTACCACGTCAACTTTTCCGTTGAAAAGTGATTCAGCATAAAAAGAGATGTAACTGAAGTACTAACAAATATATGAACCATACGAGTTCTGTCAAAAAGAATAAGCTATGGTCCAGTCGGAGAATGTTTTCACGTATTTGTCAAAATCAATATCCCCATTAAAAAGGACCCCAAGAGGGTTACGACCCCCCATGAAGGCCACTCCAAGCACAAGCCACACCTAAAAACAAAGTCCTCACAGAAACGCAAAAAAGGGATTTATGAAACCAATGGAGTTCAGAACGCCCCCCAACAGCTGCTCCCTGCATATGCCAAAGCGTGCTTAGGCTCAAGGACTAGCCCACTAGAAACATGACTAAGTTTCATTGACAACGGTGCAGTTCTTTGTACAAAAAATACGGAAAAAAGTCCCAGTTAAAGAAATTGGACTTTAGTTGTTCACTCTAGCCGGTTGACATTCTTATTAAAAAAGACCCTATATTTTTCGGGTGAAAGAAAAATACCTTACTTTTTCGAACGCACAATCAACTGAGCTTTCAAATTCTACTATTCTACCATTACATGAGAGGCAATACGCTTTCTTGGGAGCACGATGCAGCGGTACCTGAAGTTATCGTGAACTCGTACGAGCTCACAAGTTAATTATAAGAATGGGTCAAGCTTGAACACGCTATTGACTTCATTAAAGTAAACAATTCACCAAAATGCTGCATTGATTCAGGAACTCAGTTAGTGCATTCTTGACAGGATCGTAGAGGCTATTTACCACTTATTGGTCAATAAGGGGATCAATCGTTAAAGAGAAAGACGGAAAAAAGAAAACAACGGGGCTAGGACTCGTTTAGGCCTATATGGACATAATTCAAAATCTACCTACCTGTATAACCAACCATTTACAGAGACACACGAAGACTATGCACAGCGTTTGATGCAGAAGGCTGGTTTGAAGCAAACCTCTTACAGACTCGCAAACCCACGGTTGAATAGAGCCAGCTTCTTTTAATTGCTGACAGCGCATGCTATGCTGCCACCTTTTGCTTCTTTCTCAAGCTCACAATGTCTCCACACCATCAGAGGTTGTGAAACTCTGCATCTCTTCATTAGACCTGGTTATGTCAAAAGCTATATTCATACACGTTGGACTGCAACAGATTACAGAATGTATCTAACTGAAGAAATGTCCACCTCCAGTATGTGGAGATTGAATCCATTCAAAGCCAAGAAACGACTTCACAACTTGAATCTTAAAGAAAATGGATACAATCTCCTTATCTACATGCTCTGGTACAGGATGTGGTAGCAAATAGAAACCAACGTACCTGTGCATTCCTCGTTTTCAACTTCTGCATCTCTTCAGTGACGCAGATGAGCCTGAAACAGGGAGATACTTCAGTTGTAGCCATAACATCATGCATAATTCTCATTTTCCTGCTATCATTACCTCCATTTTGTGTCTGCAAGATCTTGAACTAACTCCTTTTCTTTTTCATATGCAGCCTCCAACTATAGAGAAGAAACAAACAAAGTTTAATGCATAAACAGACAAATGGTCAAATGGCATCTCATTCTGCAAGCAGTGAATTTTCTCTTGGACTGTTATATGAAGAAAGATGAAATTAACATCGTGGAGGAAAAGACAAATAATTGAATACTATGATCTCACAATTTCAGGTTTCATTTTTTAGGCTCTGTCTCGAAGAATGATTTTTGTAGTTTCCCATGTAGAAGCAACATCACCAACTATGTTTGATAACTTCACATATAAAAGGGTGTTGAACCACTCAACGCAGTATTTACAAAAGGTGGCTTTTGTTGAAGCCAAGTGAGTGTCTGTGAGACACACGTGTCAAAAGATTGAAAAAAGATGGCACGTTCTGGTGTGTAGCTCCCGAATACAACCTTATTCCTTGTTTTTGTTCAATCGTTTAGTTAAGGAAGGTTCACACTATTGCACAAACATAATTCATTAAGGTAGAATCAAAGAAGTAAATTGAATATATTTTTTTCTTCATGGTAAATTTATATTGTAATTCTATTCTGAGGGTTACTTGTAGGATAAGCTTGACCTTAGACATGTGTAACTGAGTATCCCTTAATCTTCCCTTCAATACCCTCTGTTTACATTATCACTTCACTATCATTCAATTTCTGAATATGCTGAAACGGTTCATGTATTTCTCAATGTTGGGAAGGACAAGACTTTCTGCCAGGAGACTGAAATAAATATTCTTGCAGCAACAAACAATCAGCAGAAAAGAGGCAGTAAGATCAGCACAGTGTTAAATGAGATGGAATCAGGATTATGTCCAAGTTGGTACTTGAAGAACATAATGCCACCACTTACCAGTGATTTGTCACTTACGCCAAATGAGCTTGGCTTTTGACCCAGAGTACAAGCACAATTACCTGAACAGATTGCAGGTATAAACCATTTATATTGTAAATCGGGCATTGCCAATTAGAAATAAGGTGTCAGATACATACCGGATGAGATGTCACCACTCACTTCTTTCATCATTGACCAAACACAATCCTGTTAGGAGAAGCCAACGAGTATCAGGAATCAGAAAAGTAAGTATAACCAGCTAAAAAAGCAAAGAAAAAGCAAGAAAGTACAAAAGTAATGGACAAACTAATTCTGATTCTTACCCTGAGCTGATTAATTTGTTGTAAGACGTTCTGTAAATGTAGATAATTTGGGATATTCTGATTCGATTGCCCTTCGAAAGAAGGTGTTGAAGGATATTGATGGATCACCTATATGACATGCACCCTTTAATTAATAATCCAAGGAATAACATGAGCTTGGTAACTACTGTTGAAAAGGTATACCAGAAAAAAGAATTATGTCATACAGATGGACGAGCTAGTAAAAGAATCTGTCACACATCGCGAATGGCATGTAAAGTAGACCACATGACACTATGCCAGGAAAATGATATCCGAATCTATGACACAGGAGTTCCTCTATCATCAATTTTTTTCCAAAAGGATAGCATCAATTCCATGCCAACAAGGGAGCAACAGCTGCCTATCTTTCATTTATGTAAAGAATGTGATCTTACATTACAACTTTGTGATAAATTTGACTTAGGCAAATACAGAGTAGCAATTATGCACAAAACTTCAGGCAGGTTTTCTACCAAAAGATTATTTCAATAGCATATACTGAAATTGCCAACAAAAGCTTCACCCACATGATCGACGGAATTGACTTAAAACCTTCAAATTGAAGGAGGGCAAACATTCAATACATGGGGTGCATCTCTTCGGCAACTTTACTAAATAAACTTAGGATCATCTGTTAAAAAACAAAACCCACTCATTCTTAGGGAGCACATGAGGTAAGCTTCAGCTAAGCTAGGTCTGCTCAAGCGCAGCACAACCCAAGTTTGCTGACCCTAGCTGGATCTAGCTCCTGATAAGCTTGGGTAGACAAGCTTGAGCTTGACTGGGCTTGCTTAACCCAAACACCAATAGCTTGACTCGGTCAAGCTTAAGTTGAGTCTTGAGCTCAGCTCAAGCTTAGCTCAATGAACCTTAAGCTGAGTACAAATGGAAATATACTTCTTTATAATACATGAAAGATTGACAACAATAGAAATAGAACTCTTACCTGTTACACAGAAGTAAAGGAGACCATCAGTGAGCCAATTTTTAGTTATTTGACTAAAAAGTTTGAAAAATAAACATATACTATTTTATAGTTGGAGATTAATCGACTTGAGTTCATGCAACTTGCACCTGACTCTACTAACTACTTGAACTCCTTTATAAAATGAGTCAAGCCCGAGTTGGTCAATTTGTTCCCCAACCCTACTCATGCTAAGTGCTATCGGTCAAACTCTATGAAAATCAACAGATAAAAATACAATACTTGGTTAAACAGCATATATGAACTATGAAGTCATCTAAGTCACACAGATTCTCCATTTTTGACACCTTTATAATGGAAACTGCACCCAGAACCTGACAAAGAAAAAATATCCCTGTATCTTTAGTCATATATCTTCATAGGAAGTCATAAGCCATTTAATTTTAGTATTTTGAAAGTCATTTAAGTTTAAAAAATCAGTAAGCAACAGAATGGATTGAGATGCTTTTTCCAATGTGAATTACATCCAGGCAGTGTCCTACTTGTTATTCTTGCCCAGTGATGAGTATTACAAGAGCAAAAGAGACATGAACTACATGTTGGAAAAGCTAACTCTATGAAATTAAGAGCAATGTGATGCACTATTAAGAAAAAAAGTCCCTTTTATCTTGGCAGATCTAATTCTATGAACAACATGATACATGAAAGAAAAAAAAAAGAGATGCTTCCTATATTTGTAAACCTTTTTTAAATCTTAAAGATATACTTACCTGAAGACTCTGACTCTTTTGCAGATGAGGCGATGGCAGTGACTGAAAAGAACAGATAGGCAACAGTCAAAATAAAAGTCCACCATAACCACTGACTGTTGCAAAAATATCAAGTCACATGATGTATACCTTCTCCATGTTAGCACTTTCAGACGTTACTTTGAAACGTCCACGTTGCTGGACAACGGGCACCTTTGTCTTATCACCAAGTTCATCAGCATTTGATGCTGCAATAAAACAGCATCTTAAAATGTCTCAAAATGATACTTGGCCCAAGAATCAAACTTCATAATGGGCAAACAGAGCCGACTAAATGAGTCAAAGCCAGAAATCTGCAACTGGCTGCAAAGAAAAGAACAAGGGAAAAGAATGAATAGAACCCAAAGCATGCCTGGCAACTTAGATGTTCTAGGAATGTTTTCAGGGGGCACATCACCCACTCCTTTATAAACTTGTTCTAAGTTTATCTGCCCAAGGCTCTGAGAATAAGTGTGGTGACTATCACTGAAAATATGAACACACAAGATTAAAGAAAGCAATCATACTAAGAACACTAGTTAGAGAAAAAAAAAAAAAAAAGCTCAGTTGAAAGCACAAAAAGACAGCAGCTGAAGCTGCCTAAATTCTAATATAATCTCAAGATTCTCATCAACAGCTCCCATTGACATACACACACACAGATCCCTTCTTTAACTTGGGTCAAAGTATGAAGGTTACCACCCTTTTCTTAGGACCATTGCGTCAACATTTAAAACCAGCTTATTCTCATAACAGCAAAGAACATCACAAAGTACAATACAGCAATATACTGCTCCTCCAGCTGCAATGTAGACATTTGAGAGTTCATGAATTATTAATTGAACAAGCTTCAGCACCCTGTGTAATGGGGCATTCTACAATCTTGACAACAAAATATGAAAGCATAATAGTAAGCCAACTTAAAAGCAGATGTTATTCTTCAATAAACATCTCTATGAAAAGGACTGCATTTACAACTAAGACAAAATTTTAGATGACAGATTCAATTAAGCAATAACTTAAAAAAAGGATTTTCCTTTACAATTCTATTTCTTATATCTGGATGCTAACCTCTCTCCTCTTGGCGGTAGAAGATCTGATGGAAGTTGCCCATTGGATAACCCTTTCTTATCCTGAATATACCTAGACAGCTCCTCCATAGACTTTGAATCGATCTCTGAGTCATCTCCTTTTGTGGCTTTAAACATGTCATGTACACCAGAATCTGACACTACAAAACCATTCTGCTTGATCTCCTCATGCATGGGAGGACTAATAGTAGCCACCTCATCCAGAGAACCATTCAGTTTTCTGCTGAGGAAAAAAAAAAACACAATGACCTCACTACCATAGAGAGGACAACAACAAAAGCAGAGGAAGACAATAGCGAGTGCAATAGTAAAGCAGGCACATCAGAAATGACAAACCAATTTTCAGGATTTTTGGGTGGTGTGTTGATAATTATTTTCATGTAATCAAGCATAAGACAAAGAAAATTACTCAAGCATGCTGAAGTTTGATCCTGACAACTGAAAAGAAGTCGTCCTCCATGGTCTCATAGGTGCTCCTCCTTCCTGTAATATCAAAGTGGCTCAAAAGTGAGAATGCCAAGCACAAAATTTCCCATCTAAGAAGACAAGTGCAAACTGCACCTGATCAATTGCTTCATCTTTCAAAGAGTCACCAGAAAATGAAGATTGAAGTTGTGCTTGGCCTTCCATATTTTCAAAGGCAGATAGAGTATTCGAGGACTCTATTTGATCTTTACTAGCAAGGATTTCATCTACGTCTTGAATCTATGAAAATCAGCAGTCGTTATTTCACAAATGGGACAGTAGATAAGTGTGGCATAAAATGGCTATCACTTAAGAAATAATAATAAAAAACAAAGCTTGCTATACTGCTACATACTAAAGAAGCTTGAGCCTTAACATCTTCAATGTTAAAGTTCCATCCACTTATTCCACGCTTGTATTCATTCTGCAGAAAGCCAGACCAATCTTAAAGTCAGAGGCCTGTGTAGAGAAGAGGCAATAAATAGACATGCAATACCAACTACCAAGGAAATGAACCATTTGCATATCTATGTCACAATGGTACGGATACGGGTACGGGGGTACGGGTACTAGTACGTCGTTTTTTTAAATCTTGGTACGGGTACGGTGACTATTATATATAATTAATTCAAAAAATTAATTATTATATATAATTAAACCACAATAAAAAGCTTCAAACAATGAAAATGACAACAAAAAGAGGCTTCTAATGAATAAATTATCAAGGTTTCATGTCGTTAATGAGGCTTCTTATGTTAAAGTAAAAAAAAAACAAAAAAAATGAAGGATCAAGTCATTGTTTTTACTTTCTTTTAGTTATAATATAGTTTGGATCTGGTTTCGACCCGGATGTAACCAGTTGTTGTCCTGCTTCTGTATCCAGTCTTCATTATTGTCTAATAGACTTTTATCGTTAACCTCCTTCGGGTTTGCTGTTATTTGAAAAATTATTAAGGAAAATTTGTTCTATCATAAACCCGAGTGTGCCTGGTTTCAACTTGCTTATTTGGTGTTTGGATTAAGTTGATATGCAGCTATGTCACAGTGGTACGCCACTTTTGGTGGAACACACGATACACCCCTTGAGGAAGATGCTATATTTGTGCAAAAGAAGATGCTATATTTGTGCAACCATAAGCAGCAACTAATAGACAGAATTGTAATGATCATTATGGGAAAGGACTCCAATTCAATCAGGGATTTGCACTTTTTCCTCCTAAGAATATAGTCACGAGAAGACTATATATACATGGAAAATGAGTTCAACCTAGTCCCATATTGGACTGATTTTTCCTATCCTCCCTTTTTGCCACACTCACTTACCCTTTTTCTCACCCCTTTGTTTTTTCATTTTGTCTTTTCACAACCGTTTTCTCCACCATAAGATTGGTAGATCCTAGGGAGAGAAAGGGACTTGAAAATCTAGTTCCAGCATAGGACTGGTTTTACTCATTTCTTATAATTGAGAGAGAGAGAGAGAGAGAAATGAGTAAGCGCCAAACCCTTAGGTTGCTAGACATGTCAAGAATGATCTCAGCCATTAAAAGTATTTATGCTAAATGTCCAATATGTCCTGCCTTTTTAACTCAATGTGGATACTTTCAATGGCTGTGATCATTCCTGATGAATGCGGCCCCCAAGGGTCTGGCACTTACTCATTTCATTCTCCTCTCTCTCTCCTTTTCTCTCCATATATATATATATATATATACACACTCTCACTCACATAGCAACATGAAAAGTCAACTACCTTCTGCACGAATAATGTGCAAAATACTACATTCCACAGTCATTTCATGTTCAATGCACATAAACTCCTAGATTTCAAGAAAACCAACTCCTAGGCATGAAAGAAGGTGTTTCTCCAATCCATGTTTCCATACATGCTAGATGATAAAAATTCTACCATACATGATGGGTGTAAAAGAATGGAAAAGGACACAAACAAAAATTGCTCCACAATGAAGCCTAACCAACTCAGGCCTCTAGCAGTTTGTAATAAAAAAGATGACGATGCCAAACCTGGGAAATCTCTTCCTTTTGCCCATCAGGCATCTTTTTTTGAGCAAGCATGTCTGCTTCTTTGTCCTGTCAGAGCACAAACTCAATGAGAAAATGTACAAATACAAGGCAATCTGTTAAAGCATTCTGACCTTCAATGCTTTAATGCGATCACCAAGAGAAGGTAATCCCTCCAAGATTGTTCGAACCAGATAATCATTGGACCGTGCATGTTTGAAAAATGGATGTTTCAATAGCTTTTCTGCAGAAGGCCTCCTTGAAGGGTCTTTAACCAAGCACATGGCAATCATCTGCTTAAATGACTAAGAAGCAAGCCAGAGAACCTCCTCAGCAGATGTAACACACTAAATATACATGAAATTCAACAAACGTGAGTCAGTACCTTGGAGAACTTTTTGTCTCTCTCATAATCGAGACCTGGGGGAGCATTCTGCAAAGTCATCAACAAAACCTGCAAGAGAATCCAAGTCAGAATTTAAGCTTCTAAATTTCAACAATGTTTTAAATCACAGTAACTCCAGTCATATGACCTTCATTGGAGGATACTTTGAGAAAGGAGCGTGACCATGGGCAAGTTCCAGTGCAGTTATTCCAAAAGACCATATGTCAGCCCTAAAACAATGAGCCATTAGATCAATATCTAGCACAATAAACAAGAAAACTTCCAGTGACAACAACTCTAGATTAATAAGAAATTGAAGTGCTAAAGCTCACTTGAAGTCATAACCATGTAATTGTTCCATGACTTCAGGTGCCATCCTGCAGTTAAATTTTCCCAGGACGGGAAAGTGGTGGAGAATATATAGGTCAATATCATAATAAATTATAACAAACCCGGCATAAATATCAGGAGGAACAAAAGTGTGTAACGATAAAAATGTCAACATGCAGAAGTGAAACCATACCAGCAAGGTGTACCAACAAATGTGTTTCTTGATCTTTGCCTGTCACCAGAATCAAAGAGGCAGGCAGAAACACCAAAATCTCCAAGCTTAATCCCACCAGATACATCAACTAAAATATTTCCAGCCTATGTTGACATGATGAACAGAATATATGATCAAAATCTGTTACAGTATATGACGCACAAGAACAATGTAAAGAAGTGGTGGAGATCGAATTATAGTTTATGTCATTTGCCATGAAACAGTAATATCAGTCGTGCATTGTAAAATACAAAGACCACAACGTAGATTGCTGACGTTAAATTCATCTAATGCTGGGTTATCAACTAGATATCGGTTTATTTACAAAATGATTGATGGTAGACTTTGCCATGTTTATGAAACACAAATGTCCTCTTTTTCCCACTAAAAACAAACCAGTAACCACTATAACCGTTTCCTTTCTGCACCCGTCTAACCTTCTGTCCTTTTGCTTTTCCTTCTGAATGGTCCAAGCAGAAAAAGGATTCAATAACCAACTAAAGAACATAGAAGCAGATATATATGAGCAATTTAAGGTTCATGCTCTTTTTCTCCTCACCTTGACATCCCGATGGATGTGACCGTGATGATGAAGATATGCCAAACCTTTCAAAACTTCACGCAACACGGTTGCGATCACTGTCTCTTCCAATCCATCAGGGTATGCAGCCTTAAGGATATGAAGGCACGAGCCGCCAGCCATGTAGGGCATCACAACCCAGAGATTATGATCGCTCACAAAAGAGCAATGAGCTTTGAGAACATTTGGATGATCGACCAAAATCATTGTTTGTGCCTCACGCCGAATGTTATCCTACACCAGAAAAAAGCAAATTATAAGTCAGAACAGCTATCCATAGAAACGACCAGTAACGGCTTCTTGGTATAGAAAATATCCCCTGCCATTCATCACATTGTTGAATAACAGCATCGATCATCACAAAGCATCTCCCCGAATTGGAAAGTAAAAATAGCAAGCAAGATTCCGTCGTGTACACGGACGATACTGCGAAGGAATTATTTACTGATCGAAGAAATTACATTTCTTTATTCTTTCTGCAAACCTATATTAAAGCTAGAACGGAATACTGTCATCTCCGGAAGAGCTCTTGCAAGTGCAAGAAGCGATTTAATCGTTCTAAAATGTTCTATTCTTTAGTATCATAGCCTACTATGCCAGAACTACCTTTCATACACTGGCAGTACTTATGCGGAAGACCCTTGAATGAAAACAAATTAGTCGCTCGGACAGAATCAGTTTGAATTAAAGGAAATCACAGGCGTTGTCGTTCTTCTTAATTAAAATACATCTAGAACAAGGCCTTAATCCTTCCTCAAATAATCCGTCAACCGATGAAGAACAGAACCCTGGAGGAAATCCGACTACGACGCTCCTAGTCCTTCCCCGACGAGAACAAGACGGACTCCGTCAGAAAACGAGAATACACCGGCCCGCGAAAAACAAAGCCAACAGGAACGCCCGGAATTCTAAAACTCTGTAGAATCTCGTCTCTGACGTGCAACACGGAATCAAACTGTTTGTCTCCATATCGAAAACGACAACATGAACGGTACTCTCCAAAGAAGGCTAGACTTGGCTGGAACAGAGCCGAGATTACCAGATCGGCCTTCGCCTTCTCGAAATCGAGCACCTTGATGGCGACGATCTCGTTGAGCGGGATGCAGCGTGCCCGATAGACGACCGCGCTTGCTCCCTGACCGACCTCCTCACAGAGCTCATAGTCCTCCTGCCGGATAGGGTACTTCCGGCGGTCCGCCGCCTCCTTCTCCGTCTTTCCCGCCTTCTTATCCATGGCCGGAGGCCTCCTTCCCGACTCCTATCCAACCAGACGGCAGAGTCCTGTGTCCCGAGAACTCCAGAGTCCGATGGAAGGCTCGCTTCCTCGAAACGAGAACGGCGACGACGGGAAGGCAATCGGAGGAGAAAGAAAGGAAGGCGAGAGAAACAGAGGGAGAGAGAGCGAGGGAGTCCGCGCGTCTCGGATCTTGAATCGAAAAAGCCCGCCACGTACGGAGGGCGGGCCTCCTCCTTATGGGCCCCGCCGTGGATCGACACGTGTTTGACACGTGGCAACTCTCCAGTTCGACTCGCTGCCGTATTTTGAGGGGGACGATGAAACGACACTGGAATGGCGTCGCGGCCGTCCTCTCTCTCTAAACTTACGCCTTTTTCTCTCTCTAACGATTTTGCCCTTCAAGTTTACGATTGCCATTTAAGATGACATTTTATTTAATTTAATGTATATATACATATATATTATCATCTTTTCTATATTATATTAAATGATTGGTATCTGATAAAAACCATGCTTCTTAAACTCTTGTTAAAAAATGTTTAATACAAATGAGAACCTTCTAATGTGTTTATAAGCACTAATTTAAAGGCTGAAAGGCAAAAAATGTTTTTTGAAGTGTAGAAATGTACTTCCTTAAAATACAAAACAGAAAACAAAGAAAGCAGCGGGCTGTCGATGATGCCGAATTAAGCAAAAAATGAAATCGGCGCGCTGCCGAATTATGGAAATGGGTACGTATTTAACCTGTCATAAAAGTATCATAAATGATAGTTAAAAAGATCATAAACTGACGTTAATAGTCATGTGGCATGGTAGTTTTAGTGACGGTTTTTGAGTATTCGGTCATCGGCCAATATGTGGCGGCCAGTTGATTCTAATTCCTCTGTAAAATAAAACAAATATTTAAAAATGTAAACAATTACCACCCCTTCCACCTGACTCTAAGACTGAGCTTCGAGATGACATTGAAATTTGCAAAGAATTTAATACTTAATTGCAGTTATTATTATTTGCTTTCTTTAGGGGAAAAGCTGACGATCACAATTATGTAGAAGCAGTGAGGGACCGAAAAAGCTAAGGAACCTTTCATTGGACGTTTCGTTTTGGGCAGTGAATATGTTTCCCCAAAAATGCATCTTCACATTCACTACTTTACATCGTTATCCTTCTCTGGAGATCTCATGGATTAGTATCTATCGGGGCCTAAAATGGCGTTAAAGGTTGAAAATTTTACAAAAGCATACTTAAGTTTTCAATAAATAACAATAACGTACCCAGATGGTTCAAATGTTTTGCGTTTAGTAGCTGGAATTGGCACAAAAACGACAGTTAAGTAATTTATTTTCAAATCTGGTCAGGTTTCTAGCACTGGCGTCTTTCAATTCGTTTCTTTTTTTGGGTTAATCTTGTACCAGGTATGAGCTCTGATTTGGTTTTCAGGATCGGGTTAAGCTGAAATTGGATGGTGACAAAATTTATGGAAATGATATCACTGTTTTATGATCAAATGAAAATTTGTTAACTATATATTTAGTACCCTATAAAAAAAAATTCTGGCTTCGCCCCTATCGTGAATGACATGACGCATGTTAGACCCTTTGTAGTGCTTTAATTGTTTGGCAAATAAAATTCATCTCCCTAAATTTTCACAATTCGACTAGTACTTTTCAATGAAATTACAACTATCCAAAAAATATAATTCGATAAATTTAAATAGCATACTTATGTCAGCGCTTATGTCAATGCAGCAATGTATCAGCGTAGCAATTATACATTTGAAACATTTTGATTTTTTACTACATTCTATACATTTAAAACGTTTTGGTTTAAAATAGCATTCGAGAGAGAGAGAGACATAACCTAGTCTTCATTTTACTAGCTGGATGACAAGTGACAACCACTTTTTACATCTTGTGCTCATTTTATTGTAAAATCAACTACATAGATGTGTTCTTCATAACCAAAACGTTTTAATGTACAAATGCTATTTTTAAGTCTGCAGCTGAAATTTAATAAAAGCTTAATTATCAATTGTCATGATTTATTTACTTTTTAGCTTACAAAACTCATTCCGTACATATGTCCAAAAGACTATGATTTGTATATTGATTTTAATAGTTCTATACACAAACAAAACATCTATAAAAATAGTTTTTCCTTGTTAGGAACAAGTGCATGATGGATGAAGCAGTCAGTCGCCTACTGGAAATTATACATACAGTTTTATGTTTTGTCAGTCAAACTTGGTATATCTAGCGATCCATTTAAGAAACCATGCTTCGGAATCGGATCATAGGCATAAAGACTATAATCTCCCCTACTATATGTGAACCCGTTTCATGCATATGCAAACGCATGTACACGAGTTTGTGTGGAGTAACTTGAGAATCCATGGACATGTATTGCTTATTTTTCATATGCAAAGTAATTAAAATAATGAAAATATTAGAAAAAAAAAACTATATTCAAAACTATGTACATCAGCTCGATATAATGGCAAGAGCAACACCGACCAAAAAGAGGTTGCAATAATAATAATAATAATAATAATAATAATAATAATAATAATGGAGTGCTATATTCGATCTCTTTTTCAGCATCAACAGTGGGGTAATATGCAAGGTCCTGTGAGACTAACTAATTGATTGCACTGTATTTGTCGGAAAAAAGTAGCCGACTAAGTTGTTTTAAAGTGAAGCTTCAAGGGGCATAACATAGCTGGTTGAGCTAGGGGCTTGTATTAAGGCAGGTCACTAGTTCGATTCTCGTTGACACTATGTTCATGTGTCTTAAGGCGGTAAGGCGCAGTATCCAAACTGAAGGGTGCACCGTTGCTATCGCTGACATCGACGCAGCTCAGGACTCCGAAAGCAGGGGGAATGGGGGGGCCTTTGGGCTTTTTTCGGGTGGTGGGATTAATACCCCTTGCTCACCTGAAGTTATCCTAAAGTGACATGTAGCTTTTCTGTTTTACTAATGTCACACTCGTCTGAATGGGAGAATCCATGAGAGAGTGACGTTCTGCTAGGCGTAGATGATGCTGCTGCTGATCTGCCAGTGAATTCATGGCTCCATCATGGAACAGCAACGCTGCTTTATGCGGTTTCCCTTTGGCCAAGATTGGAATGAAGCGAGAGTATCAGTTATATGCAGTGTCTCGTTCGGCCACTCTACACGTCCCTTGCTTGGACTGGATGTACGTAATATTTGACACCGGTCTTCAACATTTCCATGACTTGTGTTTTTTTTTTGCCTTCAAAAGTATTCACATGACATGAATGATTATTTCACATGACATGAATGATTATGATAACGATACTTTGCTTTTTCAGTACAGTAATCTTGCAAATAAGTGGAAAGCGGCCCCATGTTGTATAGTCCTCAGCTTTTTCATGTTGTTGTGCTCATGGAGACACCATTCTGTACATCCCACGTCAATAAAGCGCCCAAAAACGTGAGTACATAGTACATGCCCCCTGCGCAGGGTTCATAATATACTCAATAAGATTTGCATGTTGCAGTGGTTGAGCTCCAACAGGAAAATGGGTGCTGGGATATTATCACCTCTTCTAATTTTACTAAGCCAGGCTTCCCATCTAGCGCTATTGGACTGGATAACTACTTTGTTTTGCTTCTTCTAAATTTTTTACATGCATCTGCTAATGAAACCTTCTTGAATTCATCCCACTGCCCACAAACATGTTCTTCATCCTTTCATCTCACCAAACCTGCAGTTCTTGTTCTGTTTTCCTGATGCAGGAGCAGAGCATGAAAGGAAGATGCAGTTTCAATTTGGGTTTATTTGTTTTTTATTTTATTTGGATCAAGTTCTAGTATTTTGTGTTTCTATTTATTGTTACTTTGTTTTGGATCCAGATCCAGGGATCCGTTTTAGACTATATAAAGATGTTTAGATCCTCATTTGTGATTAGCCTTGAGTTGAATGAAAACCCTTTTCTTTGAGTTTCCCTTTCTCCCTTTAGAGCTATTTTTCATTCCGTTGGCATTCCATTCAATTCTCCATAGTTTAGTTTAAGCTTTGATCATGGATTAGAGGAGAAGTCCTCTCTTCCACTGCGTCACATTCCTTTGTCATTTTGCAATTTGAATGACATATCCATTATACTTATCAAAGCACCACCCACCAGGCCATATTTGATATTCCTGTGAATAGAGGTGAACAACGAGCGCTCGACTCGTTAAAGCTCAGCTCGTGAACGAGTTCGAGCCGAGTAATCTACTTTACAAGTCGAGCGGAGCTCATGAGTCGACTCGTTCAAATAATCAAGTTGAGTTCGAGCTCAACACGTAACCGCCGAGTCAATCTCGAGCCTTAATCGAGTTTGTCGAGCCTTAATCAAGTCGATATATTCAAACGAGTTTATCAAGCCTTAATCAAGTCGATATATTCAAATGAGCTTACGAGTTTGTCGAGCCTTAATCGAGTTCGAGCTCGAGCTCAAACCTTAAAGATAACTCCAAATTTGGAAGCAACATGTTTCCATAAAACATTAGCTTGGATACAACCAAAAAAATCGTGGAACTCATTCTTTGATCCCTCTCTTAAACACAATGTGCATCTTGAAGCATCGCTGAATCCCATTTTCTTCAACCCGTCATCCGTAAAAAGCTAACCTTCACACCTATGCTATGTGGAGGGTCCAAACGGTTTATTGCCTACCAGTTTTGCTTGGTCAAAGCGACAGGAGAAGCCATCCAGTCTAGCACTATTAAAGCTCATTTGAATGCATGGAACTTTACTGTAGACACGAAACTTTAGTATTTCAAATTCGGTAAAAGTTCTAAATGCAGTCTGCAGAGCAACACTGAACTTTGGTGTCACGAGTTTTGGAACCATAATACAGCTGCTGCCTGTTGAATGTGTAGGACCTCTCAAACATGGTATTGAAGTCTCGTATACATGAACTTATCGTGCTTAGACATTTTATTGTGTTTTTATATAGCCGTCGTGCATTTGCAAATTAATCTTGTTCATAATAAAAGGTACCTTTAAAATATTACTGTTATTTATCCAGTATATTTCCCGTATAAGTTACCACCAAATACAAAATGGACGGTGAATAGCAGCCTAGCATACGGTAAGCCCCAAGCTGGATCATGGCTGTTGAAGGATTTTCCTGGAATATATATGTCCAAAGTTTCAAACAGTGGTAGGGCTAGGGGATTCACATCCTGAACCCATGCCATTGATGCTAGATATTGAAAACAATGGCTGATAAAAGGATTTTAAATACAGTAACTTCAATACCTGGATCGACTGAAAATCAAGAATAGTCGATAACATACCTAGAAAATGTTAATATTTTTTTATTATTTTGAATTCTAGAATTTCGTTTCAGAAATTTTATTGTCTCAAAGAAGAGGCAGCCCGGTGTGAACTTTGATCTCTTGTACAAGAAGTTAATGCCACTGATGATGAAAGGCAAAAAGGAAACTTTCTCGCCTTAGTTATGAGATAACAAATTGCTTAGCCCTTAGCGGTGTAACACATTGGGTTGTAAGACGGTCCATTTTACTCGTAGTTTCTATCATGACCTACTGCATTACTTTTTTTTTTTACTGTAAAAGGTCCTGAAACAGGCTACCTAGGAAACGAGTACCTACTTTCTCAGTTTAAAACAGGAATAAAATAATCACTATCTTTAAACTTTTCCCAATTCGAGTATTTGGATTTTTGTCTATCCGAATTGAGCTCGGATTCCGGGTTCTGAAACAGAATGTGTAAGCATGCTGCTAGTATCGTATGTACCGTATCGGACATACTCCCATTTTTTTATATGGATATTAATATAGTCCAATATCATTGTGATAATGGCAAGACTTCATTTCCAATGTGTCAGGACTCATGTGCATGTGCCTGTATGAGACTGCCGGTTGAAGGAGAATTGATCTTTAAACAACTGCTTTTATTGTAGTTTTTTCTGCACGCAACTAGACACTAGACAGATATATGGTGTCGCGCACAACGTTTTTTAACAACGGAGCCGCAAGTAGAAATAAATTAAGTCTTTTAATTCAACCAATTGCTTATACTTAATAAAAAATAAGTTGCTTACTTTATATATATATATATATATAAGAACCAAACCACTTGGATAAAAAGACAAAAACCAGACTTATTAAAATTAATTATTTAAATATATTTTTTTGCAACCTTATAGATATGATCTTGAGAGTGATTTCATGAAAAACATATATTAAGTTAGTCCTTTTTTTTTTTACTTAAAGAATGTTTAACAGTTCTTATACCATCAAAATTTTGATAGTATAAAGATCAATTATTTTAACAAAAATGACTTAAACTAAAGCATACATTAAATTAATGTTTATAGACACGTTAGTGGTTTACATTTTGTTTTAAACTTTTTTCAACATAAATTTAAGAGGTCTGGTTTTTATACCTTACCCAAATGGTTTGGTATCTATCCACATCTCAAAACATCACCACAGCCATCTATTTCTTTCCCAATTGCATTAAAAAACATGCAAGTGCAACCTATATATTAGCACTCACCGATTGCTCTCGTCGACTACTTAGAACTCAAAATTGGAGAGAGCTCAAATGTGACATTCAAAAAAAGATGATAAGAAAGAGAAAGGGAGTCCTCCGTTGAATATAAGAGATCAGGAAGCAGCTTATATATTCGGGCCTCGAACACATTGAAAGGTTTTGAGTGCTTGAAGGACAAATACATTGGAGTGTGGAACCTGATCTTAATTCAATAGGCTTCTCTTGTTTTAGGCAACGGCTGTGATGTATGCTTGAGGTTCAAGGCGGGAGATACAAATTTTATATATTGGGAAAAACTGTTACTATTTTTCGTTTTTAAAGCGTTATCTTAATCTCCTGCTTTGTTAGATAGACGGCCACAATTTATTATAATTTCTTGTAATCCAAGTGAAAGAAGGGAGTTTCTTAGTATTTGCCAACCATATAAACCTTTGTATTCTTGTGCATGTTATTTCATTTTCTTGTTATTGATTTAGAGACTACAAAAAAATGGTGTTCAAAAAAAGTCTCCAATAAAAATTAAAATGAAATACTAAAATTTTATTTTAATAATGCAAGGAGGTTGTCTGTTCAGCCCCAAATAGAATTAAAATATCCACCGCCCCGAAGAGATTGTTCACATCGGAATTATATCGGAAATAGGACTTATTCATACCAATTAAAAGGCGAAACTAGATGGATTGGAGGATTTCGGAGAATCTGATTTACTTGATGAGCTTTTGTGAATAAACACCAAACCTGAGGTTCCCGGAGGAAAATAGAAAAAGAGGCCGTCGACCGGCACGACACTCCCTGCGCCTGGCTCTGCTCGGCGGGGTTTTCCCCCGACATGCGGAACCTGCCCCTTTTTATCGACGTTCCCTCCAAAATCTTCAGTTGGTGGGAAGCTCGCCGACCTCTCGCCCCGCCGTCCTGGCGGCCCTGGGACCCTTTCCGGCGAGGCGTAGCAGGAATTCCTGCATTTTCCGATGGCGTTCCGACGCCTCACCTCGCGGCTCGAACATACTACTCGGCTCCCGGTAATCTCTCAATCTCTCTCTGGGGATTTCTTGTCGTTTATGGTACTTCGGGATGATTTCGATCTCTCTGTCCGATGTTCTTCTTTCATAGACGACGTACAGGTTTTGAAATTCATTATATATCTTTCTCTCTCTCTGTTTCGATCTTCATCTGCTCGTGGCCAATTCTAGTTTTTTTTTTCGTTGCAGAGCGTGCCGGTATTGGCGATGCGTGCAGTTTCTGAGATAGGAGAAGGTAATTAAGTGTGAACCTCATCTTTTTGTGTGACGATAAGCACTTCTGCGGTATCTTATTCATGCTCAATAAGCACCTTTCTTGCTCGCTTTTTTTGTGCTGACAAGCTTTTTCGTTTCCCTTTTTCTTTCCACGCTCTTTCCTGTTGGATAATCTCTTTTCGAGGTTTTTTTTTTTCGTAGATTTTTTGCACCATTCTCATTTCTTGTTGCTTCTATTGTGTTTGGTGTGCCAGGGTTGGGATTTGGTTGTTGTCTTCGGAAGTTTAGCTGTGGATCTCCACACATCGAGAAGGTTCTCAGTCATGGAGTAGAGGATGGTGCTATCAGCGAGAAGATAGCTAGGATAAGGAAGGAATTGGATGCTGCAAAGCGGAGTTTTCTCGACGTCCCGAACGCGATCAAAATGATGCCGAAGATGGACCCAAAGGGTAATGCTTGCTCGTTTTGGTAATGTGTGGCGCACTTTTCTTCATATTGTCGGAGGCAATTTCATAGTTTCGATACTTTACTGAGTTTATTTACGATGCTTTTGTGGTTTGGGATGGTCCTGGAGGGTTGCCAGGTCTGTTTTTTTTTTCTTCTTAATATTATATAATATATGTTTATATCTATATTTGCTTCGTTTTCTTCGTAACACGTCGCGGTTTCACTGTTTATGGACATGGACCCTAATGGTTGAATTTCGTTCCTTCCATCTGTTGGATTTTTTTCCAAATTATTGCAAATTAACTCACTAGATGTTTATTCTATGTGGGTTTGGATCAGCAGCAGATGGCCCTTATTTTCTTTCCTAAAACTCTTCGCTATCAGTATATTTAGATCTTCATCTAATCTACTTGTCATCCTGTGCCCCTTATATAGTGAATATACACTTAGCTAAGTTGGCAGTGTGTCAACGTGTAATAGATGGAGATGGGAAGTGGATGACACAAAGCTTGTTTAGGAGGATCATGACAGGTCTGGTCTTACTTCCTAGATGAAAGTTTGCTTAATCTAGGTATAGCTGACTAGATATTGAGGCTTTTTTGCCTGAAATATTAAGAAGTTGACTTTTATGCAGTTATTCTTTTCAGAAATGTTGAAATATTTGCTATGGTGTTGGCACTAAAACTCTGTTACATTCAGAAGTTCCTTTCCTCTTTATTTGAAACCTTGACTGTCCGCATCTATATTTTGTTAATGATTATTTGCACAGGGTGTCGAGAATCTACTGATGATCCATATTTTTTTCTGGAAGATAAGCAGGAGCTATGCAGTCACCTGTGTGTTGTTTCCCTTGTGTTCAGGAATTTATGTTAATAAAAATTTGCGCTTGGAGAATATTCAAGTCTATGGTTTTGATTATGACTACACCTTGGCTCATTATTCTGGAAACCTACAGAGTTTGATATATGATCTTGCAAAAGAGCACCTTGTTAATGAGGTTGGTTAGAGAACACTTTACATATGATCAGGCCAATTAGTTGTATGTAAATTTTCAAGTTTCTTTGCTATCCTCCCCTCTACTTGATATAAGCCTGTGTATTCCATTACATTGCATTGGTTTTGATACGCTTGTGACAGCATAGGTATCCCGAGAGCTGCATGCAATTTAAATACGATCCCTCCTTCCCAATCAGAGGCCTATACTATGACAAACTAAAAGGATGCCTTCTGAAAATGGATTTCTTTCAGTCAATTGAACCTGATGGTTGCTTCTTTGGTCGCCATAAGGTAAATGATTCATCTATTTGTTGGTTGCTTCCAAGCACATGCACATGCCATACACACATACACACACACACACACACACACCAGATCTTCGTATACCGGACTTGATGTGAATCATCTAGGTTGTCGATTCCAAGGAGATCAGATAGTGGAGATTAAGTTACAAATATACAAACTCAGCTATTTTTTCAAGAGTCTAAATGCCCTTCAAAGGAGGAGGAAGCGGGAGAGAAAAGGGAAAACAAATAAGTTTCTTTAAACAAAAACCCTTGTCTCCTTTGAAGGGCATTTTAGACTCTTAAAAAAATTGTTTGGCTTCTATATATTTACAACTTAATCTCCACCATGTTTGATCTCATTATAATCGACAGCCAGATAATTTCTATTAAAGGCTATGAAGGACTGGTAACTATCTGTTTTCCTATATATATATATATATATATATATATACATACGTATATTTGCTATGATTACTTCTCAGTTTGTGCTTCATGATTAACCAAGGGATATATGTTTTCAGATTTTTCACTTAGAACTTGAAATGGAATTCATTATGACTTCATATTCCATAGTAATTTCTGTAGGAGTTTACAAAACTTTGTGGGTGTCCATCAATTGAGGCAGGGACATGGTTCTTATCAGAAGAAAAGTTTGATGGGATTCTTGTGCTTTCAGTTAGATTCTAAGAAAGGCATGGTGTGAACTATTTTCAATTATAGTGCTTCAAATTGATAAACATGTGAAGTCTCTCTGTCCCTTTTTCCTTTACTCCAGAACAGGCGATTCTTTGTCATGTAATTGTGATGCACCTCGTGGAGGCACCCCAATTGATTATCTTCATCTAAGTTTATTGTTCATAAATAATGTGTTCACTTGGAAACTGTTTTCTGTTGCACTCTTTCTTTCCAGCATGAACTGGATTATGCTTCTCTCAGGCTTGAAAGCTAAAATCATTGATATTGCTATGTCTTTTGTTCAAGTGATGGTGAGGTGTTGAAGCTTCTATTATTTCTTCTAACGTGCCTAACAGCTAAGCAGGGAGGAAATCAATGAGATATATGGAACACGCCATATTGGTCGAGACCAGGCACGAGAGCTTGTTGGTTTAATGGATCTTTTCTGTTTCAGTGAGGTAAACTTTTTATTATCTCCAACCTGTACCTAAGCTGATGGTTTTTATTCAGACTCCACTTTGTGCAAGTTATGGGCCAATTTCATCTGTTTCTTCAAATCCTAGTTAGATTCATTGGACTTTCCAACTTAGCATTTTCATTTGTTTGCATGTACTCAGACCCTTTCTATTATATGTCATGACCAAGTTCTTTGGTATAATTTGTTACTGACTGTGGGAAATTTTGTCATAAATGTTTCCTAGGCTTGCCTTATTGCCGACATGGTGCAGCATTTTGTTGATGCAAAATTGGAGTTTGATGCTTGCTATATTTATCAAGATGTAAATCGTGCAATTCAACATGTTCATCAAAGTGGACTTGTTCATCAGCAGATTCTTTCCGATCCTCAGAGATATTTAGTAAAAAACGTGAGTATAAAATAGAAATTTACATGAAATTTTCATTGCATGAGGTTTACATTTTGTATGTCCTTTCTGCCACTTAAATGTTCTCCTTATTAGGGTTATTATGAGTAGATACTCTTGTGGAGTTCCAGCTCACATGTATACAAAGTGGCCAAAATCCATGCACACAACAGGATCAATTTTTTGGGCTGTCAGTCTCGAGCTTGAACTTTGAGGGTTTTTTTCTGCTTGTGGTTAGCATTCTATTATTCCTTAAGTATTTTAGAAGAAAATCAGGAGAGCACCATTGTATTGGTCAGTATCATTGCCTATCATGCAGAGAGGTGGTATTCACGTCCAGCCCCAGATAAAGAAAGAAAAATATGTATGTTCTGTACTGCTTGATCTTGATTCAGTTGAATTAAGTGAAACTCAGAACTGTATGAAGCTTCAATCTATATGTTTACTGCCTTAAGCTCATTGCAGCATGTTTTGGCTAGCCAGTTTGAAAATGTACTTTTTTCCTATATTGACTTGAATGATTTTCTTGTTAATTTCTTTAAAAGGCTAAAACTATGTTATATTGTGTGCTATTCTTTTAGAGCTGTATTTCTGTGGCTTATGAGGTCAATTTTGATGGCTGAGAACAGGGGCAGGTGCTACGTTTTCTGAAAATGCTCAAGAACAAGGGGAAGAAACTTTTTTTACTGACAAATTCACCATATCATTTTGTAGATGGTGGGATGAGTTTTATGCTTGAGGTGATTGCTATGTTACAGAAAACTCTGTGTCCAGTTACAGTGATATTGTGTCCTTCATATTTGGAGCGATATGCTTTGTTAATTCAGTGAGTCTGTATTTTGTTCTGTAGTCATGAAAATTTCTGTGTTCGGTTCTTAATAGTAGGCTGAGTTCTGTTGTCAAACCAATGACTAGTTGGTCAGACCAGTCAACTAGTCATCTTAGTTGTTGGGCAGCTGAATAATCTCTGAGGTTCTGCATTATTTGCATAAGTATGTATATGTTTCTATATTTAGTTTTGTATATTTGTTTATTTATTTATTTTCAATCAATCAACTTTTACCGATTTGAACTGACTAGCACTGACTAGACTTTTTATGGTCTTGAACAATTTCCTATTTTGGCAACATATGTTTGGTTCTTGGAAAGCTCTACTAGATTGATGCTTCCAGTTCAACCCAATGAATTGTTTGTTCTTCTATTCCTCTATCCCTTTTTGAATTGTAAGTTGTTGTCTTGCTTGTTTTATCATTTCACATAGTTTACTTTAGGAGCAAAATTGTAGTTCGGGAGTAATTCATATATCTTCTTATGATTTTTTGTACAGTTACATCTTCTCGTGTATTTTTGTCATTTGGATAGGCCTTAAAATTACTGTTTGTGTGTGTTTAAGTGAAAACTATTTTCAGCAACAATCCTGGTAGTCAAGTCGCTTAGGCACCTGCCTAGGTGCTGGGCACCTGATCAACTAAGGAGGCGTTTGGCAACAGGAATACTATGTTCTATAGATTTGTCTCAAAGATTAGAATGGAACAAAGACAAATTCATGGAATGCTAGAGTGCAATGTTTTATGAATATGCCTCAATCTTTTGGACAGATTTATGGAACAATGTGTTAGTGTTCCTGATGCCAAGCATCCCGTAAACGACCCACCTAGGTTGGGCCACCTAGGTGGTAAGTAAGTACTTAGATCCTCCTAGTAGGCTGAGTCGACTAGGCACCAACCATGGGATTCATTTCATTTTTTGTTTCATTAAATTTCTTTTCTTGTGTAAATGTAAAATCTCAAGAAAAACAAAAAATAAAAATTACAAGCGCCTTTGATTATCTCCACATTTTTTTTTACCTCCCATGGTTTGGTTTTTTGGCCATTTGCATGTTCATTGAGCTAGTCATTGACTAGCTCCTTTTCATCCTCTTGTATGTATAGGGCTTTTCTCCTCTTTCTGCATTGATGCTTGACTCCATGGGATGTGATATTTGGGAGAGAGTTTTGTCTATGGGCATGCCTCTTTTGCATGCTTGCACATAAATTTGTCTGTTTGTAACATCGTGTAACTATTTACATGTCTGTTCCCATATTTGTGTATATCTGTAATTCTGTATGCATCTTCAGTACATATAACCATGCATTGAAACACAATAATTGATGTTGAAGGGCAAAAACATACAGTTCATTATATATATAATGAACTGTATGTTTTTGCCCATGAACTGTATGTTTTTTCCCTTCAACATAATTATTGTGTTTCAATGTGCTTAATTTAATTCCAAAATATATATGCTGTTTGCTATTTTTATGTTTTTTTTTTCTTAATTTTTGGGACAGCATAGGCCTTTTACAAGGTCAACCTTCTAGGGTCTACGCCCGCCTAGCACTTTTGAATATGAAGGCAACAATTCAATTTTGTAAGCTGCTTTGCATGCAAGCCCAGAACCTTCTTCTACTGTTGTTGTTTTCCCTCTAAAGATTCTACAGCTAGTCCTATTTATTTCTGGTTCAAGTAATTATCCACCACTTTCATGATTTGAAGAACATACTATCTCTCTCCCCCTCTCTCTCTCCTGTGTGCGTGCGTGTGTGTGCTAGATCTCTACCTAGCTAGAGGAATTTGGCCTCTTACACACGTGCCGCAATGCATTGCATCGGGGCTGTGATAACAGCATCTGCACCCACCACACGATGCAGTGCTAACAGAGTACAGTGAAGATCCGTATATATAAAAACTGCCCTGTGAATGTATTGTGCAAGTCATTCGTATGGTTGCGATCTTTATGTTTGGAAACCTAGGAATGGAAAAAAGTTACATTTTTTTTGGTGTCTTATACTTATTTTATAAGAATTCAAACAGTAATGGTTTAAGCTTGCTTGGATTTTAAATAAAATCCAAATCATTTTTTGATTCCATGACTTTGAAATCTGGAAGATCATACATGCATAGCTAATTTTGTAGACAAGTCCTCATAGCAGAAATATTTAACTAAAGTTTATTGCATTCAAGTGTATAATAATCCCTCTTTCGGTATTACGTATGCCTGCATGTATGTATAGAAAACATAGTTTACACTTGAGGCAAAAGATACTAGTTCAACATCTAAGTTCCAACCGTCTTTTGGAAACGTAGCTGATGGATGGGTATCGATGTCTGAAAACCTAGGAACCCCCAAAAGGTTCATGATTTCTTGATGTAGATCTTGTTTTGCAAGAAAAAAAAAAAACAGATCAGTCATTTACATTTTTTTGGCTTATAATATCCTATTCATGCATTGAGAAACACGAATTTTAATGCTTATTCCAGAAGTGGAGATCATACCTCTGTATGGTTAGGTTTAACAAAAAAGGTCACAGCATGTCGCACTTGAGTGTATAATGGCTTTTCTCTCTCTCTCTCTCTCTCTCACTTTTATGTGACTGGGCTGGGCATTTATTTACAGCTGGAAACTCATTTGATGTCTGGTAGGAGTTATTCACAAATTCTCCTTTAGGGAAACTTGCCGCTTTTGAGACTATCCAAAGCCTAATGCTTAGGTCATTGAGGACATGTGGTCAATCTCATTATCCATTTTGTTCAGTTTTTGCAGAACTCATTCTACTGAATGGCTGTTGTTTCTCTTTCTTTGTTGTATTTATGGCATGAGACTATTTTCTGTTTGGTTACATGTATGCAAATTATTACTCTATGTTGTTGCATTTGTGTTGTTAATTTGTTAGCATATTTAAGAATGGCTAGGCATGCTAGATCCAGTTTTTTACTGATTAAATCGTTGCAAAGTTTGTCCCCTTGTTATTCTTAAACCTTTTTGGTACAGAATGCTGTACGCTTTTGTTTTGTCAGCCCTCTGAAGACTATATACGAATGTAAGATTTTGCTATTCTTAAAATTTTTTAATAGGACACAACTGGAAGTGAAGGGTCTTGGAGGCAACTGTTTGACGTCATAATTGCTCAAGCTAATAAGCCAAGCTTTTACACTTCAGAGCATCCATTCCGGTTTGTCTATTTTATTGAATTCTTCAAATTAGGTTGTATTTGTCTAAATATGTAGTAGCATGTCCATAGGACTGAGTTCTTCAACTTGACCTTACTATCTTTATACGGATTAATGTAAGTAGTTAAAATGTGTAAACTTGTTTTTAGCTTTTGCATTTCTATAGATTATTGTTTTAGAGTAAGTGCTTCTTTTTCACCCTTTTTTTGTTCATGCAGTTCTTATGACACTGAGAAGGACACTCTAGCATTTTCAAAAGTTGACGTTTTCCTTCCAAACCAAATATATTACCATGGGAACCTGAAAGCGTTTCTTCAGATTACCAAGTGGCATGGCCCTGAGGTACTCAATGTCAATCCTTTTTCTGGATCACTTTTATATGCCCTTTCAACCAAAATTTATTAGTGTTACAGAAAAGCTTCTTTTGGTTGTGCATATTACATATTTATTTCTTATACTTCTATCTGTTTTTCTCTCCACCTTATCTTACCACTGATCCTCTGAAATATCCTTGAGTCTTTATTTTTTCAAGAACTGAATGCTCCATCAGATTTCTACATCTATCTAGCACCTTATGGTATGAAAAATCAGAACCCAAGGATGGGAAAATTCTTTCTTCACACATATCTTTTATCTTCAAAAGACAAATCTGGATTTGTCTTGTAGATGTGGAATTAGCAGTGAGCCAAGTGTATCCATAATTGCACCACAGCTTTTGTATTTATGGAACTATACAAGACCATATTCTTATTGCTTAAGTTCTTCTGCAGTTTGTGCATAAGAAAAGATGAAGTTGAATCATTCTTTAACCAATCACATTTATGAAAATATTTAAGACTAACTTAATTTGCACTTGTTCTTTATTTCATGGATATTCTTGTCTACAGTACAGTTTCCTTTAGCTGCATATTATGGCACCTTTAGTTTCCTCTTGTTTTTTCAATTTAGTAGGTTAGGTGCAGCTAAGAATTCTCGCTTGTTGCTTGTGTAGGTCATATATTTTGGTGATCATTTATTCAGCGATTTGAGAGGACCATCAAAGGCTGGTTGGCGTACTGCAGCTATTATCCACGAGCTAGAAGTATGGCTTTTGTTTTCCTCTTATGGGTCTAGTTTGCTGGGTGCACAATTAGCCCTTCTTCGTCCATGTTTATTTGCATGTGGGTCTATTCAAGTTGTTGTTCATCAGTAGAGTATAGATGCCTCTTTTTTTTTTGGGTAAACCAAGTTTCATTTGGTTATGGCCTATGGGGTAAGTAGTTGTTACCTACTTATTCCTGCAAATCTTGCTACTACAAAATAAAAGAACTTGGAAGAGTCTAACTTTTCCTTCATTTGGATGGCCGCTGGTCCATGTGAGTGCAAAGGTAAGTTTTTCCCTGAAGATTATTAGTCGCTGCAATTGTTAGAGGCTAGCTACCATTGAGGTAAGTAAGTCTCGGCATCTGACTAAATAATCAGGAATAGTCAGTCCAAGTCAGTTGACTAAATAAATACATATATTTGTATGGAAATAAATACAGAAACATATATATCTATAAAAAATTGCCCATGTTTATATTTATAGGCCAGGGATTAGTCAGCTGATCAACAGTAGGCTGACTAATTAGCTAGTCTGACAAACTAGTTGGTTTGACACAAAAGGATTGGTCAATAACCAACTCAGGGTTTAGCTGGTCGGAATTTTAACAACTAATGGAGTTACTGAACTCAGGAACTAAGCCAACTTTTTTGTCTACGTTGTTTTTCATATTATGAATTTAATAAAAAGTATTTTTACTATATGAATGAGTATTCCTTGTACTGTGATATTTTTTGTGATATTTTATTTTTCACATTAAAAATCGTATATTTTTCGTTTATTTTTAAAATATAAAAAAAGCTTGACTCACCAAGTCTCCAAGTCGATTCACTTGAGTTGACATTGACCTGTCTCGTATGACATCACCAAGAATATCCCAGATCCTCCAAAGAGAAATGAAACAAATCAGTGTTTGGAAATGATGTTTGCAATTTGCATTGCTTCGCTATTTCATGTAGCTTCCATTGCATGATGTTTCTTCTCATTGCATCTCTCTTGATTCTTGATTTTGATGGTCGTTGCCATTCCCATAAACTTCATAAGATTGGTTTCTCTGTGTCCACAGGTGTCACGGCCATATCCATGTAAAATTTGATTTTCAATATATGTAGATTTGCTGCTCTCCTGGTAAAGTTACCTTTGTAGACCAACGAGCAGAGATTAACTAATTGGCTTTTATATTTATGAAAGAATCTACCCGTAAATCATGTGAAGATTTACCATGAATCACCTCGCAGAACATCACTTTGGTATTGGAATGGGTGGTGGTTTTGATTTCATTTACTTCCAGTTATATCGATTAAGTTCTATAAGCAATGGTGATCAAGAGGAGGGAAAACAAAAAAGAAAGTGGTTATTGATAAAGGGACCAGTCATCTGTGATTTCCTCTCTTAGGTGTATATGATACCCATTGGCTATCTGAGATTTTTTCTAAGGGTACTAGTTACTGATAGGATTGTTGCTTTGATGGTTGTTGTTGATTGCAGAATGAGATAAGGATCCAGAATGAGGACAGTTACAGATGTCAACAGGTAATTGGTTTTCAAATTGAAATTGCACAAGGTTGGATAAAAGAAAGTTTTCCAAGATGCTGCTTGATGAGCAATTTTATTAGTTTATTATCCAATATCTGAAAGATTGCTTTGAATATTTCATATGCACTATTACTTCAATTAGGTAACTAGATTTATGATGAGACAAGCTCACAAACTAGCAACTAACATCTGCCATGCATGTTGAGGACCATCTGGTGCTAAGATCATTCCACTTCCAGTAATTTTGTTGGCTTCACTTAGTAACTTGCAACTGTTCAGTTGGATTTGCTATAAAATAAGCTTCAAGAGATTCACCTATCACATTGTTTTCTGTAAAGCTTGTTTTCTTATTTGTGATTGTCTTGTTTATAATTGACAGGCTAAATATCACATTTTGCAAGAGCTTCTTGGAAAACTTCAAGCTTGTGTGGGAAATTGCCAGAAGGAAGAGGCTTACAATGCCCTAGTTAATGAATTGAATGATGAGAGACAGAGGGCTCGTTCAGCCATGAGGGCAATGTTCAATCGTTTCTTTGGTGCAACCTTCGTAACAGACACTGGGCAAGAATCTGCTTTTGCATACAACATTCAGCAGTATGCGGACGTTTACACTAGCAAACCAGAGAACTTTTTGTTTTATCCTCCTGAAGCTTGGTTACATGCACCCTTTGATATCAAAATCATGCCACATCATGTGAAGGTATGTATTTGGAAGTCCATTTATGTTAAGCACGTCCTTTTTTTCTTTTGCCCTAGTCTTGCAAATTTCTTTATCTAACCTATAATCTTTACCCAACATGTAATTCTGTCAAGTTTCATTAACCTTGTAAGAATGGATTAGGAACTTGTGGACAACCATGTGGGCTCTAAGAAATTGGGTGGGAGATAGACTGCTGACTAATTAATTGCTTTGGAGCCCCTGCCACTAATAAACACTTGCAGGTAGCAGCATTAACTTCAACTAATTGGTGGAAGTTGTCTATCACTCATATCTCTTTCACAGCTTTTAGAAAAAGGCTGTAGGCAGTTTACCGAAGCGTCCAATTCCTGGCCACTGCCAGGCAGAGGACATGGCTGATGCTGCATATTCTTTGGATATAGTGAAAGAGTTTCCTAGCAGGGAATGGTGATTCGTGATACTTCTTTAATTTGGGTGGGTTGTGCTTCTAGCCTTCTCTCTCTTTGGAAAGTAGGGTCTCAGTCTTTCTCCCAGCAGACAATAGCCATTTTTGCTCGGTGTGTTTACCTACCGTATGGGCCTTGTGTGAGTTAAGGTACCTTTTATCCTTTGCTCTTTGGTATTGGCCTCTTTCTTTGTGGAATGCCCTATTTCTAGTTTAAAATTTGACTAGCTAAATAGCCATGATTTAAACGCAACGTACGTCTGGGTTCCTCATTTTCATTCTATTGAGGAAGCTAAAAGGAAAGAAAGGAGAGGAGTTTTCACTAGGTATTAACTGAGGGCCATTATTTTCCTGTTATTTTGATGTGATAATTTCTTCGTGTGCTCAATCCATGTTTCTTTTTAATCACACTTTTCCTTATCAAGCTCTGATGTAGTATTCTGCTGATATTTTTTTATTCATTGACAATCTGTAGTTTTTTGTTAGTTATTTGCAAGGGTATTATGCTTTGTGACAAATCGAACCACTTTGAGTAGCTTTTTCCCCCCTTGAAATTATGCCTTTTAAACGCAGTGGCTTATACCATACGATCCTCAAGCCTAATGCCTCATTCATATTTTTGAAGGTGAGCATAATTTATAATTTGTGTTGTGCAGGTTCCCGCGAGCTTGTTTAAGGCTTGATCTGTGGCTGGCTGCAAACAGTAGAGAACCTAGGATGTTGGTGAGGTGTGGTTTTATGATTATTTTCAGCCAGCCGAAATTGAACCGATCTGTCATAACCGTCTGCTATGATGGGCCTGGTTATCAATCAAATAAGGCGGTCTGTTGGTAAATGGAGGATGAATTTTTTTTGTTCAAGAGGGAGTAAATCAGTTGGAATTTGATCCATAAGCTGGTTTAAGATACAAAGTGGCTGATCAAAATGCTGAAAAGAAAATAAATTTTATTTGGGATGAAAAGGACCAGTTACGGCATGTAGGTGGATCAGGTTGCATGGGCACAGGAAACTCATGAAGGTGAGATCAGTGGGAGGCCAATTGACCCGGTGGAAAGGCCGGTGGCGTGACCTTAGTGCTGTTGTTTGACCATGGATGACCAGTTTGGCCCTGTGTTTTGATGCTATTTAGGTAGATGCTGACGTCTGTATATGTTTGGATTCATTAAGGTAGACAGTGACCTCTTGATATTGGTACGGCGTTCTCAACAAAAGTAGATTTCTGTATGCTTCAGGTGTATCATCTATGGTGTCGTTAATAAAATAGAACCGGAGTTATGCAGTAGAACGTCGTAATAAATGAATAGTTTAATGGCTTGGAGCTGTCTCATAGATTTATCCCGAAGCCTGAGAAAATCGTAACAAAAGTAAAAAAATCTGACGTCTCACAGTTCAACGTGTATCTGTAAGCAAGAAGAAGAATGTTCGGGATTGGAATTGGTTGACATATCGAAAAGGACACCAATTCCCTGTTGAAAACGAAATAACACGTCGTGTCCACTCAGCTCACACATTACTGTTTTCTTGAAATGCAGAATTCGAGGGTATGAATCCTCGTGTGATTGATTTTAGTATCCATATATCTTCATTTTGAACGACCAATTATTTGAGTAGTTTTTGTTGACTTCCAGAAGCAATTTTCTCTGAATATCATAACACACTGCTAAATGATATTGGCTGCATATATTAGTGCGTGGACATGCAGGTGCTTCGTGCTACATCATGTCTTACACTTCACAGACGAGTCCAACCAAATTGCACGACCTTTTAAAGGCGTTCATTTAACATAAGTAGTCTCCTTTATCTGGTTGGATGACCACTCTTTTGAAAGGTGGTCCTACATGAGTGCACGATTGCATATGCTTACTAGTTGGATTTTGGGCACTTGTGCAATTAAGTAAAAGCTTAGATGAAGGGTGAAGAGTAAAGCGTGATAAGAAGAATATTGTGCTCTTAGAATATATATATTTTTATAATGTATATCAGATTATTTTTCTGAGAAATATAAGTGACTATCTTTAGTGCTTTATTGTTAAGAGTTAAGAATAATACCTATGATTGCATTTTACTTTTTAGAACAGTAACATAATGTTATTAGGATGCGTTTTAGGAGCATCAAGAACACAATGTTTTCGTCGAGTGCTCTTCAAAAGTGCAATTCAGGTTGCATGGCTTTTAAGGTGTATGGATCAAAATTTGACCTTATTGGGATGGCTCATTTAGTCGGTTTTGCATGTAAAGTTTTTAAATCTGTATTTAGACCCGGCACAGGTTAGAACTTTATTAGATCGTGGGCTTGGACTTGGTTGCAAATCTGTACAGGGGATGTTGATCTGATAATACCTTAAACTGTATTCTTTACTCAACCTGACTAAACGGGTTGGACTTAGGCCGCTAATCTGTGTCACCCGACCGGACAGTCCAAGGTCTGCCGATAATATTGATTGCTGAAGCTACCTATGTTGGAAGTCCAGCATCGTTCGAAACTGCAGAAAAAGAATGTGCAGTTATTTAATTTGGCACCCCTTTTTGCGTCGAGACTGATCCCTTTCTTAGAAATATTATCATCTCCAGATATCCCCCACCTCCGGATATCCCCTGCAATAAGCTTTTAATTTTTAAGACACCTTTTCTTTTGTTATTTCACGACCGCCTTTCTTATCTTTTACATGGATATGATGATTTCGTAAAGATTTGGAAGTTAAAGACGACAAGTTTCACGACTTTATAAATTCCATACGCCATAACTGTTGCAGGTGAAAGGGCACATAACATGCAATGCTGGCGTAACATGTAATGCTCCCTCCCATGAAGATTGCAGAGCAAAAGCACCTTTTTATCACAAGTTGACATGCACTGAAGTAATAAGTTTCAGAGATTGGTAACGCATGCGTGCGACAGACCTTTTTACGTTTCTAATTAATCAGAAATAGTACGTATTCATTTTAGTTCTGCAGGACAGGAAATCATTTCCCTCTTATCTATTCGGCACAAACAACCATGCGAATCTTCAACGCTCTCGTGGAGGAACAAAAGACTGTTTCTCCTTGGGCCTCTTCTTTTTTTCTCGTGGAGCTTAAGGAGCCCGTTTCTTCTCACTTGATACGGGTTACTTCCTGGACCTCTTGTCTTCTGGAACAGGGAAAATTGGCGTGTAGGGAATAAGTAAGTTAGATTGAGCGTTCAATTCAGATAACAAATGATAGAATCACTAACATGTAATGTCATGTGGAAGGAGGCTTGAAGAGGATGAGTGCAACTTTCTCATTTTAAGGGAGCAACACACCAGACATGGACGGTCTATTGAAAAGCCGACGGCAGCGGCACATAAATTTATCATACAATAACTTGACCAGCATACAGAAAATCAGATAAGAGGCGAGTTCCACAAAGGAGAGTCTGCAGATATAGAGCGAGAAATCATAGGAAAAAGGTTGTTTTCCTATGAAAAGAGGCGAGATAAATGCCGCCTGAGTGGTGAAGCAAACAGGACAATATCGGGAGGAGATGGCGGGCAGATGAAGATTTCGGTGGACTCATTTATATCCAAGTTCACTTTCCTTTGTTGGGGCCCACTAACACCGGGAAGCATGGCCAATGAGCTTACAACCAGTCTGGATTCTAACCGGATAATTGACAAAATTGCTTAATAAAAGAGACTAAGACACTATATCAGATTGGGATTGAAGAGGAGACATTTCACGATATTCAAATTTTGATTGGATTTCAAATAGATAGCCATTCTGGATTTATATTCAATTTTATATGTCCAATATCCATGCATTTTGGAAGTTAGTTTTTTAACACACCATAATGCGGTTCCGATTCGCCTGTGTTTAAGAGGCATATTTAGATTTATATGTAAATTGAAAGGTTATATTTGGATTAACTCTGATTGTGGATTTATAAAATTGATTTTGGATTTGATATCACTTTTGTTCATTCATATCCAATTTTTTTTTGGGGTCTTTTTTGAAATAGTGAATTTTTAACATCCTAACCCAAAATCATCTACCAAATGAGAAAAAAATGTTTAATTTTTGAAAGTTATATGAACAACAATTATGCAACCGAAAAAGAGAGAAAGGAAAAAAAGATTGCAACTCTAATTCGGAACTTTTTTGCAAAGAAGTTATTGTAAAAGCACCATTTTGAGAAAAGAAGAAAGACCCCTGAGCCCGGAACGGACAAAAGAAGAAAGATTCCGCGTTTCGACGTCCTCTTCCCTCTCTCACTTTCCCGCCTTCCTCCGGTTTCATTTTCCCCCCCTCCCTTCCAACCTTCCCCTCTCTATTTCTCTCTTCTTTTTATTTTCTTGTTCCGCCCACAATCCCTGTCCGTTGATTCTCGTCCCCAAAACTCTAGCCCTTCACCAGATCCGGCTGAGAGATGCCGGCTCTTGGTCCCCTCTGCGAGCCACCTGGCCCTTCCGACGATCTGCCCGTCAAGAACCAGCTCGTCCTCCCTCCTCCTCCTCCCCTTGCTCAGATTATTTGGAGAATAATTGCCTCTCCAATGGCTTAGCTGCCGCTGAAACCCTATCCCCAGTGTCAGGTGACATCGGAAAGGATTGCAATGGCAAGAATGAATTGGTAGTGGGTGGCGATGGTGCGCCGTGCGGTAACGGTAAGGCGTCCAGTGGCAGCAACGGGTGCGTAGAGAACGGAGGCGGTGCCGCGGGGGATGGGCGGAGGGTGGTTCTTTCTAGGGCGGGAAGAAATTCGTCAGGGAGGTCGTTGGAGGAGCACGTGAGGCTGTGGGTTATGAAGAAGGTCGCGGCGGGAGCGTCCGAGGAAGGATGCCACCTTCCTTTCCTGGTTCACTCGCCGCGGATGGTAATTCACTAATTTCTCTTCTCGTTCCTTTGATGTCTTCCGTGTCAGCCTTCGTGGTTCTCGCGCATTTCGTGCAGAGGTTATCAATCTAGTGAAAACAACCGTTTCATGTATTCATGTCTTATTCTTTGTCGGCCCCAGGTTGCATTATGGGTTGAACACTTTATCTACTTATCTGATATTTTCCAGTTGAACAAGGTTGGTAATCGACTTTGCTAGTAAATGTAGCGTATCTGTACAGTTGAACAAGGTTGGTAATCGATTAAACTTGTGGACTTCAGTAGAGTAAACTAGGGTGTTTGCTTCTGAAATCTTTGTTGGCAGCAATGGGCTGATAAGTTGCATTGAGCAAGTTGGTGTGAGTTTTTCATGCCCGAGTTGCTGAAATTGCACGTGTGGAAATGTGCGCAGGCTGCTGAGTTCTATACGCGATAATTTTTTTTATTTAATTATGATATATAAACAGTTGTAGTCACATTCTTATTCATGGCTAAAATTTCTTCGTTTTTTGGTGGTAGCTTCCTATAGCTGCTGACATATTGCTCATAACCCCTTACAAGCATTTTTTTTTTTTGAAGTTTTCTCAAACTTTTTAATGTCTCCAATTTAATTATGTTCTACTTTGATATTCTACGTGCTATCATTGTAACAAAAATTCTGCTGTAAATGATTTTAATCTTCTTTATACTTTCTATTATCTGTATCTCAGGTTGAGTGCCGAATATGTGGCAAGCCTATTGCTCCCGGGATGGACATACTCTGCTCTGTGCGTGATTGTGGGCAGAAATATCACATGACATGTGCTAGAAAGAAAATTGGATTTTCTGCTGCAAAAGACTTCAAGTGTCCACAACATGTAACAACCTTTTTCCTGTTGAAGTAGCTTTGGGATTGTTACTGATCACTTTTACTGCTTTAAAACTGATTGTATGGTTTAATCGTGCTTAACCCTATACAAGTAGGACAAAAAATAATCTGGGCATTGGGCAATTGAATGTCTGTGCTGCTTTCTGAACTTTTTGGTCAATAACTCAACAAATGGCTATCGTTAATTTTATACACGGATATTGCTCAAAGACAAAATTCTGTTGCAAAGTTTTGCTCATACACATAAATAGAAACAGCATACATCACTCTCTCTCGCTCTCTCTCTCTTGTTTAAACTTATGGAACACGGCATCTGTAAGGTTCTTCTTTGACTCATGCATGCCATGAACTGTTGAACTTTATCTGGTCCCAGGTTCATTTAGTATCTAAAATTAAAAATGTGGCATGCTGGATATTCTTGAAATTGGTGTTATAAACTTGAGCAAGAGCTGATGAATTGGATTGGTCCTTGTTCTGCACTTCTTTTCCCTCCTTCTCATGATCTCCTGGAGGTTCTGTCTGTTGTATTGTGTACAACCTGTGGTGCACGAGGGATGGTTACCAGATATTCAGTCTAGAGATGCTTGTTTGACTAGATTTTCTCTCCGCTGCGATTTATGCAATCTTCACATATGTGTTACTTTCCTGCTTTAGACCTGTGTAGAATCTGAAAAAAATTGTATCTAGTGTTTCATGGTAAAAAAGGTTCCTGTTTGTTATGACTGTTAGGTGGTCACTATCTTGAATATACACTTTTACAGAATAACGAGAGGTCATCAACTTCTATGGGCAGGGTTACTTTCTTCAAACTGAAGCCAACATTATCTATGCATACATAGTACTACTTGTTATTATATTTTTATTTTCCAAGAAACAGTGATCAGTATAACTATTTGAATATGGCACAATCCATGCATTTTTAATCAGGACCTATTATCAATGCTTTCTAGACTCTACATGAAGACTAAGGGGCATATCTTGTTTTTCTTAACAGTCCTGCTTCCTGTGCAAGCAAAAGGGGTACTGGCGTTGTTCGGTATGTGCAGTGGCTGCTCACTCCAAATGTTCTCCTTGGCCAGAAGCTATAAGACTATCAAAGAACAAACTGGGGAGGGCTATTTGTTGGAGACATCCTCCTGACTGGAGGTTGCAAAAGAAGGTCAACCTTTTTGTTCCTTCACTAGCAATGCTATTGATTTGGAGTTCTTTTTCATCGATTTATGGACATTTTGATTTTTTTTTATATCATCACAGGAACTTTCACCTTGCAGGTGGTCTTCATATGATGTGTCAACTTCAATTTTACTTTTTCTGTAAATATAAACCACCCGAAATGTTTACAAAAATGCAGGAAAAACAATAATATGATAATAGAATATTTCTACATGGTTGTTTTCATGCTGTGACTTGGGGTATGTAACATTTTGGGGTGTACTGCAAGTAATGTTACTTCTACATGAAGAGGTTGGGTGGTGCAATCCCTGCCTACATTCTGAAATCTTACAATATCCCATTATCTGCACCATTGATGAGACATAGTGAGACATATAGACAATGTGAATATCGCAGGGTCTGTATGCTGTTGAGTACGGGGATGATTTCCCTATATTTTCTTGAGGATATCATCCTGTGCCTTATTTTCTTGAGGATATCATTTTATTTTTTATCATTTTGAAGCTTTTTGGTATTTGTTTCTGCAACTTCATTTTCTGTCCTTGTCATAATTTTAATGAGCAAATGTGTTACTAGAGAAAGATTCATTTTTTTCCCTCCTTTTTCCATGAACATCTTTGAAAGTTCATTACTATATTCTCATTTCCCATTGATTAGGTTGTCTGACAGGAATGCTATATCTTAGGTGTACAGCTTGAAGATCCCACAAGTGACATTGAGGTTTGTATTTATCTTTACTGCTTCCAAATTGTTACTTGTAATATGCCTTCAATTTTTAAACCGTGAATGGAGCATACTCGTTAACTTGTCTTGTTTGGCTTCCTTTAGCCTTTTGATGTTTAGAGTATTAGCTGTTTCTTTCCTTTGACAACTTACAACTACATAGTGTTTACCTATTTGTCAAAAGTTGGCCTGCATATCAGCATATGTTCTGTTCCCAGCTGTGACCATTGTTTATTTTATTTATTTTTTTTTTTCAGCCTCAGCTTTCCCTGTATTTTTCTTGGCCTATACAGTGTTTGTTATAATTTACCATATTATTTTGAAATCTGTCATTTGTGTCTAGCCTTAGCAGGATTATTGTCTTGTTTAAGGCTATTGTATACTATGATACTGAAATTTTATTTAGCTGGTGTTTCAGAAGACTGATGATTGCTTTATTAACAGGAAGTTTTTCACCGTTTACCAATACCATATGTTGAGGAGGATTTCAGGATTGACGTGGCACAAAGTGGTACATTAAATAATGAATTGGGGCCTGCTCCTTATGTACACATCAAACGTAGTATCCTGCAATATAGTCTCCTTCATTAAAGCAGTTCCTTGAATTATGTTTGTTATGTCATGCCTGCAACTTGCTCAAATTTGTTGCTGCATTAATTGTGGCTGGATGATCTTAATATTTCTTATGTCATTGAGGCTATGTGTTATCCTTAACTTGACAAAAGATGTGTATCTCATCAAGAAGAAGCGTGACACTTCAGATTTTGGCACTGGATGCACTAGTTGTGATGCTAACTCTTCATGTGCTGAAGACTGTGAGTGCAGGTGCATCCGTTGTCTGTGATATATCATATATCTGTTACTACTAGAGTCAGAGTGCTTATAGTGGTGCTGTTCTTGTAGTTTCTTGATGGTGGTATATTCTGTAGGCATCTCAAGCATTGTGGCTCAAGATGTTGACCATTGACATAGTTATATCCATTTTTCATCTTTGTGGATTGTAATGTCACTATAATGGCACCTATGAGCAAATACAACATCAGCGCCAAGTTTGCTTGGCTGCCTTTTTTTGGAACATTGGCTGTCAGGGGCGATTTTTTAACTGCCTATTTATCTCATTTTCCATTAGAGAGCATTTGGTAGGCTAAAAGAAAAGTTCTTTACCTTGTACAGTGGATTGAATAATTCAGAAAAAAATATTGTAACTTTTCATTTGGACAAAGAAATCAGAAAAACCATAGAGTGTGCAGTGTAAAAAAGAAAAAGCTTTCAAGAAAACCTTTTCTACGTTATGCATATATAGTGAGTGAAATGCATGGTCATGTGTAATACATTTTTGAAGTATCCTAAATACTTTTTTCTAGACAATATTTCTTTTGAGCATATTATTGTTTTTTTTCTTGTTCTAGTGTTTAATAATTGCTATATTTGTTACAGTATCACTTCCATGTTTGCAAGGATGAGTGAAGCCTTCCAATATGATGTGTTACATGTGTACCTTATATTCATATATTCAGTTCTTGTTTCTCTTAGTTGTGTTGTACTTGAATTCATTAAAGTCTTTGATTCTCATATTAGATGGATGATTTTCAGGGTCCAATGTATTAGTTGTTCTAGAAAATGCCATTGTGCAGAAAAATGTAAGAATCGACCTTTCCGAAAGGAGAAAAGGCTTAAGATTGTTAAGGTATGTTTTAGCGAAGTTACGTGCAAAGTCCTTTTCCATGAGTTTGTACTTTGTTTTGTAAGCATTGTATGTATTCTTCTTGTGTATAAGTATTGTGTGGAGGATGTGTATGGTATTATTGGAACTAATTGAAGACATGAATGCATACACAATAAAACAGGTGTAGATTGTCTTGATAATGATTGATGCAATTTATACTTATTTGAACTGTGTGTAGCCACATCTACATACTTTAGCATATAAATATTATAGATGAAGGTGTGTTTTTTATGATATTTTGGAATTTAATATGGCGTTACAAATTATATTTCCATGAATTAAATACTATCAGGGTATAATCTCAGCTTAATTTATCTTGATCTGCTGCTTGAAACTTTCAAGTTAGACAATGCCGCCTGTAGTATGTGTTGCTTATTCTTGATACTGATTGACTTTCTAAGGTTTGTTCCTATAGATATAATTATGATATTTGACTTCAATACTGTCAAATGGACATGCATATAGGCTGTTGCTCCAGAGTTGGCGGTCTTGGGTCTAGCTCTTAGCATTTGCTGCTATGTGTATACCTATCTGGCTAACACCCTAGAGCAAGGCTACATAGTATGTGCATATATATAAGCATTTTATATGTAAATGTAGGCTCACACACATCGAGACACTTGTCACATAACACCTAATATTTTTCAGAAAATTGGGTGCTCCCGCACCTGTACTTGCACTTGGACTTGTGGTATAGCTTTGATATGTCCTATATTTTCTGTGCTTTATTAGATGCCTGTCTGAATCTGCTGAAGCAGGGGCACACATTATCCTATTATGATCAGCCAAACATGTGTTTTCGTTGCTTATGTATAGTTTGCATCCCTCATACCTGTCAATGATTTCTATTCAGGACAAGTTTCTATTCATGTGGCTGTTCTGCTACTACTTATGTTGTGATGATCTGACTATGGGCTTTAAATTTCATTGCTATTGCTCATTATTGATTTAGATGTCATCATTCTGATTGAGATTGGAATATTGTCTATTAAATTGTTATTTTGAATAAGTTTGGTATTACTGGTCTCAGTATGCATTCCAAATTTTCCATCAATAAACCTTTCCCTTGCCCTTAGCTTTTTAAGAAATGACTTGAGTATCTAAAGTTTGTCTGCAGGAAGATCATCTATATTGGCAAGCAGCCTGATCTTCTCTAGAATATATGTTGCTATTTTTATATTCATGCCTGTGATAGCATGTTCTATGTATTTACCATGTTAACAGCTAAAGTTAAAAGTTTTTCTTTTTCTTTTCTACTTTTGGTTAGACAAGATTTTGCGGGTGGGGGGTGGAATCTGCCGAGCCAATTAAGAAGGGGGAATTTTTGGTAGAGTATATTGGTGAAGGTGTGCTTCTTCTATCTTAATCTGTTAGAATGCTTCTTCTATCTTAATCTGTTAGAATGATGTTATTTTGTGTAATTTTCTGTAAAGATGGTGAAAAGTATTTGCTTGGTCTGTTGTTTAACTTTGTTAAAAAATCATTTGCTGCACAAACATGGACATGTAGTCCATGATTTTGAAAGATTACTTTGAATTTGAAATATTATTTTGAATTGAGACCTTCAATACATGTGAAAGTTGTCAACCGTGCTCTGTGGCCAACAAATTGCAGGCCCTCAAAATGTAAAGCTTTAAAAAGCAACCAAACATGGACTATTTATCTGTGTTTTCACGATGAAGCTTTAAAAAGGCATTCAATCGGGCTAACATTTATCTAGGTAAATGTTCACTTTGCATTCCCGAAAGGAGGTGAACATTTTTCTCTCCATATGGGCACACTTTTTACCCTGCTTTCCAGGATAAAAATAAGTAGAAATGCGAACTGTGAATTTTTCTCCCCCTTGAAAGATTTCTCCTCCCAAGGTGTACCTAGCTACTTTTTCTAAATCCTCGTGCAAGCACCTCCCAAAATGGCAAACGGATTCTCAGATCCTAGCTTCTGTGTCCTTCTTGATGTTGGTACATCCTGCATAGGTATTTAACTGTTTCTGTCTGAAACCTTATTGTAGTGAAACTAAAGTATTACAGCTAAATAAAACAGATAATAAATCTATGAAAATGTTTCTGAAAAACTTAGAGCAGTGTCAAGGTTATTATCTTTAGTTTGTCCCAAGTGTGAGTGTGAAACATCTTGACGTTCATTTTCATGCAATCCTATATCTTGTTTCTTGTTTGATGTATTTCTGCAATTTTGTAATTTCCTTGGAATCATGCTTTGATGTTTCAGTTATCGATGATGCCTTATGTGAAGCAAGGCTTTGGGATATTAAATACAGAGGAGACGAGAATTTTTACATGTGTGAAATACGTAAGGATTTCATAATTGATGCTACCTTCAAAGGCAACACCTCTCGTTTCCTGAATCACAGCTGTGATCCTAATTGCAAGTTAGAGAAATGGTTTGTTTTGTCTTGTATTCTTTTAGTGTTTTTGTTTCGTTTTCACCTACCACTTTCTGTATATTATTCTGTATTTGAGCACATATAATTCCTAAGACACTAATGCCGTAATATTTTGTAGGCAAGTTGACGGGGAAACACGTGTAGGTGTGTTTGCTTCTAGGGATATTGAAGTTGGTGAACCACTAACATATGACTATAGGTATTTGAGATCTCTCCAAATGGGTTTAGTTTAGGAATTACATCTATTTATATGTTTTTCTTGTTCTTGTCTTCACCTTGCTCTTGAGGTTAGTCTCTTACTATTTCCACATATTCTGTTATGCTTTCGCTTGAATATGATTTTTTACCATATCATGCTCTCACAAGGACTTGAGTCCAACATTATCTCCAATAAAAGCTCTCTTATATTAACTAATATTATAATAATATCATGGTAACTTTGTGATTTTTGTTGGAAATAGATTTTATGGTTTTTCATGTTTTTCCGCATATAAGTTCTGAAAATTTTTGCATGGGATGCTAAAATATTTTCCCAAATGTTTTTTCATAAGAAAAATGCTACTAAAGGCCTTTATGATTTTATTCCTCTGGAAGTATCACTTTCAAAAGGTACCAAACTATGTCAGTGCAAATAGCGTTGACCAATACCTGCACCTATTATATGCAGCTACTTCATCCATCAGAAGATGGAAGTTCACATACGTGATAGTTTTAAATAAAAAAAAAGATGCTAATGGAATGAAAGAAAGATTCAACTAATAATAAGGCATTTTGATTCTAAGGTTACAGTTGTTGAAGAATTGCTTGGGCGCATTTGCAAAACCACTCAAAATTCTTTATAATGATAGCTCGGCATCTTAAAAACACATCTTCCTATGTTCCTGATCTTCATAGGTGTACTGCCATCTCTTGGTGGATAGCCACTTTGTTAGAATCCAACCAACGAAGCCAACATCAGCAACTGCACTACCAATCCGGGTTCTACTTCGAAAAGGATTCAGAAGGATGTTACCCGTGGATGGCGTTTGCACTTTTTTTCTGTTTAATCAACTTCATTTTTTGCTGTGCGTTTTAGTGTCAGATGAGTATTTTCCCTGTTAGCAATGGGAAAGATTGGCTAAACGAGGAATCTTTGAGATATATGAAATAATCAATCTACTTTAACTTAGTGATCGAGGGGCTGTTCATAGGAGGTCTCAGCTGGGTAATGTTTTTGAAACTGTGGGACGTGATCACATATCGTACAACAGTTTTGTTGTAAGCTCTGTTACGTGGCTGCCGGTTTGATAGTCGATGTTTGGGACAAATTATAATTTTCGGTATTGAGAAGGCTAACTGGAATTTTCTTCGTGCCTGGTTATAGGTTTGTACACTTCGGACATTATATCAAATGCTCCTGTGGCGCTTCAAACTGTCAAGGCTCTCTGGGAAGTAAAAAAAAGAGTGATAGGGTTGATGTGGTCAGTGATTGGGGATTCAAGAAGAGAAGAACTTCCGTACACTATCGGTCATGATATGCATTTATGGCATTCCTTGATTGAGATGCCCCCTTTCTTATGTGTTCTAGTTGTTGGAAGCCATTCAGGTCCTCTTCAACCTGCCATGCCCTTTCTGCATGTGCGGGATAAAGGACATCCCCTGATGAAGCAAATTGTTGTAGTTTCAATTGCCTCCAATTTGTTGTACGAGTGGCATCGATTTCTTGTATGAATTAAAGGGAAATTTCCCTTGATATTGTGCATATGATGAGTGCGAAAATGTTTGCCAACATAATTATTTAGAGTCCATGGAAGTGATAGTTTTGAGTTGTGCTACAGTTTCAAGGTTCATTTCATAGACTGAAGTTTGCCAATTAGAAACGGTGCTCAAGTGGAATTATGGTCCACTCCAGTATCATCATGTTCAACCTTTCAATTTTGTGGTAGAACTATTTTTTTGAGGAATTTTCTGCCCCATCATACCATTGAAGTGGTAAATTGATAATCTCAGCCAGTCTGCCTGCGTTCTGAATCAGAATCGGACGATCTGGTTTGAGCGCTCATTTATAGAAATTTTAACCGGAAAATTACCATAAGCTTCACGATGCCTAATACCCCGTTTGCAGAAATTGCACGATTCTGGGAAAAGCGGAGTTGCAAATGCACCCTACTTGCTACTGTGTGTAATGAGGAGACCTTGTCTTCAACATTGGTTGACTGGCCTATTTGCTTTAGGTCCATGTAATATGACTCTAATGTACGCACTTTGTTCCACAAAGTTTCAGGCACTTAAATCGGTGGAAATTGAAAGTTTATTTCTTTATCTGCATGTTCACCCTAGGAAGAGTTTCTCTTGTTTTTTTTAATAAATAAGTAAACAATATTGTAATTCTAGTAACATTAACTTAGTTCATGCGTACTGTTAAGAACATACAATAGGCAATGCTTGCAATTGAACTTTCAAACATGGACTTTATGCTGCAGACGTATTAAATTTGATTGTTGGCCTTGGTCTTCAAGTCGCATATGGACTGTTTGGTACCATATCTCGGAATAAGGTCATGCTGCGAGGTTGAGCTAGACAAAAATCTTGATTTTTTAAGTTCAAATGCTCTCCCATTTAGAACTGGTACTTGAACCTATTCTGTTCTGGGTTCTCAAACAGGAACAACTATACAAGTATCCAAATTCTAAGGCAACAAATCCCCGGGTAAAGATATATATTCTTATTTCTCAAAAAAAAAAAAAAAATTCAATGAGAAAGTCCACATCTTAGTAGAAAGATGAATGGATTGGATATACTTGACTGTGGGTCTAGGAACTGGTAAAGAGGTCTAGGTATGCAGGCCTGGTTACTAGTTGAATTCGGATTTGGAATGCCGTTTCATAACTAAATCCATATTTGAGTTCGGTTTCTGACAGAGATCCCGATAAAGGTCCAACCTGATTACATAAACTGTTAGATCTAGTGCTAACTGGACTGAAATTTCTTTTTTGAAAAATAGGCTCTGAATTTGAGTCCTAATCTGAATGCGGTTGACCCGAAACCAGAAACCGCGTATCTCCCCACATCTTAGGCCATAGTTTGGAGTTAGGCCAAAATCATTCCCCAAAACTTCTCATCTTTGGCATTTCCTCCTTTTTTTTCTCTTTTTCAAGATCCACGCTTCGATTAAAGAAAGAATACTTGGGCTGCATGATTGTTCCCGCGCATACTTGCATTGCCTTCCATCGTAGGCTTGACTTGAATTCGTCTAAGTCTGACCAGCCAGCTTTATTGGTTATCTACAAGAAGCTAGAGCCTAGGCATTGTAAAGTAGAAAAAAGTAGGCTGAACAACCATTAGGGGGTGTTTGATATACTTAAAATCAATCAATGGAATTTTAGAATCATCACTTTCATTCTTTAAAAATGAGAATTGTGTTGTCAAACAAAGAATTTTGATTTTGGAATTATAGGGTCGATCTACAATCAAAATTTCAGAATTTTAGATTTTTCATCTCTTTTGGGCAGGAGGCATGAAGACTTTAATTTATAAATTATACAACTTTAATTCCATTTTCTTCAAGCAAGTCAATTTTAATTTTAAAATCAAAATTCCATTACTATCAAGCAGAGAGAAAACTTGGAACTGAAATTTTCACTTCCAAGTTGAGGTGCGCATTTGACTCTGAAAATTTCATTTTAGAACCAAAATTCCAAAATGTCAAACTCCTCGTTAAATATTGTTGACTTTTAAGGAAAGAGTCTGCTTGGGTTAGGCCCCATGCCTGACTTCAAACACTTCCTACACTTATTAAATTAGTGCTTCAAAAGTTCGTATGAGCGGTCTCTCTTTTTAGAAAAGTTCTTTTCCTTCGAACTCTTTAGAAGTCGCAGCGATGCGATGAAGAACAATTCTTGCTGCCTACCAAATCTCTACGACGAAAACTGTCAACATTCGAGAAAGAATCACATTTACAGTGACTTTGACACGACTGCCAATAATTCGCGAGTGAAAAGCATGTGCACGCTAAGCATGTTTTTACCGTCGTATTTGACTTGACCTGAAAAGTTTCAGTATCGATTCTCTCATGAATATTTCGGACTTTTTTTTTCCCGCTTTGAATATCGAAGAAAATGAAACACAACCTTTGGCTTTACTATACTTCTTTAAGTGCCCATGTTTGTTCTGAGGTTTTCCGGTAAAAAAGCGACTCATGATATCATGCGATTTTCATGATATGCAGAGAAAAAGCCCTCAGTACCCCATCCCTCATGTCTATTGGATGTTTTAAGACTATTCTTATTTAGGCTCATAAGACCCCAGCTAGGTAATTACAAATAATTTAAGGTGTGTTTGTTTTACAGTTGATTTGAGATTTCGAGTCTCATATCAAGATCTCATATCCGTGAATTTCGGGTGTGTTTGCTCAGATCAGTGGATTTGTTTAAGGCCGGACTCCCCTTCGATTCGATACAGAGGTAACAACAAGTTAAACACATTCAGTTCAATATGCATGAACAAATGAATGATCAAAAGAAAGAATCACTTTAACATGTAACTTGAACTTAAGGTTCACGCTACAAAAACCTTTTGTTTGTTTAAATGGAGAATCTTAGGAAGCATATTTTTTAATGCAGTCAGGTGTCTTAGATCAACCTTCCTTATATCCACACTTAAAAAATTGGATTTCACAAGGCACACCTTAAAATGCAGCCTTGAAAAACATAAAGGACTCCACTACAAACACAAAATTTGGGAAGCTGAAAAATTACCTTTTCAAAAAGTCAGGGACCACTTTACGAGGCATTTGGCGGCCTTGAATTTTGATTTTAAAATTAAAATTCTCGAAACAAAATTCGACATCAAACTGAAATTTGAATGAAAATTATACTTTTAGATTTGTGTTTAACAATATAAAATTTTGATTACAGAATTGAAAACGATGTGCTTGATAAAACAATAATTGAGAATTATAGAATTGATGAATTAAAACCATTATGGCATGTGCGTGATTAAAAAATTGTAAAATTTTAGCATTATAATTCCATCTCTTAGGATAGAAGCATAATTGCTGAATTTTGATTCAAGGATGAGCATATAATTCCAAAATCAAAATTTTTTGTTTGAGAACGAATTTTATTTCTTGAATTTCACAATTTCAGCCTCATCAAACACCCCTTAACCAAAAAAAAGAACAAACAACTGGTTATCGGTTCACCATTAAAGTCAACGGTTGATGTCGACCTCGTTATATTCCCAATCAACTCTAACTCAATAGGCCACTTCATCACTTTCAAAAAAAGAAAAAAATAAGGGTGATATTGTTAAACTCTGACATTTTGTTCTTGTAGGGGTTTTCTCTTTCATAAGTTCTCCGTCCTTGTCTGTTTTAAGGTGAGGCATTTTGTATTTTGACAGATCCAAAATTTTTGCTGTGTTTGGCCCTCAAGCATAAAGTCCATCGAAGTTCAAACGACCGACCTTGGTATGAACGGAGCAAGTAGGATTTTTGTTTAATCTCTCTGGAAAAATGTTTTTCTTGTTTTCTTTTTTAGCATGTGGATGGTCATGCCATTGGCTTGTTTGGAGCTCTTTATTGAATTCCACCGGATGGACAGGACAGTTGAATTGAATTGACTTACTATTTGATACCAATAACATATTGTTATTTTGTCTTAAAAAATGCGACAGATTCGTAAAACACTTAATTCTATGAATCTAAGTAATTATTTTCGGCATATTTATGAGACAGCGACAATATGTTACGATCACTAACTAACCTGAATGACCCTCATTTCCATTTGCTTGATCTTTTCAATAGTTTGGCAATAGTAAGCAAGAGCACCGGCCGTCCACTTTTGACTTAAAAGACGGCCTTATTTGAAGACAGATTGTAAATAAGAAGCGTGTCTGCTGGCGCCGCGTTGTGAGAGAGATTTGGAAGAATGGAGTAGGACTGAGTCTTCTGCTCTGGGTGTGGTCAAGTTTTGGCGACGCGCAAACGGTCAATTTCAAAATCTTAGGTGCAATGCTTTCTGCACAAGCTTAAGCGGACATAAGATTTGAAGGGAAGGGATGGATCCTCAAACAGTTTCTCGCAAGTCTACATGTGCCTCCAAATGGATGGAAGATCAGAATTGTGAAGGGATGGGGACGATTTTAAAGTTTTACTCGGAAATTAGGAGGTAGGATGGGAGGTCGGTGGCGTCTTCTGTCGGACAAAAAACGTTGAGGAAGAAGACACCATGACTTTTGACTTGGATTCACCTGGAAAGTACTCTCAAAATTGAGAGTCTTTCCTCCATTCCAAAAGTACAGTAATCCACGAAGCAAACTTGAGATGTTCAGTCTCCAATAAACTCCAAATTCAAGAGTGCAACTAGTTTCCAGAGACTTGCATTTCATAAGAGTGGGGGCTATGTTTACTTGAATATTAGACCTTATTAATACAGTTGCATTCCATTTAGAGATACATACGTTTCATAAGATAAGTGAAGCTTGAACAAGTTGAGGCATTAATTATTTGGTCAACAGAGTTCCTGAATTTGCGGACATGAGCTAAACTCGCAAGGCAGTTTTTGCGGCACAACTATCTCCCAGACAGAAAGCTTCTGCATATCTTGAGCCACACCTCTCGATCAGGCTCTCTCCCCTCCAAGTTGGCTTTGATTTCCTCCGCCACCGTTTCCTGCAGTCACAGTCAAATGTTGCTTTAGAAAGCTGAAGACCTGAATGAGGAGCGCAAGCCACAGGCAGACTTGGGCAGTAGCCATGATCAAGCTGCTTTACCTCTATGACATTGTTGCTGTGAAGGCGGTCCAGAAGGTTATACAAAATGTCCATGGTGTACTCAGGGTGGCCTTGGATCCCCAGTATGTGATCTCCGCAAGTGAACATCTCAACCTTTGTCATCTCAGAGTACGCAATTGCTTCCGCATCAACTGGAATCTCCCACACCTGTTTGCAATTTTAACGCATTGTTTCCATAATATCAAAGCTCAAAAATTATCTGCATGATTAATTAAAGTCACTACAAGTACTTGGATCAACTAAAATGATATATATCCTGCTATTTTCTTGCTAGGACTGAAGTTATTCAAATTTGAAGGAGCTAAACAAATCGGAATTCCAAATCCAGTGTTGCTTTTACCATGAAGTCAGCATATTTGCAGAGAAGTTCTTACCTCATCTTGATGGCACTGTATGATTGAAATCGAAGGTGGGATGTTGAATCCCTTGAAGTAATCGTAAGGTGGCAGTTCATCTGTCAGCACTACACTTCTTATCCCAATATCCCAACCTGCTTCGTTTCGCCCTATCTTCCCTCCTAATGCCCTGCAAAGAACCTGTAAAATTGCACAAGGCAAGCAAAGTTAGACTCAACAGTCAGATAAATGAGAGGTTATAAGAATGGGGCAGTTATGGGCGGTTAGGAACCATGATAATCTACTACTCAACGAACGCCAACAATAGCAGGAAAACAGTGTGCAAGGTGGGTTCGATCAAGTTTTCTGGAGCCTGCTCGGTTTGACCGCTAAAACTATAGCAGATGATGCGATGAGGAGGAAGTCATCAACATCGCCAAGATTCAGAAAAAGGAAAAGTGGAAGAACCTGGTGGCCGAAGCATATGCCAAGAACTTTCTTGTGCATGGCATCTAAGGCCTGCAACAAGAAACAGAGCTTCCTGACCCAGATCTGGTCACCATGGGCGTCGTGCGGGCTGCCGCTGACGACGAAGCCTTCATAGTCTTGAAGCCTTTCAAACTCTGGAAATTCGCCATTGACAACCCTGAAGAGATCCCACTGTTGGCCTTCTTCTCGGAATGCTTCTTCAAAGACTTTGAAGTAGCCGCCATACATCTTCTTCACATAGTCAGAGTCCTCAGTAGCCAAAAGAAGAGCATACCGCTTGGCTCCATCGCATCCTTCGGCAACCATTCTCTCTTTCTCTCTCTCTCTCTCTCTCCCTCTCTGAGTAAAAGACTTGTTCAGGATGTGAGACATGAAACTCAATGTCTCCCTTTATATAAGAGAGGCAAGAGAATATGTTTCCTTAGTTCTCCATTATTACCATTATTTAAGTCAGTCTCACATTTTTCATATGACTATTGCGGTTGACCAAACGGATGAACCTGGACAGGAAGATGTACTCGTATCAGGGGAATTATTATTTTCTTTCAAAAGTTATTTGGACGTGAAAGATTATCGAATTTCAGTAATCAATAAGGTTTGGATCCATCTTGACCACGATATACAATAAGGATCTTCCTTCCTAAGTTGTTTGGGATAGTAACAATTTGTTACTGTCCCAAAGATGGAGGCAGGTTCCTGAAATAATGTAACACAATGTTTCATAAATCTGCCGTAATTCTTAGGAGAAATTCATGAAACATAATCAACTGTTCCTGCATGTACCTCAACTTGTTTCACAATGTTGCCTTCAAAATCAGACTTGGTATGAAAAGGAATTTGGATTCGAGGTGCCCAACTGCCAACTGCACAAAGAATCTGAATCCCATAAATAAATCAGATCCTACTTCCTCTACCAATTGCACCTTCTGAACCTGGCCATGATTATCACAGAAAACCATTAATAGTAAGGCCCACACTATCAAAAGCCTGATTAGATTCTTGTGTTGGGGACAGGCAGAGTTTCGCATCAATCCGTTTGCTGGTTCCGGGATCGTTTTGGCCTTGATAAGCAAATGGGTTGGACGGGCCTGCAGTGCAGGTCTCAGATGGGAATAGAGTTCGTCAAGCCAAGCAGCCGGCCGCCTCGGCCGCAAAGTCGCCTGATTCCCTACCCCGAATTATTCCTGCCAGTGGGCGAACAAATTTGTAGACACGTATGAGGAGATCCGGCGGGCGCACCACGAAAGCTAAGCTCAAAGGCCTTTGTAGCCATGGAGGTGGGCATAAAGTGACTGACCCTTAGCATATGATTCTCACTCTGCTGAGAATAATGAAGCAAATTGGAGAAGGCAAGGGCTACTGAGTACCCAGGTTTCTTGGAAGTGGGCGGCTGCACCATCCTCAATAAACTCGGAATGCTTTTGCCAAGAAAGAATATGCTGTAAGAAGAGTTGCTAGGCGCTTTTGATTTAAACAAGGATGCTTGATAAGAACATTGTGTTTTTAAAATGCATGTTCTTAGAGTATGCAGGTTTCACAAACTTCATGATGTTCATGTTCTAAATAATATAATCGGATCTGCACTTTGAAAATATTGCATCAACAACTTCCCTTGATGTATGGATCAATGAGAATAAAATTGAAGCTATAGGATTTCACATTTGTTATTGCCATTATGAATTCTCCGCCTTATTGTAAAGTGAAAGGTTGGCTTCGAGATAGACCAGCTAAACATATTAATGGAGGCCGATCTGATAAAAATAACAAAACCTTGCTATATGTAACATTTTTGCCAAACTTCTCATCTTCAATTTCAGTTACACAACCCTTTCTCGAGGGTTTTTTTTTTTTTTTTTTAAAATGTTTTTGGATACCCTTAAGCTAGGTTCTTAGTTTAGGCACAACGGGAAAAGAAAAAAACGAAAAAAAAACCAAGATGCGCAACTTGCTGATCATCAGGCCAAGTGGGCAAGATTCACAATCTAGAGAAACCAATTTGGTTTCACTTATCTAAACATTAAGTTCACAACTTGCTAGGAAGAGATTGTGTTGTTATCGCAGTTTGTTGGGAATTAGGATACTTCGAGAATTTGTCAGGCATCAATTCCATATTTTGTTACATGTGGTTGCAATTTTTGACATATTCCTTCACTGTATCTCCCTTGAAGATTGCAGCTGCGAGGCATCATCGTCATCATCTCTTCTGCAACAAGCATCTGACCATGACTTGGTTTTGATTCTCGGTACTTGAGACAGCTTCTAGAGAATATCACTTCTAGCTGGTCTAATACACGGGCCAAAGGATCAACACTTCGTTTTCTTTTTTATAATGAAAGCTTGCGGGGAGCTTAATTCTATTATTCAAAAATAATATATATACAGGAGAAAAAAAGAGAGGAATGCTAAGTCTCCGGCAGTAACAAAAATAAAAAAACCAGGAAACTTGACCCAGAATCCGCAACTGAACCTGCCAAACTCAACCAAAATATGAACAAAAGATCAGAACTAGCCTTCCTCATAACTACAATCCATATCTCTGTTCTGAAAAATTCTGCTTCCAGGTGAATAAGGCATCAAATCATTAGAATCAAGATGCCAACCCCTTCTGCGTTATCTCTATCCACCTATGAGGCCACTGCAGCATTGCTTTCAGTCTCGGCCTCCATGAAGAATTATTAGAAAAGTTGCATAGTTGGTGTCTGCCCGTAATCGCCTCTTCCACCCCCCACTTAAGAATTCTGAACTCTGCTGTATCATTGCTTTCCATGGCATCAACCACCAGCAGATCTGACCCCACTCTCCCCTTTATCTCCGAAGCTGTTTATGTATGCTTTCATGCGTTGGTTAATGACGAAAATGCTCTTAATTAATAGAAAAAAAAAACTTTTTATAAAGACAAAAAGAAGCTAAAAGACTCGAAAGAATATATTTTAATAATTTTAAAAATATCTCCTTTTTTCTTTTGGCGTGTATGTGTTGTGTGCATGGCGCACGCACCTCACTCCCCTCCCCCTCTAGCTCCAAAACACCAGCATTTTTCCTTTGAATGACGGCCACCGACGGCCGGCCACACTCTCTGTGATTTTGCTTGCTGCATATGAAACCCATTGGCAGCCACAAATTTACCGATTCTCATCATCCTTCCAACTAATAGCTATGTGAAGCATCACTACACCAATTACACACCATTTTAACAATGTTGTCTCTCTCTAAACTCATTTATTCATCATAAGTGGACATATTTCTAAAAACCAACATATTCTTCATATAATTATATGGAAAGAGACAGTTCAACAGTTTTTCAACCAAGCGTGTTTAAACTTGGCAGCAAAAGTGCTGACCATTACCAAAAAAAGGTACTTAGTGAATTTTGTCTTAGATAAGCACTAAGATTTCACTTTGCAAGTGCTTTGTGAGCTTTGCTACACCGAATGGAGAAGCTTTTCACCCAAACAGGTCATTAGTCGGCCTGAGCTCATGTGCCCAACCCTTTTGCTTATTCCAGAAAGTAGTGTAGCGTCGGTCTTATCGAAGCTCAGGGGCAGACTCCATATTGCATCCCGAAAGCAAACAAGGAACTGACTCGAACCAGACCTTAAATGCTGATAAAGAAAGCCGAAACCAAGTTATAACTTCTTTTTTAACCGTCAACCTTGGGATTCTTGGCCTGTCAAACCTTTTGACAATCCCACACGAGTGGCGGAGGCCCAGGTCTTCTCACTAAGGAGCACCCTAGATTTGAATTTCAGACTTTAAGGAGCACTCATATGTAAAAAGCTGAAAGTTAATGGAATTTTTATAAGTAAATAAAAGTAATTTTTGTGGGCTGATGTAGGCAATTGTGCGCTCACATCAGCTACAATGCACGCCACTGGTGTGCTATTGCCCACACCAGTCCTACATAAATTGATTATTTCTATATTAATACTTTGTATCTTTTACTCACGTCATACATTCAAAAGTTGAAATAAGAGTGTTCCTCATTCAAATACTTTTTGGATCTGCCACTGCTACACTTACAGGGATGTCAATATATCCAATTCAGATCGAATATTCGACCGAACCATTTCGAAAAGTCCAACATAGAAAAGAAAACAGTATTTGATTAAGAAACTGTTTCAAATTCAGATTTAAGAAATGACATCTCAACAGATTCAAATTGAGATGCATATAAATATTCAGATGGAAACGGATTCAGATCCAAGTCAGATTTAGTTTGGAATAAATATTATATATCCAATACCCTTACCTTTTGAAACTCAGCCAGCCGATACGGTTCAAAATGCAGATATGGATTTAGATGGAATTCAGATTGTGAAATTGGATTTCGAATTCAGATATGACTTTTTTCATTTGTATTCGAATCCGAAATCGAATCATTCAAAAATGCGGAGCAGATATGGTTAAGAGTATCTCTGATTCAAATCTGACCGTTGACATCCCTAGGCACTCCATCTGTTCGGCTACAAGTAGAGAGATTTCCATCCCCAACATGCCGTTCAACCTTGCTCTCTATGCACTGCAAAGACCATCCAAATTTTCTATATCTTCAAGTTGTGGAACCATTCTATCATATCATGAGCAAGAAGAGATTTGTCATGTATGATACAGTGTTTCACCAAGGCGCCTTGCCTGCAACCTGTAATGGGGGCTAGGATCCCCTGCATCCGGAATAAGATAACCTTACGGGTTATTTGTGATCCATGACACATTGTTATTGTCTAGTGATTCTGCCCAAAATTTAGGGTGGATTCATAGAACACTATGTGACATTTGCCTTAAGTTCAATTTGACAGTAACAAATTGTTACTAATGCCAAACAGTCCCTTAGACATCACTTTGTAGATACTAATGCATAAAGCAATCAGACTCTTCAATAGTAGTTGCCCCTTTAAATTTGAGAATCTGCTTTCAACTAGTAGTTTCGATGAGGATTTAGAATGTAAGACAATATGAAATAAATGTGTCACCAAATAGAACCATGTTTTGCTGTCTAATGTTTGATTTTATCAAAATGTCACGGACCTACTTGGTTTATGCACTACTTATTATGAACATTATTTTATGCTGGTGGATTTAAGTGTGTCAAAATTAAACTAGCCAATGTTGGATCAATGAACAACATTTTGTCTATGGATGTGTATCTAGTCATTCTGATGTTTTGCATTTGCGTGCAACAAATGTTTAGGCAACAACATCCCATTCCTGGCTCATGTTCTTTCTGGATTTGGATCACTAACATGAACTCCAAGCCCGTTGAAACTAGCCAGATGGGTCATTAAAAATTTCAACGGGTTTGGAGAGTAAAATAATAAAAAAAAAACTTTGTTAAGTTAGATTCGTGCGGATAATGTCAAATTTCATAAATGGAAATTAAAATTTGAATGGCTTATATGGAAGTACAATATCATTAAGTCCAGAATTTGGGGAAACTTTTCAGATATAAAGTGGAAACTAGATCTTAGGTTCTAAGTGATAGACCCAAGAAGAGGATGAAAATTTTGCCTTGTCTCATTTTTCTTGTCTTTCTAATGGAGAATATATATATATATATAGTGAGGGGCGTGTTATTGTTTGTGGACTCGAGGAGAAATAGGCTTTTCTGCTACTCCAGCCTATCGTCATGGAGACCTTTCTGTGAGTGTTGATGGATTTGAATAATAAATCCATGGGGTTGGTAGATCCCTGTCTTATCTAGCTTCTCTAGCTATAAATTGTTTGGAGTCGGGTGGACTAGGCATTACAAAATCCAACTTAATCTAATTGTGACAATCAATCACATTTTGAACCAAATGAAATTTTAAATTTCTAATCCTTTTAAAGACAAACTTGAGCCAACTAGAATCGAGCTGGAGTTGAAAAGGAGGGAATCTCACCATTCGAGTGAGAGGCCGAAGCTCCCTCTTCTTCTCTCTACCTCTGAGGTTTAGAGCTGCATTGGGACTTAGGTGGTCCTACGATACGATGTTTGTAGTCGAAAGGAGTGTCGCCAATGAGAATCACTGATGAAGACATATTGTCAGCACGCCACTCAAGCCAACCAGCTATGCTATGCCATGCCCCTTGGGCCCTTCATTCCTGCTGCTCCTGTGTTGCAGAACATAAGTAATTGGATTAAGATTGAATTAGTCAAACCTGAACTAATTTCAATGCAATTATAAAAAAGAGTCACATTTGTGGGCCATCAGAATAATGATTGGATCCTTGGACATCCGCATATATATCATAGCTACTTTTCGGTGTAAGAACATAGATGGGCCAGGATTTATTAGGATATGAACTGTCCCGGAAGACATGAACCTAGATTTCAAACATATTTGGTAGTATTGTTTCATGTATTAAGACCACGTTTTGAGTCAAATTTGCATCTAATAATTTAAGAGAGGTTTATGTTGATGGCACACGCATGCACGTGCGCGCGCACACACACACGCACACATACACACACACATATATATATATATACACAGACCATTGAAGCATAGTTAACAACCAAGAAAAGTTCAACGATTAAGACAAACTCCTCAGTTCGAATGGGCCACATTTGTCTCATGTAGTTCCTCTAACCACTAGCAAGATAATGGCTAGTCCTTGTGACAAACTCTCTTTTCTTTTCTCCTGTTGGGATAACGCTAGTCCTTGTTCTGTCTTATATATTCTTAATCAAGCTCGGATCAAGCGGAGTTGCACATTTGTCCCTTCACCGGAGCAATGCCGGAAACCTTGGATTAATATGGAGTTCACACTGAGCTTGAGTTGGCGACAACGCGTTAGTCTCTTAATTCTTCAATAGTAAAGCATCAAAAGAATATTGAAAGTTTTTGCCAATAAATGATCATTGAGAGAAGCTGATGAACGGGTAAAAGTTGGAGCATGAAACTATCCAAATTCAATATGATTGATAAGTTTGTTCATGGTGTATTTTTTCCAACGCTTGGTCGTTGAGGGTGATTCTCAAGAAGCCAAAGCCTCCTCCTACCTCTTACTCTTGGGGTTGAGGGTATATTTTAGGACTTGGGTACTCGCAACACTATTGTTTGCAGTTCAGATGAGTAGCACCCATATGACTCAAACCGACAATGCGCAGTTTACATGTTAAACAGGTTGACCAGATAGTTACTCTCCTTGAAGCTTACCCTTGGTAGTTACCCTTGGTAGTTGGAGTTTATAGAAAAGAAAATTGAAAAACTGAAACACCAAGGACTATTTTTGATGCTCAAATTTAAACATCTTTTTGTAAAGCCCTTCACCTCTAATGATGCCCATCTGCACAACATTGCCTGTAATGTAATGACTGCTGCTCAAGAATTGGTAGCCTTAAAACAGAAAGACAATGAACTACCAAAGAATGGTGAAGGGTCGGCAACGGCTTGTCCTTTGAGATGGAACAGAACTAAAGAAAAGGAATCCCTAAGAATAAAAATTTGCACCCCGGGAAATTGACATGATGCAGCAGCAGACCGTAGGTCAGATCGTGTCTCCTTCATTATTAGGGTATCAAGCATCTTGGTCGCTATAGAGTTTGAATTTTCTCGTGATTCCCCTACATATTATAAGTTTCTAGCATATTATATTGAAGCTGATATGATCACCAACATTATAAAAATCACGAGAACAAGGTACAAGAATCACTCGGCTTTCGACCAACATACTGCACTAAAAACAAGACATCCTTTTATTGAATCTTTTAAAAATTAAAAAGGTAGTAGACCGATATATATATGTATATACTTGTTGACGCTTTATTAATATAATGTGAATGTGCCTTGTGTAGGGCATATGCCTTATCTAGGCCGGAGGTCTGATTCCCGAAATCATAGTCTATATATGAAGTTGGGGCCACCAATTGCTCTTTTTCAGTAGTGGTGTTGTCTCTCCGACCGTAGACCTTTAGAGCAAATTAGGCCAGAATTAGGGGTATCTCCGGGTCGGATTTGCATTTGGATTTGAATCTGGTTCTCAGTCATTGGTACCGGGTCTAGATTAATGGAAGCACCGTTTCAATGAGTTGCTAAAGGAGCTCTGGTCTTTCATAATTGGTTCGAGCTCACTTACATAGTAGAGACAAGTTTGTAACCACTCGAGCTTTAAGAAGAGCTTTGAATTGAAAATTTCTTAGTTAATTAATTAACATAAGGAAATGTTTGGATCTTCAACTTACTCCTTCACCGGGCTTCGATTTTTTTGGGGAACCAAGACAATCTGTCACTTACCAGACCTCTTTATACGTCTCCAGAGATTCCTTCCAATCTTCTATACCCACATGCATCATGTGGAACCCCAAGTCCAAGTGTTAAACAAGTTTTGATGCCAGCCAGGTCGTGACGGGTTCTATTAATTATACAAATTCTGCATACTTATCTTAGTTCCCTTTAAATGTGTTTAGTTTTTCATAGCCAACGGTGGGTTCCATATCTCGAGTTAGGTTTTGTTGGAGCCTGTGTTCGCTCAGATTGGCCTCAGTCCATTTAGATAAATGAGCCAAAGCTTGAACATGTGAATGAACTCATTCATGTAAAAGAGCAGGTAATATTCGCAAACAACTCAGGCTTGACGCGGACTGAAGACAGAGCAACAGTTAGAAGATGATCTGATCTTCCCTGCGTTGATTAGGGTGCGTCGTTCACTTCTTTTTGACTGGTACACAACAGAGCAGTACAGTTTTGCTATATATTCCAATTGCAGAGGGAGAGAAAGAGAAAGAGAAAGAGAGAGATCTGCATGATCTGCACACAGAGATATGGCATCAGCATGATCAATCTCAAGAAGAATGCAACAGAAGAGCGTGAAAGTTGTCCGAATCAATTGCTATATGGAGGTTCCTGCTCATTCTGCTTCCTCCCTGTTCACTCCTCCTCGACATACCACCACCTCTCTCGATGCAGTAGCCTTACTTTGATTGCATTACTGCAACTACAGGGTTACACACATATCCATATATACTCTCCTGTTCCTCTATTGACTTTCTGATGCTTGTACATGAAATCTTGAGAGTTGAACCATATCCGGTCTGGATCCTGTACAAGTAAAGATAACAAAGCCATCGTACCAGATCCGATCCGTTTACAGCCCCAGACTCATCGTTCTTGATCCCGAGGAAGGATGGATCAAGTGTTGAGACAATCGAGCACTCATGGATGGTGGAACTTACTTGGGGATGCTCGATCGAGCCAACATACTGCAACCTTATTCCTGATCTGGCTGATTCTACTCGTGCAAGTTTGGCCTTCTCTCAATTTGCCAATTGATTAAGTTTAACTTGGCCTAATTTACATGATTCTTAAGCTTGAATAAACTGGATTGAAATAATTAGAAGAAGGTATCAATGTGTAATCTAATTGAGCATTTAGAGGAGTTTGAACTTCTTTGTCTATATAGTATAATCATTTGCCACTTGGCTTGGATGGAATGCATTGCCCAGGCCTTGTCCCGGACCGTCCGACCCAGTTTTAGTAAAAAATACTTAAGATACTAGTTGGACTAAGTTTCAGTTCAACTGGGTCCATACATGTCCCTAGGTATCTGAAGAACAACTAGACATGTTATTTTTAATAGTACAGAAAACAAAGAGATCAAAGAAAAAGAAAGAGAACAACTATCCTGTTCCCTAAAGCTGACTGCTGGTTAGGCTACCAAGAACAGAAAAGGGGAAAGAAATGAGTGGAGCGTGCCATGGATCTAGCGGCGAGCGGGAAACTCTCTCCCTCTCTCTCTCTCTCTCTCGTGTTCACGTCTGCCCAAAAGAAGAAAAGCTTTGCATGATACCAATGAAAGAAAAAAAAAGGGAAGAAGATGAAGGAACTTTGGCACAGCAGCGAATGCAAAGACATTCACACTTTAATCATGAACTCCCAACACCTCCCGATGTTCCTTCAAATTCGACACTGATAACACCTCCCACCAATCATCTTTTTATAATGTTTATTACAACAATCACAGCAGCGTCAACAACAATAACAGCAATGCCTGCACCTATAATTTGGTATTAATATATTATCATCATCATCATCATGATCATTAATTACTGTTACTACTTTAACATAAAATTGCCATAGATATTTTCAAACGCACCTAAAGTTCTAAAAGAGGCCTAGCTTTTAAATGAAACTAGAAAAAAGTTTCCGAGTTTAAAAGGGAGATGATAACTCAACGGAAGCGGCTAAGCATAAGATGTTCAAGCATGATCAGTCTGTCGTGTAACAGCAGTGGTTGGTCATTCGACTCTGGTCCAACCTCCGACATGTTTGGCTCTGCTAAGTTTAATTGCTCTTCTAAAAGACGGCCAATTCTTGGGGCCTAAAGTTTTGGCACATATTGAAAGGAAAATAATATGGTGCTCTGCTATATATGCAATAAGAATATAGCGGACGAACACCTCAATTTCATGCTAAGCCTATTTACAGATCGATTGTGCGAAATTGTTATGCTTGAGTTATCTTTTTTAGTGAACTGATAATGAACGAAATTGTTTTTTCAAGACGATCGAGCTCACGTTTGAGATGGTATAAACATTTGAAACTGTTCGTCCATAATTTTCAGAAAGAAGCCTCGGCTTCTGTGATCACCGTCTGAATTTTTTCATAAAAAGTATAGTTACACCAGGTAAGATCCCGGAAGCAATTCCGGTACGTTTCGTCTCACATTTACGAGACGAGTCGGATCAGCACGGCATCAGGAGAAGCACCATACATTACATTTCTCGTTCCGATATGATGGTACCAAACCGGTTTGTGAGCGCGGACGAGTCGTCACGCTCTGAGTGCGAAAGGGAGCTCGTTGAGCCACTCGACGGTCCGGAGACGGGACGTCACGTTCTTCTCCTGGAGTAACCGAATCCGCAGCATCTCCTCCTCCGTCTCATCTCGTCCTTCACCGGCTTGTTTCGTAACGGTGTTGCGTCTGGTCACGGCTGAGGAGACGGTGTCGATGGCGGAGCACCGGCAATCCAACCCCCGGAAGATTTTCCAAGACGACGAGGAAGACGATGACGTCGACGTTTGCGACTCTCTTCGGCTTCTCCCCAACTCCTCCCTCCTCCTCAACCGCTGCTTGAGGTCCCCCAGTTGTATCTCCGGTGTTCTCATCAGTCCCAGCCGGAAAAGCCCCATCTTGGTCGTGGTCACCTTCTTTTTTCCGGCGACCACAGCCGGAGAGCTCTCTCGCCTTCCGGGTCTCGGGCTCGCAGCCGTGAAAAGCCCGGCAGAATCCGTCGACCACCGCCTCTTCTCCGGTGCCGAATCGAAGAAACCGCTGCTCCGGCTGCTCGAAGATCCGCGACTACTGCTGGTGAAGCACAACGAGTGCTCCAACGAGTCTGATCGGCTGGGTCGGCACGACCGTTCCGCCGAGTCGAGAAGGCCTTTCTCGGAGCTGACGGAAGGCCGGAACGGGAGGAGCTGTCCGCCGGCAATGACGTCGTCGGCGGCGCACATATCGCCGGAATCCGGCAGCAGGAGGGACACCCAGGAGGCGAACTCGAACTCGAAATCGTCGTCGGAGGAAGTGGGTTGGAGCTGCTTCGGCTGCTCCTTGGTGGCAATGAGGGTGGTGGCCGAGGCATCCGCCTGCGGCCGGACCAACGGAAGATCGCAGAGCGACAGGGCCTCCTCATTGTCGGAGTCCCATTCCCGCGTCGTCGTCGAAGACTCTTTGCTACTTGATTCTGTCATTGCTTCTTTGAAAGAGAGAGGTGATGAAGAACTACTTAGAAAGAGAAAGAAGGAGAAGGAATATGGTGAGGACGACCAGTGTGCTCAGAAAAAGAAAGAGAGGGAGAGAGAGAAGGAGGAGGAGGTTGAAGAGGACGAAGGATTTAATAAGAAAGGCTGCCGAGGATCGTCCCATTTCATCTCTTCAACATTATTTATTTTGCTTTTGGTTTTCTTTTTCCGAACCTTTTGGCAGCAAGGGTGATGATTGTTATCGTTACTTTCGCTCGCAGAGAAAAAGAAAGGGAGAAGGAAATTATCATAGTGGTCTTCCGAACCTTCGCCTTTAGACCAGGGTGGAGTCCAGGACCCTCTTAATTTTTTTTTTTTTTAAGTTTTACATCTAAATTTAATTTAGAGCATTTTACTTGTTTTATTCCTTCATACGTTTATGTGGATCCCTCACACAGGCAAATATAGAAATAAAAATTTATATCTGCGTATTGTTGTTTTCTATTAAAGTTCTTACAACAATCTTTGGTGAGCTCAAAGGAGAACATCGCAAAAACAACGCCAACACTGGCAGTCCCCACTTGGCACATGTAAACAAGACTTTCATCTTAAAAAAATTCATATACATTTCTATTCCAACTAAGATGTTCCCTTTGTCTAAATTTTCTCATTTCTAAAAGTTCCTCGAGATCTTTTCCTTGCGAAAGATTCGCTCCTTGTGAAGCACTTCCGATCAGCACAGCATATACACAGAGAAATTCATCTTTGGCGGATGTCTGTCACAAAGAGGCTTGTAAATTTGTAGAGTTGCAGTACGTAAAACTGATTTACTACATTATATAACGAAAACTGTGATATTCTTCTTCAAGAAAAAAAGACTTTCAAAAAGTTTCTAGAGAAGAGTAGAGCTCTTCACATGAATCATGTACAGTCTAAAGTGTGTCTGTGTTTTTCACTTTCGTGGCCACTAAAGCCATGTGAAATGTTGCCACCTATTCAGATCAGATCAAGGGGGGCGGGCTAACATGACCGGAATTCGATTTTATCAGGATCATTGATCCCGAGAGTGGACGGCAAAGAATGATGTACGAGTGACAGGTTCTTTGGGACTAAAAAGTGTGGCCTTTGCATGGATCCCAACCATATCCAGATCCAAATCGAAGTTACTAGCACTCGGTTCAGCCACGCCAATGAAACGATATCTTTATAACAAAAGATGGTCCTCAACCAGCATTTGATATAAAATTTCAGATCAGAACTTTATCGAGTGATATAATAACAGCTCTACAAATTATAATGTTTAAATTGAAAGGAGGTCATGAGTTCCTCATTTCCGGGGAGTTGTAATTTATTAGGGTTCTAACCAACCTCATTAACCAACAACTTAATTAGCTTTAGTTTACCACATGATAAGGATGACTTGTATCACGAGCTTTCATTGAGGTTGGTGAGATGTGATATATGGCCAAGAATTGGTGCTATCGTGCTGCAGATGACGATCCAGAAAACGACTCATAACAAAGTAAAAACCAGGTGCTTGTGAACCTTTGAAGGAGGCAAATTACAAATCATTTCATAAGTTTTGCTTCACGGACACCAATAAGGTGAGAGGTCATAAGTTTTTAACAGTTTAAAGAGTTGAATCACTTATATGTGTTTAGCAATATAAATAGCAGGAACATGAGATATGACAAAGAATAATACAGAGGAATTAATATAAATGAATGTGGCACAGTGCTATTCTGAGCACATATAGACAAAAATTAAGGACAGAAGAGATATATGAGAAGCAACACCTCTGAATTCTATGAGGGCAACCATTGAGTCACTTCACTAGTATGGTCGAATGAATCAAAGATTATCACATTAAAAAGCAACCATTCAGATGACATAGAAACGCTGTTTTTCGAAGTGACAATTTATGAGTTCAATTATCGTGCTCATTTCTTTGTCCGAGAGAGAGAGAGAGAGAGACCAGCGTTGCATTTTCATGGATGCATAAAGTTTGAAAATTAACATTTTGACACATAAAGATTCAAATGACAATGATGAACTTAATATTTTCGTAAAACTTAGGGAAGGATTAATTTGATTTCTTCCTTTTCCTTGTGGCTTTGTCTTGAAAAGTACTCGGAGACAATCAAAACACAGCAATCCCACAGCAAGAAAAGGAAGATATTTCGTGGTCTATAAAGTAGCAACCCCCGGAGTGCACACAGGATTGGATCCAAATCCCAAATGGACGATGACTCACACATAACTGGACAGTGGATTTGGCCATCGTTATCGTGGCAATTATGATGATAACATTTTGTATGATTGCCTCAAGATTAGGTTGGATCCCATTGTCTCCCATTGATATATGGCTCCCACAGCCCATGTTACGTACTGATCACTTAGATATGGATCCAGGTCCAGATGTATCCCATTTCCTCCCATCATTCATCCTTCGGTTACACACACACACAGAGAAAGAGAGAGAGACTGATTATGGATGACAGCAAATCCAAAACTCATTTGTGGATCCGATATTTTGAGTGTGGAACAAAATTAACAAGTTGCTGCTACTAGGGTTCAGATTAAGTCATTTATAAGATCTAAACCCCCACTAGGGTTCAGAAACTAGATATGAAGGATGGATCGGTACCGCAATTCACATCACGAGACTAAGTGAACCTGAATCCGAACTATATCTGTGCCGCTGCTGGTATATCCAAATATTTTATGTTCCAAGAACATCCAGCCATCTAGCTCTTCTAGAAACGATCTGGCCATTCATTTAGCAGAGAAAATATGCTCAGTTACTAATTTTTTGTGTTTACAAGTGTCTTTGAGCAGTAAAAAAAATCAAGAGCACAAACGTCTAATACCAAATCAAGAGGTTGACGACAAAGTTTATAACGATAAGTGGATTGATCTATCCCTTCAGATTAATTAGTTAAAGCATGTTGAATGTGGTTTTCTATGTGTGTCTAGAAGCTATTCCTTGTCCATCTGTATACAAGTTTACATTTAAATTTAGCTATGTGAAGGAGAAAACTCAAAAATGGATGATCTGCTTGCCGTGTCTTGTGTGTGTATATGTACATATATGAACTGAAATCCTCCAGCCATATGGAGCTCTGTCCAATCACGGAATGCATGAGGCGGATGTGATTAAATACACTAGCCAATGCAATGTGCTCAAAGGGTTTGGACATCTTCTGGTGGGTTTGGGCAGCACGCGGCTTGCACATGGCTGTGCTCCTAAAGGCAGGCACGGGTGGTACCAGACCTAGTGAGCCCGTGGGGGAGCTTTAGGGTGGCAGCCAATATATACATAAATAAACAAACAATTTATGTGGGACTCGTGTGGGCAACTGGCCACACTACCCAATATCAAACTTGGAGAAAAATTGGCTGTAGTTGAAAGACGGGGTCCATATCTCCCTGGAATTAGCTTTGGGCCGTGCCTGTGCCGCATAGGTGGTAGACAAAGAAGGCCGAGCCATCGGCTAGATAGAAGTCTGAAAAGGCTAGGACCTACCGGCCGGCCAGCGACAGTGTCACAAGGCAGACAGTTTTCTGTGGAATGTGGGCTGTCTAAAAAACAAGGAGCAAGTGCGAAGTTTGATTTGCTCCGGCAGGATGGTGCTTGGCCATTGAACTTCAAAGTGGAAGGAATAATGGGTTTGCCTGCTAGATCAACCCATCGAGCAGGCACGAAGGTCAACCTCTGTTCTGAAACTAAAGCCTGAGAGACTCTGCTCCAGCGTCTCATTCATCTTTGCAGGAGTTTAAGTGCACAAGTTCATGTACCAACTTCTTGGCACTTTAGGCTTGATACGCTCAGTTCTAGACCAAAATATGATCCTTTTTTTTTGTCTTTGTTCTTTCTTCATCTAGCTTTCGTTTTATCTTTTTTCGATCGATATTTGTGCTGAGTTTGTGTTTGCATTCCACACTCATATTGATCTACCATGATGATTTGCGGACGCAGACACTTTCATTCACTCGATTATCGCTATATCGTGTGATGATAAATTAGATGGATGTGATGAAAGTCGACCAAAGCAACATATCAACGCAATATTAGCAAATTGACAAGATTGGAGAAAGTTGAGCTCAGCAGCTTCAACAGTTTTCTTAGTTTGTCTAATTCCTGTTGGATCGTTGTTGCAGGTTCTTCAGGAGAAGATTCTCGGTGTTGTGTTCCTTTCCTTACCGCTGCTGCCCACTCTCTCTATCATTTTGCAGCAATCATGTCCGTCCCACACCACATGTATTCACTTAATCAATTATCGGATGTCATGTTAGAGGCATTTTGATAGATCTTTATAAAATCAGATCGTTCGATCAAAAGGGGAGAGGCTGGAGGAGGACTGTGCATGGGAAGTGATACCTCTAAAAAGGCCAAAGTGTTTCATTCCTAGTGCATCCACCATTTTCAGTGAAAAGTACCACCAACAAAAATTAAACTAATGCCCAGACTTTCACCTGCCCCTAATTCAAGTAGCTATGCTGCGCCCCTCGAATCAATCATCAGGAGAAGGCAACATCCAGCAAGTTAGCTTGTTTTTGCATTAACATGAGTTTCATTTCTATAGAGTGTTTAGTGTGAGTAGGCTATATATATATATATATATATATAGAGAGAGAGAGAGAGAGAGAGAGAGAGCTGACCAACCAAAAAAAGTCCAAGTTAATTATCTGAGCCTTGGCTAATGGTAACGGATCAGATTCAAATAGGATGTACTCTTAATCACATCTGTTTTTTTTTCTATATTCACATACTTGGATCCAAATACAAACAAAGAACAGTTATATCTGAATCTGAATCTAAAATTTGACTTGACAATCCAAATTCGAACCCGAATTTTGTACTGAATTAGGTTGATTTTCTAAATGTAAAGAGCATTAAATATAGGATGTTTATTTAAAACTAAATTTGATATGGATCAAATTTTATGTTTATTTGAATCTGATTAGATGTCATTTCTTAAATCTAAATCTGATTTAATTTCTTAATTAAATGTTAAGTTTTTTTGTATCCGGTTTTTTTGGAATGATTAGTTTGGATATTCGATCCAAATTAGATATATTGACATCCCTGTTAATTGGTCATTAAAGTTTGTAATATGTGCTTCATGCAGTCTTATAGTATCTTTAATGATTTCCAATTGCATCAAAACCAATCAAGCGGAAATCTACGAACCTGATTCCGATTATAACTTGTGTGCTCATCCGACAACCTATGTCGTTGGGTTAGTATGAGATGTACGATAGATGACTCCGAAAACATCGATAAATAAAAACCGACTTTTTAAGACATAAAAGTATGCACTTCATGAAAAGTTTAAATTTCAATGCTCAATCCAAAAAAATAAAAAATAAAATAAAAGATTTGATATTCAGGAGAATGAACACATTTTTTCATAAGATATTGTTAATCACCTTAAAAATAGCCAATATTCTAAGATCTATCTCTACATGTTAAACAATTTGTCCTACCATCAAGACCAAGGATTCTAAGGGTTTTGACATAATGGTTAGACTAGCGACTGATAAGTGGCCAGCTACTGGTTCAAATTTTGTTAGTGTCTTCTCCTCCTTAGGAGCACACGTACCAATACAATAAAGGTATGAGTCATAAAATGACCTTGAAGGTTCTACACCATAAGCCTTAGGTTGATTTCCACATTAAAAACTTGACTTTCATGTTTTTTTTTTAGTTAGGTTTGATCCGAACGAACTGTCATAAAAAAAAAAAAAAAAAAACTTGGTGGCCTCAATTTCGACAGTTTACATCCCATCTCGCTGTCCTCTTAGCTTTCAACATAATAGTCGTTTCCAATTGAACCATCCCACCGGTTGGCTTTTGATCCAGGCGTGGAGGTAGAAATTTTATTTGGAGAAGGTCGATCTATATTTCTCAGGTAAACAAAATTTTCTACATAATTTGTTTCATAAATCTGGATTGGATTTTGACAAACAACCCCATAACAGACTTCTTTTGCAGAGTTCAATCAATGGATGTTACTGTGTAATCACCTGAGGTTTGGTGTTTGGAAAATTAACCACACTGGCCTTGAGTTTGATGCATGGATTTTCACTTGTCAATCGGATCCCGAACGATCTTTCTTTAATTTTTCTCACCTAATTCGGATCTGATTGGATGGTTACAGGTCGGCATCGTGAATGTTTTTCCGGCAGGGAAGAATGGTGGGCCTTTGGTTTATGGGACGGAACGGGACACGAGTGGTCTCAATCTCCTACACGTCGAAATCTGGCCCTTAGTCGGAAAGCGAGAGACGGCCGCCTGCATTGACTTTTGTTTACCTGAAATATAAATTAATTTTAATAAAATAGTATTTAATATTTCAGTATTTTCACGTGCACTTCATAGTTAATTTATATACCTTTTTGTAACTTAACTAAAATTAATTTAGTTTCCAACTTTTTATATTAACTAAATCACAAAAAAAAGAGCTTTGTGAAACGGACTGAAAAGTTGGGCGGCCGACGGCCAACGAAGTTTAGATTACTATTAGAAAATGAGATTTAATTTATAAATTATAAATTCCTTAGGGATATCAACAAGTTTAATTGTATTCATTTTTGAGGATGTTTAATTTGAATTCAGATTTAAATAAGAACAAAGAAAATGTCATATCTGAATTCGAAATTTGTTTTACAATCCAAGTTTCATTTGAATCTAATTTTTACATTCATATCTAAAGATTGATTTTTGAAATATAAGAGCGTCAAATATAAGGTATTTACTTAAAACTAAATCTGATCAATACTTATGTATATCTAGATATGACCTGATGTCATGTCTTTAATCTGATTTCTTAATCAGATACTAATTTTCTTACCACATCTGATTTTTTGGGAACTGCTCGAAATAAGATATACTAACACATCCTCAGAATTAACTATGATTAGAAGTATTAGACTAGAGTCCCCATTGTTTGGATTGTTTTGAGATCCATCTGTTTTGAAAATTCAACTTAATTGGACTCTATGCGATTAGATTAACGTCCATGCTTTATTTTAAAAGCCAAATTGAGATCAGACTATGGGCAAGATCTGACAGGAGGTTGAATCTTCATTAGATCTCATTAAATTTCTTAACAAATTTCAAGCCGATTAGCCGGATTCATAATCAAATCGATCTGCGTTTCTGCTCGCACCGCCGTTGTTTCACGTTCCTACTCTGCAGCCGCCTGAACACATTTGCCGGCGCCAACAGCTGGCGACCGGTGAAGGACCGTTCTGCATTAATAAAAAAAAACTTAAGGCTATTTCCGTAAATTTTGACAGCTGGTGAAGGACCACAAGCTACGTGTGCAGACAGACCACGATCGCGCCCCCATGTTCACACGATCGCGCACCAGGAAAGAAGAAAGAAGAAGAAGAAGAGGAGAGTGGAGGAAGGAAATTAAGGAGGGAAAGATCTTGCCGTGCTCCGGTGGTGAGAGGAAGAAGGACCCGCAGGGCGGCGGAAAACGGGGAAAAGCAATCGGAGGAACGCATGGGGATCGTGGAGGAGGCGCACAACCTGAGGATACTGGGCTCCGGCCACCGGACGATCGTTCTGGCCCACGGGTTCGGGACGGACCAGTCGGTGTGGAAGCACCTTGTGCCGCACCTGGTGGAGGAGTACCGGGTGGTGCTCTTCGACAACATCGGCGCCGGCTCCACCAACCCCGACTACTTCGACTTTGACCGCTACTCCACCCTGGAGGGCTACGCCTACGACCTGCTCGCCATCCTTGAGGAGCTCCAGATCCCCTCCTGCATCTTCGTCGGCCACTCCGTCTCCGCCGTCATCGGCGCCATCGCCTCCATCCTCCGCCCCGATCTCTTCTCCAAGCTCCTCTTCATCTCCGCCTCCCCCAGGTAAATTTACTCGCGCGCCGCCATCCCCACACCCTTTCTTTTACCATGTTTTAATCACTCGACTTGATTTAGATGTTTGGAAAACTTTTCTCCTTCTCTTCGTATCTCCTTTTTGTTTCTTTTTTGTCTTTTTCCTTATTTGGGAGCTCCGTTTACTGGAATGCAGTTTGGCGGATGTTATATTGTACTTAGCTACAAGTGGTCATGCGCAATTATTCACGAAATTATTCGTTTTTTTTTTTTTTTTCTGAGACATGGCATGGACGAGATACACTTAATTTTGAACTATTTTCTTAACATATAATTAAGTTTCAGTCTTTCTTTTATCATTTTAATAATCTCCTGAAAATATATTATTAACTTGAAAAGGTAGAAAGTAGAGCTTAAGAAGAGTCCCCCACTAATGATGATTATGGTAGGTCCAGATTCTCTCCAACTATTGAGTTGTGGACTTGAGTCAACTGCTTGGAGACGCATTAAGTTTAACCCTCTTTCTCTTCAATCTTGTCTTAAAAGTAACCAGTTTTGGTAATGTTAGTCAATCAAAAGTTATCTCTTTCTTTCGGTTGAAAACAAAGAGAGAGAATTTTCACTGAGTGTTTCTTTATATTAGGTAGCTGGACGGTGATAGCTGACCGGTGCGTCGTCCGGTCGCCATTGATGGGGCCAAGGTCCACGATGAACGATCTTTCATCTTAGATTTTTCAAATGATAGGTTACAGAAGAAACATTCATTTTATAGCGTGGACAAGACAGATCGATTTGTTTTGGTCAACGGACGGTGGAGCTTGGGCGTCAAATTTCTCACCTCTTTCCACGTGAAAAATTAGGAAAAGGTTCGAGTACTTATGAACCTATGCTTTGATAAGTTAAATATAACAATGAATGCTATTTTTCTTAATCAAAAAGCTTAAGTTTGCCGTAATAAAGGGAAAACTTGGTGTTGGATTTTCATGAGGTTTAGCACTTAGAGTTGGTGGGCGGGATTGTTACTGTTGATTTTACTGAACAAGTGTCGGTCTGAACCAGTTGGTGATCATGGTTGCAGGTACCTGAATGATGTGGACTACTATGGTGGTTTTGAGCAGGAGGAGCTGGACCAGTTGTTCAATGCAATGCATGCCAACTTCAAGGCGTGGGTCTCTGGGTTCGCGCCACTCGCCGTCGGCGGCGACATGGACTCCGTCGCTGTCCAGGAGTTCAGCCGAACTCTCTTCAACATACGGCCTGATATTGCCCTCAGCGTTGCCCGCACCATCTTCCAGAGCGACGTCCGCCCGATCCTTTCCCGCGTCACCGTGCCCTGCCACATTATTCAGAGCACCAAGGACCTCGCCGTCCCCGTCGCGGTCTCCGAGTACCTTCACACCCACCTCGGCGGCGACTCCATTGTCGAGGTCATGCCATCCGACGGCCATCTTCCCCAGCTTAGCTGCCCCGAGATCGTCATCCCCGTCCTCCTCCGCCACATCCACCATGATATCGCCACCTAATTAACCACTAGTGCTGCCACTCTTGTTACTGCTAGACCCCCAACCAAGGAAAGATTTGGGGCTCGATCGCTTCTCCCATCCAAAGGCAAATCCTGCAGTAGTTGCATCCAGTTCACTGGCTCCGCTGTAATGACCACCGTAATTACAACCACCAGTGTCATCAGAACCTCTCTCTGTCTCTCTTTTCCAGGAAGCGAATTTTCTTGGGCTTTGTAAGAACTATTAAAACTATTGATTGGAAATGTAATAGCGTAATAACTTTAGCTTTGGTCCTCACATGAATCATACAGGGAACAGGTCTGGTTATGATTATGATTCCGTAAATAATGTATGAATCATCTGCTGTGTCGTTTTCTGTTTTTCGTGTTTGTTTGTGACCTTTTCCTTTTTGGCAATGGTTCTTTCCGGAGGGAAAGAGGAAAACTCCGTTTACCAAACAATACTGAAACTAAGAAGAGGTTTCAAGTTAATTCGAATCTCGTTGCCGGACAGATGCAACTAAATTTCTTGATCACATGCATCTGGAAATGTCTCTGTAATCTGGACATCCCTGACACCTCTTTTGCTTTTTCACATGATCTTGGAGTTGGCTTAGGGGGAAATATATATCATGCTTCAATATTTTCCTGCTTGGATGTTTCTTTTTATCCTTTTTCAGCAAAGCTATTTTCCGAGTAGCAGACCAATTTGCAATAATTGAACCTGCCCAAGTTAAGATCACTTCTCAAGTGTAAAATACCGACCTAAAGCTCGCTTGAACAATTAAACCTCATGAAGTTTCACAGGACGCCATGATTGGGCCAAGCCCGGCCTGTAACGAAGCTAGGCGAAGTCTAAATTCGTAATAGGCATCCACTCTCTAGGACCAAAGTCCTGGTGTTGCCATGCACCGAACATTATGTTGTCATTGCAAAACTTACAGCATGAGATAATTTATCGAAGACGAAGAAGAAGAACGACAAATAAAAAAGAAAAAACATCACCCTTCTTTTGTCTACCAACTTTTTATCCCTCAGTCCTAACTATATTTAGATCATCAAAACACCCAAACTTCTTCCAAACCTGATCTAAACCTCCCCATCTGGTTTCAGTTCTAATTCACGACTTGGACATCCTTCCCAACGATCTTGTAACCCCAGAAGAAGAGGGCAACGAAGAGAGGAACCACAAACTCTATCAGGCCTCCCCATTTGGCGACGGCGTCTTCCTTGACGACCTTGGCGCTCATCTCCTCCCCCGCCTTTCTCACAGGGCCGCTGCCCTGTCGATCTCCTTCTTCTTCTGCTTGCTGCAGCTTGAAGCCCTCGAGAACGCCGACTTGGTACTTGACGAGGAGCTGCTTGGCTCCCTTGCTGTGACCGATGGCGTCGAAATCCTTCGTGGCGTCTCTCCCTGCTACCTCCACCAGGACGTCGTCGCCGCCCGGGTGCTCCTCCAGAAACTTAGTCACGTCGTACACCTGCAGCCACTCAATTGTAAACGATGAAAGGTCACAGAGCTAGAGAGAGCGAGAGAGTTACCCTGCCATTGATGACGAACCAACAATCGTTCCTGGATTTGTGCTTGGCGACCTGTGAGAGACTGAACACATCATACTTCCCCATTTCCCTTCGATTCCTTTCCTCTCCTCTCGAACAACAGATGAAGAAGTGTTTCACTCACAAGTTTCACTTCTTGGTATTGGTTATTAGCAATTGCAAGAGGAGTAACTGCTTCATATAGAGGAGTCAGATGAAGTGACCATCTGTTTAGCCTTCAAACTCGTACCTAACCAGTAGGCAATTAACGAAATTAATCAAGCGGAAGATAGTTGGTAGTCCTACCTTCTAGTTAGATGCTACTTTCCAGGGAGGGAAGAGAAGCTAGGGAAGGGAAGACCCAGCGCTGGTAGTTGGTTCACGTGCCCATTTGGTTGGTGGGACTGCCTACTTCAGCTGGAACAGAGCAAGTGAGGTCTCTCTCGGGGTCGAGTGAGGGGATGTTTGGTTTACATCAAAGTCAGTGGGCGGCATGGCCCTGTCACTTCAAAAAGTAATATTTGAGCTTCAATAAAAATTTAAAAACTTTAATTGGGTCTTCCTTATAAAAAATCTCTCCGGCTCAATCCCCGCATTTAACGGGTAATATGATCTTAAATCTTCTGGATCCAACACCCATCGGTCTAAGATCAAAACTTTTCCCTTCTTACTTCAAATCAGACTTTTGATCCTTGAAACACGAGCATAGCGGGTTCAGATCTTAGATTGGACTTAAGATTCTTAGATCGATGACACATAAACATTGTTGTGGATTTTTTGCCACATAAGATCTACGAATCTAGGGGATCAAAAAAGGCAATCAGACACTTCTAGAGAAATGGTCTTCTCCAGTACTGTTTGAATCGGCATTTTGAGTCTCTGCATCTTTGACAGTTTCCTAGCTAACTGATATGACAGTAGCATATCATCCAGCATGAATTGGCCCACATTAGCTTATTTAATATTCCTATTTAAATCTCGAATCAACAAGTGTTTGTTTCGGATATATGAAGCTAAAACGTTACCTCTTAATTAATGAAGAATGAAAATTTTACGAAGAAATGGTAAAGTTTTTATTTCTTTTGTTTTACAGTTTAATGAAAAAGTCCAACTTAATTGGTTCTTTTGTTCGAAAATTGAGCATAATTCTGTCACACGTTCAAAGAGGAATACAAACCAAATCTCTTCAATTTCTCTGTAAATATTGCGTTGCAGCATAGAAACATGTACACGAAGAAACTGTGAAACCATATACGTCGCATGAAAGCATTTTTTGAACTGCGAACAATAGCGTCAGACATCTGATTGCCAACACATATAGCAGGCACGGAAGAAAATGGCACTGTTTATTGTTAAATGGCAGCACAACGTCGCTTTACCATAAATCATCAGCGGATCAGAATGAGAATGCAATTACTGAAGGAGATGCTCATGATCATTAGAAGACGAATTTATTCCTGATCCAACCCCTAATCTATGTAAAAACTACTGTATGCACCAACTTTGTCCTGAAAAGCGATAGATGGTAGTAACCCCAGCTTCAGTTTTGCGGTAAGAGCCTTGCAGTAGAATTCAGAACTTGTGTTATCAACTTAACGACAATCAGGAGTTACAGTGACCAAACAACAGTACTTAATCTTGCCATACATAATACAGTACCATTTTTTCCTAGGCATCCTACACACTAGTTTGAGCTTTAAGCCAAAACCAATTCAATCTGCTAGCTATTGTTCTTAGGTGTCTATTTGAGCTTTAAGCAGCAGCCAACTCAATCCGCATGGATCCCATCAAACATCAAAAAAAGTTTGATTGGTTCTCTTCTGAGTTGCTGAACTCCACAAATCCCCATTCATTAAAGGATATTTTCAGAATTACACAACACGTATCTATTCATACTAATAAATACAAATCTCACTCCACGCGTTTGTTCAATCAAATGACATCAAAGGAGCAGCACACTGGAATCTTCAAATTTCATTTCAACTAGGGGTCGGGGCGAACTTTTACCTTTCAATTACAGGCCCTCCAAAAACAAGCTGGCAGGTTCATATTCTATGATGGTATTACAGAACACGAGCAAACAATCCAATATTCTGAGATTTTTCCAATCATCAAATGACCTCATAAGGACCACACAGATTCAACCAAAGCTGTCAATCAGAAAATCACTTTAGTGTTCTGAGACCCGGCAGACTAACTGTGTCTCAAACATCAAAACCTAGGCAAATGCAATAGTCAGAAGACAGAGAACTCAACATCGTCAAGCCACAATACTCAGCCTCGTTGATAGAGTTATCCAATTGACCTCGATTCAGAGACTTCATCAGCCTTCCTGCTTTGCGCTTTTTGAGTCTTTTGCATTCTCAAAGTTTACTCCTTGGAACCTTATCTCAGAAGACCTGTAATGGCTTCCAAAGGCAGACCCAAAGCCCCAGCCCAAGCCAAGTCCTACTCCACATCCTCCTCCTTCAAGTCGGAGATATGAATCTCACTTTCTAAGTCAATAAAAAAAGATTAATATTCTGTGAAAACTATCAAATTTTGACTTACCTATGCCGAGACCTAAGGTATGCAAAGGAACGCCTGCATTAGAATAAACAATAGAAAAGAGGTAAAGGCAAAGAAGAAAGGAATGACAAAGCCAAACCACTAAAGTTACAAATGATAATAAACTTCATAAACCACAACTTACCTCCAAAACCCCAGCCTATTCCAAAACCACAACCAATTCCGAAGCCTGTAAATAAAAAGGTTTACCAGATTATTGCTCTGATGCAAAGATTAAACTTACAATCATCAACAAATATCTTGTTTCCACTTACCAAAGCCGACACCATTACCAGTGAAATTGGTAAGCGTCATGATTGCAGCTGGCAGTGGAAGCTAACACAATCACGTGCCTTTGCTCACTCTGCTGAAAAAGTTGTTTGATCAGCAATTATAGTGCGAGTTGAATAACATCTAAAAAAAAAAATTGAGCTGAGGGCCAAATTCTGATAAGGCCTGCCCCATATGAGCAAATTTTCAAGTTCTTCACAAACAATTTTAAAAATAATTGAGCAAGAGCAGATCAGCGTTGGTGTGTGACTACTGGCAATTCCATCACATGGAAGATGAAACTTTTAGCTGACTAGTAATGATTTCTAGCAGTCCAATGAAAATAGGTTTTTGAAACAAATCAGCGAAGCTGCCCATCCGATGAATCAGCAAATTCAGCTGAATCAATTGTGAATCGGCCAAAAACATTGAAAATATAAAAAGTAAATGGAAATTTATATAAAACTTAATTAGAAAATAAAAATCTTAAATGATTTAAAAATTAGTTAAAAGCTGACATATGATACTCTTGAATCAGCCACCAAATTGAACCACTTCACCACTGATTTGACTGAAATTGGCTGATTCTGATAACATGATTTCAAAATTTACTTTTGCATACGTTAAGTTTTTGGCACTTCGTTTTTGTGAGAACTGTTTGAAATTCTCCCACCGATAATCTCTGAAGAAAATTTACTAGATTTATTTCGACTTCCATTGCAAAATTACCAAGGCAGAGAGTGGCGCTGCAGCTGAGCATCCATAGCTTACTCAGGCTTTTTATCAGAATGTACACCTCAAACATTTGACCATTTCAAAGACTTGAAGGTTGATAAAAACCCTACATGCCTTACACTTAAAATAGCAAAAATTCATCGTTAAGGATGAAGCTGGACATAAGAACAAAAGAACAAGAGAAAAAGGCAACCTAAGAAAAGAAATGTCTTAATCAAGTCCTGTGTTCTTCCAATGACCCAACTCTCAAGCTTTCGTGCCCCGATAGTTACAATCCCTAAACTTTTTCCCTTCTACTTTGCAATTCTAGATTGATTTTTAACTCCTGGTCGAGTCATTATATCAAGCCAAGAGAAGCAACACTGATGAAATAACATGTTGTCATTGAAGAACTCCTGGCTTTCTTATATTTCACATTCCAGGGCAGGAGACTCTAATAGAGTGAAGAAGTGCCATCCCATGAACATACTTGTTTCTTTCAGGAACAATTTTGGTAGTCTATTCTAGTTTTAGTTCAAAAACGAACCTTAGCAAACTGTGACAAATTTTCCCTTATTTCCATGAGTTTGAAACTAAGGCGAGACTCTAATGACTTTGAAACAGCCAAAAGGCACTCCCTATAAAGTGTACTCACAGATCGTGGTGACAGAGTAACACTCTCTATAAACTGCATAGTCACAGATTCCACCGTGACAGAGTAACTGTGGCAACAATCCAAGGTGCAAAGCAACAGACAAAAGAGGTCCCATAACCAATTTTGAGAAAATGTTTTCCACTGAAATATAGCTGCAACATCCAAGCATCGCCACAGGTCATTGAACAATGAAGTCCTTAGGATAGATGGAATAACTTGCCGTTTCATTCTTTTATAGATCCTCTGGAGAAATGTTTTGCTGCTCTTGCATACTCTTTATTGCTTTGTTCATTTCTGTTTAACTTTAGTTATCAACCTATCCAGACCGAAGTTTTAGTTGCAATATCGGGCTGAAGAAGTTAAGTGAACCCTGTTTTAGAAACTTTTTCAGCTGTTGGAACAGCTGGCCCAAATGTTCCATGCAACCGCTATGCTTGGCTTGGCATAGAAGTTAGTTAAGGAGCTCAAGCGATAAAGCAAACAGTTGGCATGCATAAAGCACCTCATTGATACCCATTTGCCAGTCTGACGACGCTACAGTTGGCGACGAGGAAGAGAAAATGAATCCCATTAGAAACAAAAAGGGAGAACCACCAACGAGATGAAGGGAAAAAGAAACCTGCGAAATAATGTTGCAGTAGAGAACGAAGGGCAGCTGATATGACAATGAGGAAGAAAGAATCAGAGAGATCAAGCTCAAACAGCGACTAGAGAATTTTCACGCCAAAGAAGTTTGCTTCTCAAGCAACCCTCTTTCATATGATTCACAAAGACAACCATTTTTCTGGAACAACAAGATCAGAGAAAGGTACCAACTAGAAAATTCATTGTTACTACTAGAGAGATGTGAAAGGCGAGTATCAGATTTTTACCACCAAAGCAATAACAACCAGATCTTTGGCACGTTCTCTGCATTGAAGCGCAACCGATTTATTCGAACCTCCAACCTCGCAATCACGAATTCACCTGCAGTGGATGATTTTTCCGAAGGGATTCAGGCTGCAGAAGGGGAGAGTGAAGGCGAGAGGATGTGGCTTTCATGTGCGGCGTTCCCGTCCAAGGAGTAATATCACGCCACGCAAAAATGAGAAAAGGGATTCATTTGAGCCCGAGTTTTTCGTCCAATTCGAGGAAAGAAGCTCATCCTTTTCGTTCTCCTGGTGCAAATAGAGACTCGTGTCGTGTTGTTAAGAGGTCGTCGGGCACCGGACACGCGGAACAGGATACGTGTGTCCTGTCGCTGAACAGAACGGACGACAGGACATAAGTATATATAGTTTTTTTGTTCTATTTTGTTTCGAACTAATCCTCAAAACAACAGGACAGAACAACACCGGAAAATTCATGATCCCAACGCTAATTTTTCCTCTAACTGCAGAGATTTGTCCCACAAGCATGAAAAGATCACGACTGACTACTTTTTGCTTCTTTGAGAAGGAAGATTGATAAAAAGATTGCACTAATGATAAGTTATTATATATAATTTGTGTTTGTATGTTATGCTCGATCATGTTTAGTGGATTGATCCATGAAGGTATGCTCATTTTTTCTAGAGCTCGTATCTCAAAAACCACACAATCCTATTACTGTGACTAACATATTCCAAATCATTTCATACAACAGCTTACTAGCTTTGCTAGCTTGTGGTTCATTGGGCTTTTCCTCTCCATCATAGCCACCGGAATGCTGGAACTTCCACCGGAATGCTGGAACTTCGGTGGAGCAGAGTAAGCATCCAAGACACAATAGGCCCTGTATGTACCCTGGATGACACAGAGTGGCCTAACCAGTTGCTAACGTCTTACATTCAAAGAATAAAGCAACTCAAAAACTGAAGAACAAACGGCTTTGCTCAAGAACAACTCAAAGAGTAAAACAACAAGTGTAAACTAATGCCAGAGGCGAGAGATACAAACACATCGCAGACAGTAATACAACAGGGTTTTCATTCAAAAGCCCCTAAAAAAGATGTTCAAATGTAGATGTCAAGGCCAAATCCTACAATGGAGAAGCACCCGTTAGACGGGAACTAACCTGTGGAACGGGCAGATTGCTTGATTGGCAGGGCGAGGGGCAGCTTCAAACAACTGCACGCTTGAAGGAGGCGAGAGGTTGAGGGAGGGTGAAGAAGCGCCAGGGGCAAGAAAGACAGGGGGGGCTATGGGGCGAGGGCAAAAACCCTAGTTACTGCAAATCAGAGACAAGAAGGAGGGAGCGAGAGAGAAAACAAGAGATGGAGGAGAGAGAAAACAAGAGAAGGGGAGAAAAAAGAGAACCAGACCTCACGCTATTCACCCAACGGTGGACTTGCAGCAACGAGGAAGATCTCCACTGGAGCAGTGGGCAATGCCTGCTGAGGAAGATCTCCACCGAGCCCAGCACCCACCTAAGGACTTGGTGCAGCCTATCTGACAGGTTCATGGGTGCAGAACCCTTAAATGCAGCCCTTGAGGTAAACTGACTTCCATCCCCTACAATTCTTCTTGAATCCAATCAATATATCCTCTCTTACTGATCCATATATCCAGCCAATCTGCACACATAACAGAACCTTTTTACTTTCCTTGCATAGCATGTATGCATTCCTCATTCTATATACCCACATAGCATGCATGCATATAGTTATGTGTGTGTGTGACAGGAGAGAGAAAGAGAGAGAGAGAGCATTGTATTTATGGTTGCCACCGCCAGCTATTATTCTCTTAATGCAATGGTGAGATATCTAGAGCACAGTGAAATTTTGCTCTATTTAACTGCAGGGCTGGCTCTGGTTTTTCCTTTAGATATATCTCCCCGTAGAGTTCATGAAGAGCTGAACTGGACCAACTGATGTTCTTTAACACAAGATTGAGGATTTGCTTTTCAGCTTGAATAATTTCAGAATTTTTTTTAGTTGAATTGTGATTGGCAGACGCCCAAAAAATCGCTTCAACAAAAGCTATGATGGAAATTTCATCTTGATAGGTCTCTCTTTCCCAACAAGCAGAACAAGAACTTAGGTTTTATGATCAACCAGCTTACACCACTTTCTTTCCGTTCAGAATAGAAGAAATCAGTGGCTAGCTAACACTTTATCAGTAAAGAAATCATTTATATTCTTTCCATTCCTTATGTGATTCTGTTGGCATTGTTGTTCCTCAGAAGAAGCTGTCGAGGGCTGGATTGTTTTCGTTACTGGAGTTCTGGTAGAGGCTCAAGAAGACGGCTTACATGCAAAATTTGGAGACTGTTGGGTGTTCAAGTCTTTAAGAAATTACAGCTCAATCTTGATAGCTTGTTAAGGTGATTATGGTTATTTCTCTGTCTTAATATGCCAGTGTGAAAATAGTGGGATTTTTGTTTAGGTTGCTCAGTTTTCTATATAAGAATGCTTCATTCTTAGATTGTTATTTTCACTTTGTCCAGTCGTTTGGTTTTCCTTCATCCGATTGTGAGTTTTCAGCCATCTCTACTGTCTCAGAAACAGCTTTCTGGCAGTACTTTTTCCATTCCAGAAGGCACTGATTGTTGTAAATGAGAATACTTAAAGTAGACAATGTAGCAGTGACTGGATTTATGATTCGGGATGCTCTATATGCGAAGGACCAGAGAAGCATGTAATTGTGTCAATAAAGTATTCCATTAAATATTTGACAGTTCAGCACTCATGCCATCATAAATTTAAAACAAAGTTTCAATAACCTGGAAGGACCTCTTATATCTGCCAGTCGTCTTGATTGCTCATCCAAGATCAGTCCTTTTGTTCTGGTTAAGAAACCAAACTGATGGCACAATGACATTTCTGTTTGTCCTTAAAAGCGCTCATGATTTCAGTGGTTTCTGAGGTAACATTCACTCTTAATGCACCTGAAGCAAATTTGTAAAATTTTCCATGGTTTTTCAAACTGTCTTTTTAACAAGTCATGGTTGTTAGATCTCTGTAACGTCTGGCATCTGGCATACATCTGTCTAATTGGATTTCAGCTGCGGCTCTTTTCTTTTGGCCATTATAATTTTGAGAATTTTTGGGCTTGTAGTTTCTCTTCCCATGTCGCTTTTCTCTTGTAGTTTCCCTTGATTAGGTGATTGGAGTTACAGATCCGACTTTTAGAAGCATATAACTCAACAAGTCGTGTTCTTGAGGCACGTGAATGAGTCTTCACTAGGTATCACTCTCCATTGCCGCATGAACTTGTCTTTTAGAATCTTGTCCTTTGACGACAACACATCCTCTCTCTCTCTCTCTATATATATATATATATATATATATATTTTTTTTTTTTTTTTTTTTTTTTTCTTGTCCTCAACCAGAGTAGACATATGGTTTTATTTGCATCTTTTTCAACAGTGGGACTGATATATATATATATATGGTGACAATCTAATTATTTGTTTGTTTTTTAAATTTCTGAGACGGTGATGCATCTTCTAGGAGTCGTTTGATGGTCAGAAATTTATTTCTGGAAAAAAATTTCTAGAAAAAAATTTCTGAAATTGATGAAACGGAAATATTTTTTCGTTTTTCCAAAACCAGCTTCTGTTTGTTATGGAGGAATTACTTTTTTAGAAAAAAATTTCTTCATGTGGTGGAAATGGTGAGGGAGGAGGGAGGAGGGAGGAGGGAGGAGGAAGGAGGGAGGAGGAAGGAGGAAGAAGGGAGAAGGGAAGAGAAGGGAGAAAGAGGAAGAAGGAGGAGGAGGAAGAAGGGAAGAGAAGGGAGGTTCCTCGCATCATCGGCTGAGGAGCAGCTCTCAACTCTCAAGTTCACCCCTATCTCCCTCCTTCTCTATCTCTTCCTCCCTTCTCTATTGTCTCGCCCTGCTCTCTCTTTCTTCCTCAACCTCTTTCTCCGTCTCTCTCCCTTTGTATCCCACTCACTCCTTCTCTGTGTCTCACCCTCTTCTTTGTGTAGCCCTCTCCTTCTACCTCTTTTCTCTCCCTCCTTCCCTTCTTCTTTCCTCCCTCCTTCCCTTCTTTATCCTCCCTCCCTCCTTCCCTTATTCTTCTTCTTTCCCCTTATTCTTCTTCTTTCCCCTTCGTTCTTTCTGCGCTGGTGAGACCCTCTGCTGAAACCCTCGGCAGGAAATGTCGAGGGTTCCAGAATCCCTCCTTCCCTTCTTCCCTTCTTCCTATCTTCTTCCTTGCTCCTTCCCTTCTTCCTCCTCTTCTTCCCTTCTTCTTCTTCCCTCTTCTTCCCTTCTTCTTCTTCCCTTCTTCTTCCTCCTCCCTCCTCCTCATTCCTTCCCTTCTTCCTCCTTCCCTTCCTCCCTTCTTCTTCCTCCTGGTCCATTCCTTCCTCAAACGGTAAAAAAAAAATTTCGAAAAAATTTTTCCACCCCTTTGGCTGGAAAAATTTTTCCAGAAATATTTTTCTGGAAATATATTTTTGTAATCACCTCCAATGGTCAAAAAAATTTATCCACGTTTGATGGAATGAGAAAAATTTTAAAAATTTGAAAATTTTTCCCTCCCCTACAGTGTTTTTCCAGCGTAACAAGCGCCACCCTAAAATATCACATGGTTTTGATGAGAAGAGTAATGTGCAGGACAGAAGACTAGTTATCTAGCGAGTTGTTATAGTTGTTTTTGTTTATGACTTACAACAGTTGAATATTTTAAACAATTTATATTTTGTAGTTTTAGTTGATACTCGTGACTATATAGATGTTTAAACATTTTACAAGTTCAAAAAATAAAATATCATAAAGCAAACACAAAACATATATAATAGCCAAAAGTGATTGGAGAAAAATAAATATAAACAAACACATGACGGGATAGACAGAACTAACCATGGAAGACACAAACATCGAACAGAACGGACAGATCAAACCAGACAAAGACAAACATCAGACAAGACGAACAGAATAGACAGAACAGACACACACGAAACAAATGCCGAACAAGAAGAACATAGTGTTCTGTTCTTAAAATCATCAAACGATGGACAAAGAACACCATTCTTCATGAAGACAGAACAGTAGTGTAATGGCCAGGATGTCCTGTCTGTCCTGTCCCAGTGGACAGTAATCAAATGACCTCAAAGGGCTTGTTTGCGGCCATGTCCAACCAAAGTTGGTTCAATATCAAATCCAGCACTTGGACACACATTCTAGTTTCAAGATTCAGCACAGCCTCACGGTACATCGTTTCCACTTGGTTTGCTATTGCAATTTATGATGAAAATTTAGAATCAGATTCGAGAAGATCGTCTCATATTCAATTCCGTTGCACTATAGTTTTGATATGTTGAAACGCGATTCACCCCAGGAACAAGAAATTAATTTAGATAACCAATTTAGAAGGGCAATGGATCAATTATTTGGATCTTAAGGCATGGAGTAAGGGATTCCCTTTAAGTGTTTTCCTCTCGAGCAACAAACCCATCAAGTGTTATTATCAGGATTGAGAATGGAAGGGATTTAGGGCAACAAAATGCATTAGAGGTCGGTTCTAAAAAAGACGCAGTATGTAAAAATTGGCAACATGCTCAAACCAGATCCGGGCCCTTGGCAACCCTAGTTCTTGTCATTCAGGGGCTCCTCGCCCAAACCAGAAGAACCAACCATTGAAGCACAGACTTTTGATCACGTCATATGCAAGTACAGTGAGAAAGCCTTGCAAGTGCTTTAAATGAACCAGGTCGGCACACCCACGAGTTAAGGGTCCTTCTTCATTCTTTGGTCACATTAGGAAGCAGGGAAAAGATACAGCTGCACATGATCTGAGTCCAGCTCAATCTCGACTCAACTACAAAACTTGAGGTCGAACTAGACCCTATCTTGAGTTGAGCTCGACTCATTTTAACTTGTGTTTGTTAAATATGTCTTGCTTCATTTATCTCGTTCGTTTAGCTATTACTGATTTAACTCTCATGTCATTATAATTCAACACTGATTATGTACTCCAGCCAAACCGAGTTTAAACGAGTTCTTACAACTCAAACTCCACTCGTTTAATACTCATTTAATATTTCGATCATACATTTCAAGTTGAGAGCTCAAGCTAGCATGACTCATTGTGCACGCTGGCTCAATAACCGCAGCCAGTCAAGCTCAGGCAATCCTGCGCAGGTTCGCTTTCCAAACCAGCTAGTTCAAACAAGGACGAGACATGCATACAAGTACCTATTAAGAACATGTAAAGGGTTAAGCTATTGCAGTTGAAGAAGGCTAAGGAGCCACAGAATCGTTTGTCATGGGAGTAGTGGATGGTCAACAGGCGAAAAGTTCACTACTGGAGCGCACTAGTGTCACAGCATAATTCAAGAGGAATCGATCACTCTCCACCTTGACGACCCAAAGAGAAAACAACTTCGAATTATCAAGCTTATGGAGAACACTTTTCCTGCTTTATCAAGCTTAGATCCACGAGGTACGAAGGTTGCCAAGCTATAATCGTAGTCATTCTTGAAAATGTGTAAAAGAAACGATTATCAAAAACCATTGTTGTGACAAATTGATATTTGATCATCTCCGTGAACCCTCCTGGCAAGGTTAACTTCTCGAACGGCCGGGGGTTTAGCATATTCAAGTTACTTCGGTGTGCAGCCTGCAGGAATCATCAGTCGAATATAAACGCCTAGGGCTGGCCTAAGCAAGTTACCCCTGTCCGCAAGAATCTTCAATCTGCCTACCCAAGTTACTCCCCTCTTGAAGGAATCATCAATCCAATATTTCTTGCTTTACTCACACACAAACACACACACACACACACACACACACACAGACAGAGAGTCAAATTTTACTGATTACTGTGCACGCTAAGCATTTCGAGAAGCTGTAACATGACGCAGCAATCCGTTAAGGTGCCATATTGCCACCAAAATCTAAAGGTCCCATTTGTTCTATCACTACGAGCAGCTAAAAGTTAACATGTACAAAAATGCTAATTCCTCCACCTCCTCGCCTAACTTTTGAAACACGCCAATTATCCATAGGTCATTTCAAGAAGTGGGGATTGATCAGACCAGAGATCTCAAGAAAGCCAACCCTTTCTTTACCTGCAAATATTTTCTTGAGCTTCTCATCACAAATAATGATTTTCTTGTTATCAGGGTCCTGAAATAATAAGAGCCAAGATATCAGAAAAAAGATGAAAAACAAAAACGCACAAGATCGAGATTCAAAGCATGAAATCTGATCCACTTGTGAAGATAAAACAATAGAACGTATCAACTTTACAAAGGCAATACACAAACAGGAAGCATGCCAAAAAGCAAACAAACATGAAACAACTTTACACATTCAATGGGTTACCAGTCGGAAGCCAACTCTTTGCAGGATGAAACCAAACATGCAGACTGAACCAGAACATTTTTCCCACATGGGAAACTTCATGAATGTTTTTACGACGTTTTACAACTATACAGTATTTACGTGTGAAGGGCCACTTCATGGCCCGACCAAGAAGAGGTTGCATTCAATGTCCAAGGTAAGAAATTCAGCCAGCTTGTTCAACAAACTGCACATCAGGAGGGGGAAGCTAGTTTCAATGAACATAGGCTACTACATGTAAATCAGAAGCTCACAAGTTAAAGACGAACTAGTGACAAAAAACACTACAAGATCATTGACAAGCTCAAACAAGTAGATAAGCATACACAATGTGAGATCATTCCGGAAATCAACAGAACGAGTCAAAAAAGAGAAAAAAACTGCGTGTAGTGAAACTGCAAGTGGATATAGAAAAATGGAATGTCCGCGGAGTAAGCAGCAATGTGATAAACAGTACAAGAATATCTATGCATAAGAAAAAAAAAAGTACTGCCCAACAACATGAATATGCAGAGAGAACAGCTATACATTCAACCTAATATTATTTTACCATTCATATTTTACAAATAGCAAAATCTTCCACTTAGGAGAGGCCAATAATTGAGTTTCGGGTTGAGACTAAAAATTTGATGAGGCATGATATTGTAGAAGCTGTCAAGCTCATATATCCCACAACATCCAAGAAGCTGCATTTCAAGGACTATGTTTTCACACATCAGCATCGATCAACATAATCTAGGAGGCATAACAAACTTCAGTTGCCTACCCTGGCTGGCTGTTGGGTCCATGTTACACATAGGTGACTAGGACAAAGAATCCTTAAATTTTTAAACAGAATATTATAGAGAAAAAAAACAAGACAACTGGAGAAAGTTTAGGAGATAAAGGCAGAGAATAGAGACGAACAAGAGGAAATCCAAAGATGACAAGCAAATTCAAACAGTTGATGGTAGCTTAATTGTATATTTGTCCCTTCTGAAGGACCATCCAAACACCTTGATTAACTATAAATACAAGACACCATCTTGTAGAAAAACGGGTTTTAGCACTACCTAGTGAGATCATCTTAGCCTACAAAATTTTTAACATGGTATCCTCCAAACCAACCACCTGCAAACCCCCCAAACCAATCACCAAGATTCTCGGTTTCAATGCTGTAGCCACATATCAGAAATGTACTCCTATATAACATTGATCGTCGACCAACAAAAAGGGGGAAGCAGAAGACACAGTCTACAAGCACACAAAAAGAGAGGGAGACAAAAATGCAAGATACACAATCTATCGGCACTCTAGTCTATTGAAGCCAGATGGGTTGTTGCCTCCATATGTAAAATGAGGCATGAAATAAAGGGATTGATGATGTCTCTCAGGCTTTCTTTGGTTTCATGTAGCCAACATTCGGAATACGGTTCTGCTATATGGAATCGATATATCTCAAGCCTGCGCTATGGAAACAATGAGACAAAGTGGGGCTCAGCTGTCTTCCAGAAGATGGAATAGCAAATACCACCAAGAGAAGTGGAGGATTGCTTCAAACACTACATCAACTTCCTCACGAAAAAATAACTTCCACAGTTTCAGCATGATAAACTAAAAGGACCGTTTTCCTATACACTGGAGCTTGTAGCGTCCAGAGGAATTAACATGTATATCTCGGACATACAAACCTACTACAAGGTCACCAATTTAATCCTTATCCATAAAAAGCATAAAGAAACAGTTGTACAATGCAAATCAACCGCGTAGGGAAGCCCCACCATCTACAAAAGTGCTAAAACGGGCATTGCATTTGTATTATTACACAAATACCGAATGCTCAAGATATAGATCGAAAGCGATATGACAATTTCAACAAACTATAAATATTCCCAATCAACAAACGAACACATGCACAACCACAGTAGCCAAAGCGTAGTTCGCAACCAAAAAAAAAAAAGAAAAAAAAAAAGAAAGAAACAGAGCAACTATGAAATGAGTTTCGCGTAAAACGTCGAAGCAAAGGCAAAGCAAGACTAACATAGCAGGAAGACAACAAGATAAGAGAGGAAATATTGATAAATGAAGCAGAAACTCAAAACGGATTTCTTCCATTTCTAGACCTGAAGGTTCTTCTCCTTGATATAAGCCCAAATCTGCTTGAGGGCTTGAGTGCGTGGGATTTCCGGGACACCAACAAGCTCCTGAAGAGCGGGTGAGATGGGGCGTGGCTTCATGATACCACGAGGCCCCTTCTTCCCGGTGGAAGTGGTGGTGGTGGCCGTTGGCTTGGAGGCATCACAGGAGATAGCCGCACGTTGGGGGTGATGGGAACGGAAGAGAAGGACGTCGGGAACTGATGAAGGAAGTGCGGAGCAGGAATCGGGAATAGCGCGGAAGGTCGGCCATCGAGTCCACAGTGAGAGAGTAGCCATGGATTCCCCTCTTCCCTCTCGTACTAAAGCGCGGAGGAGTGTGGCTCCGAATGCCTCCTTCGTGTTTCAAAACTTGTGCGAAGGGATAGGGCAGAAGTCGAATTTATCCCTCCAAAAAGCCCCCTCCATATTTATAGTATTTTCGTCACAACAAATATCCGCGGTCTGTTTAAAATATCTCTATTTTAGATAAAACAGATTGTTTATTATAACATTTCAGCACCCAAGTCATCATCTTAAGCAAGCATTTAAGCTTACATTTGAACATTTGAAAAAGAAAACTCCTACTTATAGCAAGGTTGCACAATAAATATTTGTGGTCTCTTCAAAATATCTCCATTTTAGGCAGAAAAGGTTGTTGATCCTGAATGTCATAATATAAGACAATTCTTTTAGAAGAACAAACGTGGCGTCAAGAAGTATCCAGTTTATCTAAAACCTTTTGAGAAAAAAAATGCTTTAACGTCGCATAAACCTGACAAAAGAAACATCATATGTTTCTCTTTTACAGTATTTCTTTACGCATGTTTAATGTAAGCTTTCACTAAGAAGAGGTTCATTTTTATAATGTTGAAATCAGAGGAAAACTTGGGAGAAGTTATATTTCATTTGTGAAATTCAAGGTACATGAGAGTCTTAAATCGTCGAGTAGTTTCTGATATGGGAAGTTACAACAAGGTCTTTGGACCGATTTCAAGAATAGATAGCTTCTTCGTTTCTTCCCAACCAGCTAATCAACAAACTCATTTCGACTAGTAGAGCCTTCCGGCTTTCAGCAATTTCTCCGTCCTCCCCACTGATCTTCTCTTCTCTTCTCAAGTAGCGTCGAATGCAAATTCTTCTATTCAGTAGAGCGAGCTCCATGTACAGTCGCTTCCTTGCATGCAATTCCACAAACCATGGCTTTGATCCTCAAAAACTTCCTATCTTGTCTGATATTTCTCTTCAATCTTGTCTGATATTCCACAAACCATGGCTTTGATCCTTACACAGTGCCGCGAGATTCTCATTAATTAACAGATGGTTTTTACGTGGTGTCGTCCAAGGCAATGCGTACACGCACACCTATTCATGGTGAGTAGCTTTGCCTCGGCACCAAAAATGGACGAGCCAGCCGACTTAAGCAGTCAACTTCTCCTTTCCAGATGTCATCTCTTCACTTTCAACAATAGCTTTCTTCCTTGTCAACCTCACAGGCTTTACCGCCTCTGAATTTTTTTCTTTCTATTTTTCCCCTCTAGTGGGTCAGGATTAGGGGCGATCGAAGGCTCCGGCTTCATTTTGGCAGTTCGGTGATTTGAATTGGGCTCTGAGCTCGGACTCGCTCCTGCTTGGCCCAGTTTTATTTTAATAAAAAAAATTATAGTATATGTATTATATAAAGAAATATATATATAATATAATATATTTTTATAATTAATAATGACTATTTTTTTCGTCTGAGCTCGAGGTTTGTCTCGGATGAGCCCTCGGTCCAGTTCCCACCCTTATAAAGTCGAATCACTCAAAAAATTTGAGTGCATTGAGACGAGGTGCCTTGTGTTGGTGTGCTAAGCATTTAAAGTAAAGGAGCTTTGGCACTAAATTAGGGGAATTCATAGAGTCCGAACTTTGTTTGAAGTCACGACTTCCTATTGCGCCTATTCACGTGAGAATCACTGGACAATACTCATTCTGAGGTCATTTTCTGCTCACGAGGTATTCCTCACCTCTCACATTTTCAGTTCAAAGTTCATCTAACCCGCCACAAAAATTTAAGTATACTCATACAAAATTTTGACATGATCTTTCATGAATTTAACTTAATCATTTGAGCATATTCATAAAAAAATAGCAAAACCTAAATATATTCATAAAAGATTTTGACATTATTTTTATGCATTTATCTTGATCTTTTGAGAATATTCATAAACAAAAAAAGTGGCAATTTGTTAGTGACAACCCTAAAATTTTACTCTTTCCGTAACGCAATTTCTTAGTAAATCCTTATACCTACCTGTTATCCACCATCCCATATCATACATTCCCATCTCCCGGTCAGCGGGGTTTTTTATTGTTTAAAAAAATCAAAAGCCATTTATTTTTTTAGAGTATAAGGTTTACTTTCGGTGTTACATTCAAAATAAAAACTGACCACCTAGCGTGCTTTGTTGCCCCCTTATGCCAAACCCTTGAAGTCCCATCTCAACCTCGAGCTTTCTTGTCATTAAACCATAAGCTTCCAGCTCTCTACATATATCACAAGCAATATGATTTAGAGAGAGAAGACTCACAATTGATAATCCAACACACCCTCATTGAGAGAAGGGCTCTGTTGGCGTCTATGAGAGGACCAAGACGGACCTCCCTTCCTGTTTAGGCCTACAAATCACCTTCATGACAAGAGATACAGTTCCATTTTTTCTTCCTCACTGCTCACAGGAACTTCATCATGCAAGCTTCTACTTTGTTGGGCAGAACATTGGGAATTTGGAAGGGCATACTTTCGGTAGACTAGAACAGATGCAAGTTTATGTTATATGAGGCGCATGACAAAGACCTTGCCTCCTAAACTACAAATTGCTTCCCAAATTTGGTTTTCATTTCTCTCCCTAAGCTTTCTTTCGTCTTGCATAAGCTATTTGCTTTCTTTCTTCCATCGTTATCCTTCGTCCATTTTAACTCTTCATCCTCCTCCATACAGGCCTGCGATATAGATGGTAACTAAGTGGAGGGCTTCATCCTCCTCAGAACCCAGTTTTTCCCCTCCTTGCCACCATTGTCGTCGGTGTAACAGAAAAATAAAATTGAGTGCTTCATTGCTGAAACTAAAAAAGAAGCTTTCTCCTTCGCTAATTCTTTTAGATATGACAGGTGATAAGTCATTCAATGATTTAATGGCCCACTGTTGATTCTCATAGCTAATCTCCTATTTAATCCAGACTGGTGGTTGTATGTTGAATAGGTCTTGGGAGGCAGGTGTGGCAATTGCTCACATAGAACCACAAAAAATGCTTGCTTTTTATATTGATATTTTAGAAATTTTGTCTCATTTACAAACCGATGTCCTTTAAAAATTTTAAAATTTTATTTATATAACGACGCCCTTGACAGGGACCATCTTAGTCCTCCTTCGTAGTAAATTAATGTTTTGCTGTTAATTAAGAAAAAGAGAGCTTTTCTCATAAATATCTTAAAGTGGTTTCATCCACCTTCGGCCCCTGTAGGCCATGCCTCATTGATGTAGTCATCCTTGTTTTTCCTTTTTTAATGAATGTCCCAATACAGATTCCACAGGTTACGTTTTTTCCTATTGAAGTTTCTTCTGCCGACATGACCCAAGAAACTCTTTAACATAAACGTAAGATGTTAGAAAAAAATCGCATCGCTTTAGCCAAATGAAGTTGCCGAACTTGTCTAAAATAACAAAAATGATAAATTCTTCTTTAAAATATAGATATAAATTTATAAACAGCAATAGATAGCCCAATAGATAGCCCCAAGGGGAATTGTGATAGCTAATCAAACTAGTGACCGGTAAAAATTTGGTCTGTAGTTTGTTTTTTGTGAGTGCCAACTAAAGTTTCCTTCAATGTCAATGGTAAATTATATTAACAGATTAAAAATAGGTCTATATTTTCTCCTTTTATTTGCTAAATTGGAAAAGGAATTGTTAGGTGTAATCCGATGTGGGTCTCACATCAAATTTTTATGTCTCCATTGTCGTCATGCACCCTGGGTTTTCTCTTCGTATCATCCTGACTCAAATTCACCTTCTCAGTAAACTATTTTTTAGATCAGTAAGAACAAAGTAAAAACTACATTGTCCTTCACCTGAGTTTTTTAAATCGAACCCTCTCAAAAGAAGGAGACCTCCTGTTTTTAGGGAGCAGTCTCACACACATCTGCAGCAGCCGACTTCCGGCATTGCTGCTGCTTTGTTGCGTGAAGAGGCAATTTGGTACAACTCTCGATCCTCCTACTGTGCTACAAAACAGCGATCGAGAAATTACTGCTCTGCTCTCTGGTGACAAGATGGAGATGAAGAAAAGTCCAGCGCTTAATCAATGAACGTACTCCCCCCTCCACCAATGCCAGCAATTCCATCTTCCTATCGATCTGACAGACACCCACATGACAACTCACACACTATAACTCTCCCCTCTCTCTAACTCTCTCTCTACATGGACAAGCCACTGAAGTTCTTCGTTTCACTTCGGTAAATGATTTCTCTCGCATTTACTCCCTGTCAGTTCTTCTTTTGCTGTGGCGTCCATGGAACCTTCACCGATCACCTGCTGCTTTTGCTTTTCTTCCCTTTGAAAAGACAATTTTCTTACCAACGCTTGATTGTCCTCGAATTTATTCAGTTCCGTTTAACATTGAAACAGAAAAAAGTTACGCAGTTGTTTATGCAGTCACTTTTGCGATTATTCACAGTCGAATCTGAACTGCACTCCGATATTCAACCGATACTCAATGAAGATTCAACCAGACTGCGTATAAATGTCAGATCTTATGCTTCAATTTGTAAAATAGAGTCCGAACCTGGAACCAAGCACTTTAACGGAACCTCTTACAGTCAAAACACCAAGCAGAGGCATTCAAACGCCTTTCTTCTATTGAATCAAAGGTCAATCGCATTTAATTTTTCGATTCTGCGAGCCATTAAAATATAAATCATGAACTTTCTCTTTTTTCAGCGACTCCACTCTACCGACAGAAACATCAAAGGGCCCTACACCATGCAGATGACGGTAAATTTGATGGCCTTCCTTTTACTCACTTAAAAAGGGTTTGAACTACTGAATCAATCTAAACAAATTATGCACTTCGCAAACCCGAACGTCTCCCCTTTCTCCAACCTTTATTGGGACAGGAGGCATCTTCTTGTCCTGCTTTTCTTCTCTCCCCTCCTTCTCCTTTTTATGATTTAGTTTACACCATCCAACGCGGTTCAGTCCGTGCAAGTTCCTAGTCGCTTTCGCGAGCCAGCTTTGGCACAATAATCGACGTGCTTTTAAAGGACCTGTTCAAGGCTCGATGTGCGTACGGTTTGATCACAGAACACTACAGAAACACGTGACCTCATCAGAAGAAATGAGGAGGTACGAGCCTACTTTGCCCAGACTCGGTCCAGTTCCAGTGACCTACTTCGTGATCAAGTTGATTATTACGCCACGGCCCAGTTGGAAACACATAGATTCTAAAAAATATAGTGCCACCACCTTAATTCATAAGTAAAAGTAGTCTTTGATCACATCATATTTACTCTTCTCCTATCTTTAAAACGCGGTGGCTTTACCAACTTGGTCCGACGACCAAACAACAACATAAGAGAGAAGACCGCACACTAAAGCCGGTCCCTCCGGCGTGAACAACGGCACTTAATACAGAGTCAGGACAGCAGGCCCGACCAGTTCGAGAATCGAGACCACTGTATGAACAGCATTGCGGGAAATTTATTCCGGCACGCGTTTAGATACGACTCTATTTACTCTGCTCTTTTTACCGGGAAACTCTGCGCTTGCACCCCACTTATACTGTTTTTTCCTCTTCTCCTGCAGCCTCTCTGACCCCGCCATATTTGTCAGTAATGAGAGCCACAGTGTTATATTATACTCCACTTGCCTGTTGGTAGAGCATAGGATTCTCGGAATCGCCTAGAGCTATTGCATAATTTAACCGCTTATACTGCACGTTATTTATCAACGCGAATCTTTCTGAAACACCATTCATGGATTGCTGGATTTTAGTGAACATGTAGCAGCCATTTCTTGGCATGATATCTAGTGGATGACTGAGATCTCAAAGAGCGAGCACAGATGGAAGAGCAATGTAAGATGAAAGAAGAATGTAGAAGGATATATGTAATATATATATAAGAGGAAGAGAAAAGAACACGCCATAAATAATGTAGAAGTCCGAACCAATCAATAATCACTACAAACAGCTCTCCTCAAAGAATCCATAGCTCAAAATATACCACACCTGGACATCCCATAGCGCACAAGGGGGTGGGAATTTCAGGTGCCCTCAAAAAAGAGAAGAACAAGAAAGAAAAGCACAGAGAAGAGAATAGGAGGAGAAAGAAAGAGATGGTGTCATGGAAAAGAATGCCTCCTCAAGCAATAACGGCGAGACCGCAAACAAGAGCAAGGATGCTTGCGAAGACCATCTTCTTCACCCCCATCATTCCCTCTGCTCCACTCTGCAAGCATCAACGGACGGCAAAAATAAGCAACAGAAAACATAAACTGCAAATCAAAATGCGGATCTTGGTAGAAAAAAAGCTTTCGAGAAACTTCAGAAAAACGTCGGCGAGTTCGGCAGAACGAAGATTTTAAAAAATATGCAGATGGAAAAAAAGGAGACTCAACGGGAATTCGGTGCTAATGAAGCGATAAAACAGGACAATGAGAAAATAAGTGGACTTTTTAGTTTTTACTTCAAAAAATTAAGTTTTTTATCGGCA